>NC_089511.1:21342389-21642589 GCF_036850995.1 Saccopteryx leptura
CCTTCTCACCCTTCCTGCCAGTGTTTTATAGCTGGTTCTTTGGGCTTACTAGCTTTTATTTTATTGAAGTTATTTATCTGTAGGCCCACAGGTTAATGATGTCACCAGATTACAAGGGTTGTCCCTTGTTAATAAAAGTTAAAACAAAGCAGCAAAATTAGATTTTCTGGGAGCATAAACATTTTCTTGCTTTCTTTAATTGATCTGACAGGCCCTGGGTGGCTTCCAGGTAAGAAATGGGACCCAGAGCCTTCACTCTCCCCTAGGAGATTTCCAGAGACATCTCTGTGTGCAGGGTGCGACGCTGCTTGTGTTAACTGCTAGCATCATCATCTTCATGTATTATTCATAGTCACCTTTTCAATTAAATTATTAATTGTTTTTTTTTTTTAAAAGGTGTTCTCAACTCATGTAGCTAATATAAATAATAGTGTGTTTTGGAAACACCACCTGTTCTTGGGCCTGAAGTCAGGCGGTCTGGAAACAGCTCCTCAGTGATCAGCCTCTGGTTTATGAAATCATCCTCTACTTTCCTTTTTTCGCTCTTCACTCCCCCCCCCCCCTCCCTCTGACTCTCTCATGTGTGACAGAATTTGGCTTGTGCTTTCCTTTGTCCCTAATCGGACATGATTCCCTAAAGGCCGTCTTTTCTCCCGGGGGCTCTCGCTGGGGAAGAAAAAAATTATTTTGGAGTCTCTTTCCTGAACTAAAGCGGAAAGAGGGGTTGGTTGTCTCCCAACGAGTTAGATATTTACATCAATTTGAACCCAAATTATATTATGTAAAATGCCTCCGACATGGTGACATGATAGTTTTCATCAGCCAAGCGTCCCTGTTCCTCCTGCATCAATGTGTGCTTAATGCTAATACGATTCCATACATACAGCGCCTCGCCTCCCGAGCTTATTATATTTCTAACACTTGCATGGTTCATTATTGTGCAGTCGGAAAGGACTCTCTCAAGGCTGTGGGGCCAGCCTGGGTGGGTGGCTTTTAGAAAGGGTAAAAAAGCAGGTGCCTTTCTGTGCTGAGAGAATCTGGAGTAAAGTCAGACTGAGCTTGGGATTCTGGCAGGGAGGACAAGGGACTTCCGGTGAGATTTCTGTGGTGCTCCCTGTGCATGCCAGAATGGAAAAGGTGAACCTGGGGAGATAGAGAGAAGTCTCCGCCAATTGCTTGGACCAACTGGGGTGGCCGTATGAAATCTGACCCCTGGGGTAGAATCTCCCTGTGAAGGGCATGATCTCTGCCTGAGCTGAACCTCTGTGGCTTTATAAGGCGAGTCCTTGTTAAATAGATTTAATTGCGAACCGAGACTCCTTTTCGCTTTTCTTCCTTTCTCTTTTTTCTTTCTTCTCTCTCAATAAAAACTCGATCCTTAAACTCTCAATGGAGAGTCAGGGATGTTTTTGTAAGTTTCTGCAGCTGAAAAACAGAAGTGCTCTGTAAAGCAGTTAATAGGATGGGTGTGTGTTTCAAATAAATTCCTGTCCACATTGGCTAATGTCCCCATTCTAGAGTGGCCTGGCCGTGACGTGGATGGGGCCCAGAGACCGATGGCTCCGGTTGGAAGACCCCAGGCTCTTTTTATGGCCGAGAGCGCGTCCCTTTCTTCTCGCTCGCTCTAGGCCGGCTCCTGACTTTTGATGAGTGAGGGTCAGCGCCTGGGAGGACTGGGCTTTGTTCCCATTGGGCGGGTTCTGGGGGAGGCGCAGGCCGAGCCGCTCAGGACTCCCGTCCCCAGGCGCGCGGCCCGGCCTGCCCGGAGGCCCATGCCCGGAGCGCGGCTGAGCGCTCGGGCCTCGCGCGCCGGCGTGTGTCCCCGTGTCCCCGCGGGCGCGGCCACTGCCGCTGCTGAGCACCCGGCCTGCGCCCAGCACGACTGTAGATGTCAGGCTTTGCCCGGGGAGCAGAGCAGCGGCGGGGCTGTGAGTTTCAAATTAACCTTCCGCTTTGTTGCTGTGTAATGTGGATCCCTGAAGGCCCCCCGCCCCGCCCGCCCCCCTTCCCAGGGCGGTGAGCGCTGCAAACTGCGAGTGGAGCTTCATTTACATAAAGCGATTCCGGGAGGGCAGCCGAGCTGGCGGTGGGCAGGCCAGGGACAGGGACGCAAGCGTCGCGCCCCTTGGGTGAATCCCGCTGCGTGCCCGGGACCCTCCCTCCCAGGGAGGGGCGACTGCCAGCCCCAGCGGCCACCATGAGCCCCCTTCCCCTGCCTGCGGCCCCCCTGCACCTAGGCAGAGCCACCTTGGGGCAGCGGGAGGTGGGGAGAATGCCGCCTGGGGTGGGTACATTTGGGGCTCGGGTGCTGCTGGAATTTCCCATTGTCGCGCATGCCCCAGCCCCCGGACCTGCAAGTGCCTCCTCCCTCCGGAGGTGTGCGGAGCCTTTGTGTGCCAGGTGAGTGGAGCCTCCGCCCCCGCTGGCCCGCCCGCCCGGTTCGTGCAGCCGGCCTGGAGCTGCGGGCAGGTGCTGCGAGTCTTGGCTGAACTTCCCATTCTCCTGGGGCGTGTGGGGGAAGGGCAGGCTTGGATGCACTTGAACTACTAGATCCAATTGGAACCTACCTGGGGTGAGAGTCTCTAAATTCTGCTGGGCACAGAGTAAAGCCCTTCCTTCCTCCCTCCCTCCCTTCTATCTTTTCTCTCCTCCCTCCTTCCTTATTTTGCTTTTGGATTAGTTCCTGCCTTCTGAATACTTGCGGTGCTGTTGTCATTTCGAAGTTTGGGTTTCTCCGCCTAAAAATGCACCCTTTTCAGCCCAAGAGAAATCACTGGTCAGTTCCAAACAATGTGCAAAATGTGCTTGCTGTGGAGCAGGTGAAGGGAGAATCAGAGTTTTGGGGCTGGAAGGCACCTTGGCAGACCCACTGGAACCCCCTCTCATTTCAGTGTGTTGGCACTCCGGGGGAAAACCAGAGCAGCGATCATTTCTGCAGGGCTGGGGGTGGTCCAGAGGGAGAGCCAGGTGGTGTCCTGTTCAAGGGGCGTGAGGAGTGCCCAGGTTAGGTCAGTAGCAAAAAAGAAAAGAAATGGAATCACTGTAGGCTGAGGGGGAAAAGAACTTTCTGGAAACCGGTCCTGTCTGCTTTAGACACAACCAAGCTCTAATGATGGGAGAACTTCTGGAGGGCAGACACCACAACTCACCCTGGGGTGGTCCGAGTGCACTGCCTGGCACATGGCACAAAGTCCATGAACTGGTTTAAATGAAACCTGGGAGCAGGTGAAGCCTAAAGGTTCATCCCTCCCCTCACCCTCTATCTGTGTCATTTAACTGGCCTTTGAAGACTCTAAAAGCCACTGACAGGTAATCTCTGAGAGGACACACTTGGGCACAGGGAGGAGGCCTTTCCCCGCAAACTGGGCCTGCTAGGTGGAATGTATCAAGGCGAAGCAAGGAAAGCAAACTTACACCTTGAAAGTGGAGAGTGAGAAAGTTACACGTCATCTGATTTCACCCATGCTTTGATATCTTTGGAGACAAGTCACTAAATAAATAGAGTATAATTTAAAGCTCATGCTAGCCTGGGAACGTCGTTTCTTTGCCATCACGCAGCAGGTGCGAGTCTGTAGAGTTGGCCCCTCGAGTCCCCCTCATTCCTAAATTCAGGAGGTGTCAAACCTTCATGTTCTTTTAATGGTTGTGGTTTCTGGATAGTTTTCAAGGGGAAACCCTAAAAAATCACGAGTTCCAGTAGGCTGGGCTGGAGAGGGAAGCCTGAGTGTGGGGGGTGAGATTGCATTTGAAAGGAAAATGTACACCTTCCAAGGTAACCTGAGCAAGGAAGGCTGAGGCCAGGAACTTGGGCCTGTTCCTTGTTATCAGAACTGCCACTGGCGGCCTGAGCCTCTGAAATCCTTTCGTTCCCCAACCCAAACACGAAAAGCAATTAGAGAACAGAGTTGGGGTGTGAGGGAAGTCAGGAGACCACAATTCTAAATAATAAAAGGGTTTCAAGAATGGAGTCATTGGAGGAGAGGTACAATATCTGGAGGTTTGCACACTTGTATCTGTGTTCACTGTACTTTGCAGAGACCCCAAAGGCCCCCCTTTCAGAGGGTGTGTGGCTGTGAAGGCCCAGAGAAAAATTTCCTCTCTTCCTTCCTAAATTACAGGACTAAGGAGATTGTCTGCATTTTGTTTCCAGCATGTTTTCAGGGAGCTTGTAAGTGCCTCTCAGAATGGGCTAGGGTCACACTTTGCTCTTTTATTTAATTACACAAGTGTTATTTAACAACATGGGGCAGATGCAGAAGCAAGCACTTTTATACTTAAAAACAGTCCTTTTGGAATCACAAGGAATTAAGTGGCTTGAAGACCTACTGTCTTTATGACACGGGTCTCCTTCCTTTCCCAGCCCTCTTTTGAAATGGCTGCACTTTCTGTGGGATAGAGCTGCTGTTTTCCAGTTCTTCTGAAAAACAGTTTTGATTGACAGGGCGCTATTGAGAAACCCTCGCTCACTCTTCCAAAATAAAAATTCTGAGCTGCTTCCCCAACCACCTGAAACTTTAATTTTGGTTTCTTCCCTTCTGTCTTTTATTTGCACAAATGAAGACTCAGGCTGGATGGAAAGGACCCAACTAAAACAGTGCGCTCAGCAGGCCTCAGTTTGTGTGTCCCCCCCCCCCCCAGGGCAGTGTAGGGGCCTTCCTTCTGGATACTTTGGGAACAGATTCAACTGCCATGTAAACTTGGTGCCAGTGGGACTGCCCAGTGGCAAGGAGCTAAAATAAGAGAGATTTCAGTTTTCATTATTGTGACTTTAAATGATGACCACTGGACACCTCCAGGACAGGCCTGGCTCACCTCGGGTGACCCAGGGGTTGTTAGTTCATCAGAATAAATACTAGCAAAATATCATCTGGGACTGGTGGTGATTTAGCTTGGTTCCTTTAGTTCTGGTCACAAGTGGTATCCAGGGAGCTGTGTCCTTCTTTGTCACTATGTCCTATTGTGTTTTTTTTTTTTGAACAGTGGGGATTTTTTTCTTTGTTTTTAAAGTGTTAGTGTAAGAAATATTCAAGGACCCAAAGCAGACTCTTACCTAAGAAATTTTTTTTTTTTTTTTTGCAGAGTTGCAACAGTTTTATGTTAAAAAAGTAAATAGTTAAGTGAGCAAGCAACATTTTCTAAAAGGGTAGGAAATTGGTGGGGATTACTTGAAAGGAAAAAAAGTGACTTGTCTTTGCACCCACTTTTGAAGGTAGCTAGCTTGCTCCTTAACCTGAGGGGCTTAGCCTCGTGTAGTAGGGGAGGCACCATGATTCTGCTTGAAGAAACTTGCGAGCTCCCTCTCACACTTGCCAGTATTACAAGGATAATGCACCTGACGGCCAACATCAGTAACCTCAAGAAGTACAGTATGTGCTGTGGTTTATACTTTCACTTGCTATTGAAATGGTTGCTTGCTCTTAGCCTGGCCTATTTCTGTAGTGCTCTGGCCTGCTGGCCTACTCTGGTCCCCAAGGCTGGTGTAATTAACCAGGATGGGGGCCGGTAGGGTGAAAACACAACAGGAAGGCAGATTCCATTACAGTGAACTTCATAGGGGTCTCCGCATGCTCTGACAGGAGAATTTGATGGTAATGGTGATTGTTCGAAATCACAGTTCAGACGCACCCTCCTCGGCCTGGGTTAGAAAATATGGTCAGAGAAAAAGAGGGACCTGGTTTTACTAGAATCCAGTCAAGGAAATTCCTTTGCAGGAGCTAATCTCAATCAAATATGAAAAGGTGCCTGTTCTGTCCAAAGCACAGTCTCCCGAGTCCTTAGGCTGCTCAGACTGAGAAACAAACACACAGAAGCTAAGACTGAGTCGAAGTGTCCCAAGGGAGAGACCCAGGCAGCTATCTTGGCTCATTGGCAAGCCACTGGCAAAACCCAGACTGAGGGGGAAGACTACAGAATCAACAACTGTCAGATTTCTTTTCTGTATGATTGAAAGTTGGCTACCAGATTGTTCTCTTTGAACATGTGCGAAGTGACAATCAGATGTTTAGAGCCCCACCCCCCTCACTAATATAGTAAATGACTTCTGTGTGGACAGGAACTGGGGAATTGAGGACAGCATTGTACCAGTGCTTCAAAAGCACAGAGACAACTTGAATGTTTTCTTCTGGTTTTCATTCTTGGGGACAGGGGACAAGATGGAAAGGACAAGGCGTTGAGTGGTCCTCCAGTGACGCGAGGTGTGTTTCTAGAGAGTTCTTCGCCCAAGGAAGTTGTCTTAGTTTCTTATTTGTTACTTTTAAAGATGTTATTTCTCCCTTAGATGTTTCTCCTCTTCTTCCACCCTTAATTTCTGGAGTTTCTCGCTTTGGCAGGGATAAGGGTGTAGTAGATAAAAACGGATCAGAGACACCGAAAGTTAGCGAGGTGGCTAATTTGGCTCCATTTCTGAGCAAGATTTCTGTTTTGTTGGTTTTAACCCCAGATAGGGCCTCTTAGCAAAATGCTTGGGTGCACTCTGCCTGTTGAGTAAGCCCTTCTCCCATCCCGTGGGATTAGGGTCCCCATGCAGTCCTGTCAGCACCAGGATTAATGCGTGGGGGTTCCGGTGTGCACCCCTCCAGGCAGGCCTTGGCAGGTCTCCTGTGTCCTGGGGGATGGAGTGGGGGAGGGTCTGAGGTGGTTCAGCTGCTCTTTCTTTGAATATTGTGCCACCTCCCAGCTTTTCCCATCCTCTTCAGTTCCTGCGGTGGGTCTAAGGCTTCTCTGGAAGGAGTGGGTGGGGTGGGCAAAAACACGTGCTCCCCTTCCGTCCTCTCCCTTCAGGCTGCTGCTGCTGCTGCTGCTGGTTTGGAACTGACCATCGAGGCCTCCCCCCCCCCAGCTCCCCCAGCCAGCTCCTTGTGAAGATGGGGAAGCACCTGATCCTTCTCCCCTTCTGTTCTGCTAATCACATAATGGCCTTAAAGGCTTTCTTAAATGATTATCTCGTCTTTAATTTTAAGTGGGTCTTTGGAGCAACAGTTGGGAGTTTATGGAATATCTTGAGTCATCTGTAGGGAGACTCTGAACTGGGAAAACAGGGCTCCCTTGGACTCTGTGAAAAGACGGTGGAATGTTCATCTGCTGCCGATTTCACGCACTGTCCTGAAAGTGATTTCAGCCCCAGACCTTTGATCTGAGAGTGAGACTTTCCCTACTGGTGTGCTTCTGGAGACAGGAGTTGGTGACTGCTCCCCTTCTTCCGTGTGTGTGTGTGTGTGTGTGTGTGTGTGTGTGTGTGTGTGTGTGTTTGGGGGGGGTGTTAGCTAAAGAGAAGTCTGAGAGAGAGAACCTGGGTGGGTAAGTGTGGCGGGGCCTTAGGGTCTGGGCAGGGGCAGTGTGTAGACTTCTTCACGGAAAGAAGGGCTGATTTGCTAGGGAGTCTTGGGGGGCGGTGGGCTAAAGAACAGTTTGTGTGTTTCCTGGCGGCGCCCAGATTTACCTGGGCATGTGACCGGAGAACAGTTCTCCTGAGTCTACTGGTCGAGCCCGATTTTGCACGAGGACCGTGCCCGTGCACACCTCTGTCGCAGGTCCTGCATTTCGGTATTGCAGTTCCAGTTCACAGGCAGCTGTCCGTCCGTCTGCTCACTTGAATCTCCTTAGTGGAGATCGGCTGGAGTCAGATTAGCCAAGTGAAAAAAGACCGAGGGGCTTAATTCGATACTTGATTTCAGCCCTGCCGCTCCGCCTCCCCCCCCCCACAAGTCATATAAGTGCCTGTTCAAATATGGAAGTCTCCCTTCTGTGTATAAAAAGCTCTTTTCAAAGCAGTTTAAACTCCTGTAAGTCTATAAAAAGTACGTATGTGTAGACATGAACTTTCTTGCTTCTCACGCTTCTGGTCTCCGCGCCTATTTTGGACAACTTTTCTTTGCCTGACATCTTCGTCCGGTGAAAATATGCCAGAGAACATGTGTGCCTTTTTTTTTTTTTTCTTCCTTCTCAGCAACTTTTCCCTCTGTTGTGTGTGTGTGTGTGTGTGTGTGTGTGTCTGTGTGTTTGAAACAGTTTTTCTGAACTGCTCAAGAAACAATGAAAGCCTCTTCCACCATTTCAGGCGCTGCTCTTTAAAATGCTCTTTGGCTCAGGGCCTTGGTTCTTAATGTCCATGTGGCGAGGAGAGGGAGTGGTTTGTGCTTTTCTTGTGACAGCTCCCTCTGTGTTTCTCCCTGGGTCATCTGCCTTGTTGCTGAGGTGACAGGTCAACCTCTGGGCCCCGTAAGGAAGAGGCCTTGTGAGGAGGAGGTGTGTGAGGAGGTCGATGTCACTGCTAAAGCAAACTGCTGATAAATGCCACCTCTGTTCTGTCAGGCCCTACAAGGGTATCGCTTTTCCATTCGGGCCTTGAAGACTGGCAGTCTGTGTACCTGGCAGTTTGAAGATGCGCTGCCCTGGGCCCACCTGTCTTACCTTTACCATGTGGTTCCGGGTAAGGCATGGCAGACGTGAAAATCACAGGAGTCCTCCTCAACGTTTTCAAAGGGAGGGGGGGGGGGTGTTGAAGTAGGCTTTTCTTTTAGTAGGTACAAAACCCAGACAGAGGTAACTGGGGGAAGCAGAGAACTCTTACACCTCTTGGGAAAGGCCTGTTCATTTATTTTGCCCTCACTGGGGAATCGATGATAACAGTTGTCCAGACAGTGGAGAAGCTAGACGGTGGTGGAGGAAATCCCGGTGCAGATTCCCGAGTGTCTCATGGGAGGGGAGGTACAGTCCTGCTCATTGGTGGAAGGAGTGAGATAATTACAAAATGAAACAGGGTAGGGTCCCGTTCCAGACTGGACCGGAGTGCCACTTATGAGTCAGCCCTTGAACCGGGGGCCCGTGGTTCACATTCAGTTTCCTGGCAGAAGCGGAGATGAATTCAATGAGCCTGCTCTTTGGGAGGCGGGCTTCTGCTAGTTACTGTGCTTTGGCCCGGATTCGTCTGCTGGGGTCATAGGCCACTCCGGCCTGGCTGTGTGACTGTGGACACTCTGCTTTAGCCCGAATCTGTCTGCTGGGGTCATAGGCCACTCCGGCCTGGCTGTGTGACTGTGGACCAGTCATTGAACCTCTGAGCCTTCCTCTCTTCATCTGTAAAATGGGCATAAAAAGACGCCTCCCATTTATGGTGGGAATTAAGTGAAATAGAAAACGAGGCTTTACAGAGCTCATAGCATATCAGAGTCGCTTCTCCACGAAGGTTGGTTCCATCCCCACATTCTTTTCCTTGGTGTTTCTTTTGTTGCTGCCAGTGGCCTCTCTCTGCTCCCGTCTCTGCCCCAACACCCTGGACGAGAGAAACTAAAAGGCCCAGCGTTTCTCTCGCTCTTCCCTCACAGGCTGGGAAGAGAGCCAGCTCTTTTTGACATCCTGTAACTGAGTTGAGGAGTGAAAGGGTCTGAAGTAGACGGTGTCCTCGTCCTCTCCAGCCCCCCCCTCACGTGCCCCCCCCTCACGTGCCCCCCCACCCCCACCCCCAGCTGGCAGGCAGCCCCCTCAATGACCCACCTAGAGAGGCCTTCCCAGGCTGGCTTGTATATGCTAATAGGCCTGACTTGTCCTGGCTTGTTTGTAGTGATTTGTGGAGGCATTTATATGCAAATACTATCAACTTGCTGAGTTAATTATCATGTGCCCTCCCCGCACCCCCTTCCTGCACGGCCTCCCAGCCAGGCTCATCTCTGTGCTCTTCCTGTCTCTGCCTCCCGCGCAGTCCCTTCCTGCCCCTGCAGGCCCAATCACAGCTCCTCCACTGCCGCTCTGTCGCCGTCACAGGAACCTGTGTGGTCAGGGCTGGGGGAACTGGGCCGGCCAGCGGCTGCCCAATTTCAATCCTTCGTGAGAGAGGCATCACTTTGTGTGCAGGGCGTCTGGCTCCCGTGGCTCTGAGCTTTAAACCCTGTTTTCCCCCCCCTTCTCCTGGCTTGAAAAACAGACCTGTCCAGACCTATCAACCCCTTGACACTCAGTGCTCAGTCTGGTGAGAGACTGAATGTCGTTTTAACATTTTTGTTATTTTTATTTGCCCACATTGTTTATCCCTCTAAAACTTGTTGCTAATTCTAAAACCTGCGGAGAAGCCATTTTGCAAAGCGATGCCCCTGTCAAACCTCTGGCCCTGGAAATCTGAGTGTTAAAAGTATGTTTGCTTGGACCTCAGGTCCAGCCCTTTCCTGGTCATGTCTGGGCACTGTTTACATGTGGGGCTGATAATTCTCTGTTGGGGGAAGGGGTCATCCTGTGCACCAGAGGACGTTTAAGCAGCGTCATAGCCACCACATCATCTCCACTGGATGCCAGTAGCACCCTGCCCACCCCCCCCATCCCGTCGTGACATTAAAAAAAAAAGTCTCCAGAAGTTGCCCATCGCTGCTGGGAGGCAGAATTGCCCCCAGTTGAGAATCCCCGAGCTAGAGATTGCATTTGTTTCTGTGGGTTAAAGAGACCTGAGATTCCGCCTCTTGCAAGTGAGATGAACTTGGTGAGCATCCTCTGAGTCTGTGATCTGACCTAGCTGATGTCAGATACAGCCACTGGCTTAGTTTTATGCCCTTTTTAGCATTTAGAAGTGAAGCCTCTCCTTCCAGGGCATGGCGACGGGCTTGCATTTGAGACAGTGACGGTTTCACCGCCCCCCCTCCGAGAGTGCTACCCCAGAGAAGTGGAACTCGAGCCCCATGCACGATTGTATATTTTCTAACGGTCCCTTTAATAAAATGCAAAGAGGAACAGGTGGGATTAAACTGAAAAAAAATATATTTTATGCAATTCACAATATCACCATGAGGTCTCTTTTCCAACTGTTGGAACTAGCTGTGTTCCCAGTACTTGGGAACCGCATGTGGCCGGTGGCTTCCATGTGGACGGCGCGGCAATACCTGGGAAGATTCTGGCCCTTTCTGTCTGTTTTCTACAGTTACTGAGTCTGGGAGAAAGTTTTTTCCTTCTCTCTCTCTCTTTCTCAAAAAAAAAAAAAAAAAAAAGGCTTTGTGTTTATTTTCTGAAAAGTAGGGCCTTGGCCACACAGCTGCAGTCAGAGCAGAGGCCCAGGGAGCTGGCCTCTAATCTCTGGGGAAGCTCCCGGCCTTGGTGGGGGAGGCCCTCTGGGCAGCACCTTGGGCCCGGCCTGGCAGGAGGGTAAATATTCTGAGGGTTCAGTGTACTCTCTCACACCGCAAAGACTAATGGTTCGGGTTAATTTTGTGTACAAGGCCCCTTTTGTTGGAGAAGGGGGTGAAAGTCCGCAGCTGTGACCGGAAACAGGGGATGGGCCTACTGGGATGACCTTGTTTTGGAAAATCTAAATGGAACACTAATGGCAGAGATCTAAGACGGGTGATGTATGTGTGTGTTTGGGCCTAAAGATAAGGCGAAGAGTATTTTAAAAGTTACTTTCGTGCCACCTCCCAGATAACCACGGGCCTGGGGCCAGTTACAATTTATGGCAAGCTGGTGGTCAGGCCTGTGAGCTGGCCTCTTTTTATCTTTGAAGTCCAGGCCCCGTAGCTTAACTGGTGGTGCTCTGTTTGTTTATTTTGTCATTTTCTTTTGGAAGGAGGGGCAGTGGGGGCTGATCCGTTTCTGCAGTGAAGCACAGTGGCATTTGGTAGTGCACACAGGAACAGCCCTGTGTGCCCCAGGACCTGTCACTCCTTGCTGCCCCTAATAACAATGTGCAGGGGGGCATCGCATCGTAGAGGTGCTGGTCGTCTAGAGGGCAGGCCCACGCCTTGTCCCTCTGGTGCCACAAGCCCGCCAGAGATGTGTGCTGGGGAGGAGGTGTGGAGGACTTAATATAGCTCAGAGCCCCAGGTTTCTCTCGTCTCTGAGGTCAGCCTTTTCCTGTCGCCTCTTGAGTTACTGAAACGGCATTCAGTACGCCCAACACGCTTTCCTAGCAAACAGGCCAGTTTTGGGTGGCGAGGTCCTAGCCTTTTCTGGACAACAGATGAGCGGTGGTATCTTTTGTCACCTAGTGGGACCCTCTTTCATCCCCACAGTGACTCATTCCCTGAACACCGCTCATCTTACTACAGTTGACACATCCCGAAGTTCACAAAGTCGCCATGAATTTGATTGACGTGTTCGAATAGTGACTGGATGCTCCTCTTCCAGCTCCTCCCCCTCCAAAGCCCATGTTCCCAAAAAAGAACCTTGCACTGAAAAACACAAGCTGTGTTCTTGAAAAAGTATGTTCGTGAGCTGGGGGAACTTCACTTTTCATGATATATTAAAACTTAAAAAAAAATTTATTGATTGATTTTAGAAAGGGAGAGAGACAGAGAGAGAAAGAAACATTGATTTGTGGTTTCACTCATTCATGCATTGACAGGTTGACTTTTGTATCCTTGGTGTATGACACTAACCAATTCAGCTACCCGACCAAAGTTTATGATACATTTTATGATCTGGGCACTGCTTATATCTTGCACTGTCTCTTATTTGCACTTTGACAGGGTATAGTTTTGGGAACTCTTTCTAGGGGTGGACAATAAGATAAAATAGAATGTTGTTTCGATTTTGGGCCTTCATCTACAAAACAACTTCTTCTTTATCACAGATTATAGTGGATGTATGGATATCTTTTTTTTTTTTGAAGGGTTGAGAATGTGGTCTAAGGTCCCTTCAGACTTTTCACTTTGCCTGTCCCATAAGCCACTGCCATCTGCTTTAAAAAAAAAAAAAAAAAAAAAAAATTATTTCATTTTAAATCCTCAAAGACAAAGGGACCTGGAAGCTCAGACCTGTCCTGCCACATTCCTGAGTAATTTGGTTTTGATTAACCCAAGGAGAAAAGTTGGTTTCTCCTAGCGACCGAGGGGATCAAAGCGCCAGGAGGGGCAGGTCCCCTAATTCACGCAGCTTCCCTCCCCTCCCCCCACGGCCTTCCTGGCCCCGTTCCCCCTCCCTGGCGGTTTCAGCCTCCCCCTCTTTAGAGAAAGCCCGAGCAGGAGTTATTTCCACTTTCTGACTTTCAGAGAAGTGGAAGTGTATCATAGAGCTTTGGATGGACAGAGCAGGGAGCCCCCCCCCCCCCCCCCCCCCCGGTTCCTTTTCTTCCTAAACTCCCTTTCCCCCCACAAAGCTGCAAAGCACATTCCTGTGCTAATCCGGCTGCGGGAGGAATGCAAATGGCTGTGATTGTGTGCCCCAGGACGGGCCTTCCGCATCTGGGCGGCTTTTCTTCTTCCAGGAGGTGGCTAAAAAGTTCATTTACATGGAGAAATGAGACTGGCCTGTGATCCCTAGGGTAGGATGAGCCACTTTCTAATAGGAAAGGGGCCGTTCCTGTGTTCTCTGCCCCTTTCTTTCCCTTCCTTTCCCTTCCCTTCCCTTTCCACCTACTCTTCAGTGTGTGTGGATGGGGGTGGGGTGCCAGGCTCCTGCTGGGTATATTTTATGGAAAGGGCAGTTAGAAGATAGAACTCTGATAGTAAGAAATCAAGCTTGGAGTATTTGACAAGTCTCATAACAAGTAATCCTTGTATGAAACCACAACAAACAACTTACTATTATTATTATTTAAAGCAAACGATTGGTCTCAGAAGTAATCGATAACATTCTGGAAGAGGTGCGCCATGCCACTGACCTGGTATAACTTCTGACACTCACCCGTCTGTCCTCCCATCTTTTTTTTTTTTTTTTTTTTTAAACTTGCAATTTGGTCACAGGTTAGTTGGATAGTAACATTTTCCAGCATAATTAAAAGTATCCTTTGGGAGTTGGTATGTTGTAGCTTTAAGGGAAATGTTCAAAATAGACAAGAAAATTCTGTCTGTCATATTCAAGAATACTTGATTCCTGGCTGAAAGTTGAAAGACAGGCCCAGGTTCTAGAACAGCTCCGTCCAGCAAAAATTAACAAGAAACTGATGAGATTAATTTTAAGAAGGTATTTTATTTAGCTCAGTATATCTGAAGTGTTATTTTGATGTGTAATCAATATAAAGGAAACTATTGAGACATTTTACATTCTTTGAAAGCAGATACTGACAGCCTCTCTCAGTTGGGACTAGCCACGTTTCCTAGGCTCAGTAGCCACAAGGGGCTGGTGGCTACCTACTAGACAGGGCAGGACAGGGCAAGGGCTGCCCAGGGCTCGTCGGAGACATTTGGTACATGGAGTGGTGTCAATCCTTGTCCCTTGTAACCAGTTGCTTACATTATTGGAGTTCAGGGGGTGCGGGCTGTGTCCACATAATTTCTTCTGTAAAAAACTACACAGCGCCTCGAACATCCTCATGGGGTTGTTAGGAAGCAAAAACGTGGTGCCGCTCTGCAGACGTTTTGTAAACTGCTTCATGGCATGCAGGCGGGAGGTGGGGGTCCCTGCCCGGTTTTGGGGCAAGAGCAGGCCAGGCCAGTCCTCATTTGTGTGAGTCTGCTGTGTTTATCACAACAGTTTTATGGCTCTCTGTGTTACCCACTCTTTATTCATGAAATCGCCCATTGGTAGGGCTGCAGGAAACTTCTAATAGGGGTCCCCAAACTTTTTACACAGAGGGCCAGTTCACTGTCCCTCAGACCGTTGGAGGGCCACCACATACAGTGCTCCTCTCATTGACCACCAATGAAAGAGATGCCCCTTCCGGAAATGTGGGGTGGGGTGGGGGCGATAAATGGCCTCAGGGGGCCACATGTGGCCCGCTGGCCATAGTTTGGGGACGCCTGTTCTAGAACCAGTCCTTTCGCCCTGTCCTTGGTGGTTCACTAGCGTGTGGTGGGATGGGGCTCAGGCGAATGCGGGGCCCTGGACACATGGGTAGGCTGTACACTCTCCTCCCTGCCATCCCTGGCCCTGGCTCTTGCTTTGTGTTGCTGGGAGGGGCCAGAGACCTCGCCCTCCCTGCTCAGGTGTGAAGTACCACACCTGTTGACCTGTTCACCAGTCCCAACAACAGACCACCTCTCCTCTTCCCATTGTGTTTAGTGGGATTTCTGATTCCTTACATTATCTTAATGGCACACCCGTGGAGTCCTCTTTCCCCAGTCTAGGACCACGGGCACCTTCGGTTAGAGGAGGAGAAAAAGGGAGGGACGGGGAGTGATAAGGAAAAATCGGAAATCGCCTTGCATGGGAGGATAAGGGAGATGCTAGAGGCAACACGTTCCAGCCTGGACTCTTGTTTTTTTTTTTTTTTTTTAAAGGCTATTCATATTCTGTTGTTCACTCCTGAAGTGACTTCTCAAAGCTGAATGATCATGAGTCCTCCTAACACGACAGCTTGTGTGAGTCTATAGCAAGGCAGGCTGTGTCCACTGGCTTCAGCGGCCAGAAGGAGCAGTGGCCCACGGTGGCCCACGGAGGCCCACGGAGGATGCGCCTCCTTGCAGAGCCGTGGTTAAAGTACCGGGGTTTTCTCACCATCGATCTTCGCGTTCCTTAGTCGATGCACGCGCTAAGAACAGTTTTCCTTCTTGGACGTTGCTGGGCCCGGATCATCCCGCCAGCGTCTGCCCGTGCGAGGGCCCCCTGGGGGAGGAGAGTGGGATTTGTGCCCCGGGTAAGCTGAGAGGCCGGTGTGGGTTTGGGGGGTTTAGGGGTTTAGGAGGGAGGTATCTAATTCCTTCAGCGGGCGGCCTCCTGTTCAGGCAGGAAAAAAACTGTGAAAGTGTGAGCTGGGGTGGCCCGGCGCCGGCCTCTGCTGGGGACAGAGGAGTGCAGCTGTCTGACCTCGGGTGAAAAGTTCAAATCTGCATTTAAAAGGAGTGCCAGCTCCCCCCCCCCCCCCAGTCAAGTTGAAACCGTTCACGTTTTTTTTTTTAGAGGATATGATCAGGCCTTGTGCTGACACCAGGCAGCTCTTAGTTCACTTCTGCCGTGACCTGAGGCTGCTGGGGGCTCCCCGGGAGCCGGGAGAGGGGTGCGGGGGTCGGGGGGGGGCACTCTGGTTATGCTCAGTTAGTTCTCCAGGGACAATAGTAATCTAGGACAAACGCCCCCTGATGTGCCTGGGAGGAGAGACGCTTCTTCCTCTGTCAGCCCTTCCATCTTCCCCTGGGAGCTTTCAGGGCCTCCCAGGGCTCCGTCAGGATGGGCCATGGGGGGTCCTGAAGGGCCCAGACTTGCAGAGAGAAGCAGGGATGGGCTGGGCCGGGCCGGGCTGGGGAGCCTGGCCTCTGTCTGTCTGCAGCGTGGAGATGTGACAGCCTCAGCGCTCTCCCTCGCTCTCCATCCTGCTCCCCCGCACCGAGGGGGGTCCGGCCCCTGCCCAGCCAGGAGCCCCTCCGCTCGGCCTCCGATTTGTTTACTTGAGCATTAGGTGAATGTAAACAGTTCAGCCTCTCTGATTTTATATCCCTAAAGGGTCTGAGTGTGAATACAAATGGGTATTAGGCCCCTGTGGTTTCAGTGACTCTCTCCACCCCCTCCCGTTGCTAACTGGCAGGTCTCTAACCTGTCGGGAGGAAGAGGCCCTCCCCCTGCCAGCTTCGGGACTTGGCTGTCTCCTTTTCTTTTCTTTTTTTTTTTGGGGGGGGCGGGGGGTTTGAATGCTGAGATTTAAAAAGTGATGTTGGGAGGCTCCCCTCTGTAGGACCGAAAGTTTAATAGAGCAGAGAGCAAAGTTTCTGTTCTGAAAAAATCTATATTTTGATCTCTAGTTTGGGGAGGAAGAGAAGTTTCCTAGATTCCTGTCACTTTGTCAGATGCACTTGTGGATCCCGGCTCTGGTTAAACTAATACTTGAACGCTGACCAGGTGGCATAATGTCCCTTCGATGCATCTTTCCGAATCCTTTTCCTTGTGTCAAGGGAAATGGGGGATTTAGGCTTATGGACCCCCAGCCCCTGTAAGCAGCGTGGTCTCTAGGGAGGGATCTCTACTTGGTCAGCTTAATACAGAGTCCTGCTTTCTCCCTGACCTGGGAACTCAGTGTTGAGGGCCACCCCAGGTCCCTTCTCCCATGAGCTCTAGAAAGCACATTCTGTGAAGGGGTCTGGCATTCCTTCTGAAGCCCCAGTGCCCTCACTCCCCCCTTCCAACTCCTACTGTGCCCCCCCTCGAAGTCCCAGTGAGTGGGGAGCCCTTCTTTGCAGCCAGAGGGCCATTGTGACCTGCAGAAGGAAGGAAGGAGCAGAACGTCCCCCTCTCCGCCCTCCCCCCCCCCCCCCGTGTGTGTGTTCTGGTTCATGCATTCAAGGCCCAGGCAGTTCTGTTCCCTGTGGTGGCTCCCAGTCCAGTCACGCCATCACGGGGACATTTTAATTAGCAGTGCCTTAGTCATTAGTGAGTTATTGTTTTTGTCTGGAAACACTTAAGTACTGTTTACTCGATGTCTCAACGAAATACAAAACAGCAATTAAGCAGAAATTTGTTGTATGAGGCAGGAACCGAAATGGGTTGTCAAAGCAGGTCGAGGTTCCCCTAAACCAAGCAAAACCGCTCGCTCTTCCCTTCGGCCTCCTGATACTGGCAGGGCTGCAAAGCCCGTGTCCCCGCGACCTGCCCCCTAGAGTTACCTGATAGAAATACTCGGAACTGTGTCTTCCTGTGTCCTTCCTTTGTTTTTAGATTGGATGAAGTGTTCGTGTTTACCCCTGTCCCCCACCCCGCTATGTTGATGCCTGCCTGGGATAGTTGAAAAAAAAAAAAAAAAAAACTTTTGCAAAATGAAGATGAATTATTTGTGAAAACTCTTGCATGTCCTTGCCTGATGATTTATAGAACTTGAATGTATTTTCTTTATGTTTCTTGAGACCAGGTGCCATTGTGGTGACTTCTTGGGAGTGTTGGAGTGCTGGGATAGAGGCCCCCTTTTACCTACATGTTTTTACGGATTGGTGGAAAAGAAGGCAAAGGATAAGAATTCTGGCAGAGGGGGAGTTGGAGAGGCTCTAGAATGTAAAAAAGAAAAAAAAAGGGGTGCGTGTGTATATGCGTGTCGTGTGTATGTGTGTATGCGTATGAACTTCCTTCAACTTCATCAAGAATCACTGCACCCAAAGGGAGGAGTCGCTCTCTGTCGGCACAGATAAGCAGAGAGCTGCTGTTTTGGTACGATTGCCCCTCGCCAGCACGCAGGGTGTACGGGATGCGGGGTCACACACACGAGAGGGCTGAGGGGGCCTTGTCAGCGGGGCCCATGAACCCTGAATTATATGCTGTTGACCTCCTTTCCGGGAGACGCACTGGTCTCCCAACTCCGCCCCGAGTTCGTCATGGGGGACCCCCTTTTCTAACTGCTCCGGCCCTTGTCTCACGCTCCCAGTCACTTCTCCCCTTGATTTTTTTTTTTTTCCTTTTTCCCTTCAAACAATATCTTCTGACTTCCAGATTTCTGATAAATTGATAAGAGGCATTGCGTGAGTCAATAGAGCTGTAGACACTTTGCCAATATAACCCCAGCTCTATTGATCTGCCAGTAAATTAAAGTCTTACTTAGAGCCTGCTGATATTTCTAATCTCCTGCCTTACCAATTACATCCTCCCCGCTCCCTGGAAGGGGACTGGAGCCTTTGAACCTGTTTTCGTTGTTGTTGCTGCTGCAAGCCGAGAGGGCTGTTTGTCCTTCCGCAGGGATGGGGGGCGATGGCCTGGCTCCTCTTCTGGGGAAAAGGGGGTGGCACGGACTCCAAGGAGCCGCGAAGGTTCTTGCCTGGGAGCCGTGGTCATGCTCCAAGGCTCATTAGTAAAAAAATTTCTGGGTGACACATTCCACCATGGTGGTCACGTACGTTGTCTCGCTGGTCTGCAGGCCCCCTCCTTACTTCCCCTGGGGTGCGCTCCGAGTTTGGAGATAGAGAAAGCGGAGAGGAGCCTGCTGTTGGACGTGACCCTGGCATATTTCGTGGCTGCCTCTCTCACTGTAAAATAACTTGTCAACAGCCTGTCTGTTGCACATGGAGAGAATGGAAGTTTGGATTAAAAGCTGGGTTATTAGTGGGTTTTTTGTTTTTTGGTTTTTTTTAAACATGCCTGAGCATTTGTAGAAAAGGAAACAGGAGGGGTGGCCCCGAAATAGGGATGCATAGGTGCTGGCTGGTCTTCGGGGTTTTGTCTGGTTGTTTCCGGGATCTCCCTGGAGAGAGGAGTGAGGGCATGAGCACTTGTTTCTTGGTCCGTGGTAACTTTTGCCCAGGGTGTCCTCTCTCGTTCTCCTCGCTGCCCTCTGGTGCCGGTGATTGAAGTTGAGTAACAGTAACAGCCGCGTGAAGGTGTCCATGCAGGGATGATGGGGCTCACAGAGTTCCCGACGGGGACGCCCACTTCCCACCGTGGCTGCTGGAGCAGATCGTTTGTCTGCTAAGCTTCTTGCAAGTCCCGTTGATGTGGTTGGCTTTGGGAAGAAATCTCCAGATAAACGCTGTGTTCTCTCTCATGCTCCGGAGCGGAAAATCAATGGCAGGGATCATGCCTCCCCTTGTCCGACACACACTTCCCATGTGTGTTTCTACCTTGAGTGGCACTCAAAAAAAAAAAAAGAATTTTTTTTTTTTTTAAATGAAAAATCCAGTCCTGGAATCCCATCTGTTCTCCAGCCTTCCGAGGAAGGAGGTGTTAGGAGATGCCTGTGTCTTCTTCAGGACGCCCTGGACCCGTCTTTTTCTGCCTCCCTCCCTCCGCCTCTCCTTACCTTTCAAATTGGAGAGGCTGGTTGATAGTGAACTGGGGTGGTCAGGTCATGTAGGAAGCTTGCCAGTGAGGTTCATCGGCAGGCTGAGTCAGGGAGGGGACGGAAGGTGTGTGGAGACTCAGGACCCCAGGTGGGAGGCATTGAATGGTCTCCTCTTCTTGGCCCACACTTCGCAAAACTGCCCGAGATGGTGCCCGCCTGGGGTGGTGAAGGGCGCTTGCTTCGGGCCTGGAGGCAGCTCCTCGCCGGCTCCCTTGGCTCCCCTGGGCTGAGGGAGTCAAGGTGTGAGACAAGGAGAAACCCCAGGAGGCTGGGATTGACTTGCCCTTTGTTTGGACTGCATTGTCTTGTAGGAGGTGTTTAAATCTTGTTCACACCTGTCGAAGGCTGAGGCCTAGCTTTGAGAGCAGTTTGTAACAAGACTTCTGTTGTTGTTGCCCAAAAGGTTTCTAGCTCACAACAGAGGAACTTTATTGTAGCAACTTGTTAATGTTCAATTAGGCAAATTCTGGGTGCCCTGGGGCAGTGGCAGGGCATGTGCCTTTCCCGGGCTGCCCGGGCCCCTTGCATGCAGGGATGGGGCCCGCACAGTGCAGAGCCTTGCCCACGGGCTCCTCCAGGGGGCAACAGGTGGGGTTTGGGCTGAGCCGGAGAGTCCGTCCTCTGCACTGGAAGCTGGAAGAGGGCGCAGGGAGCAGGTCTCATGCCAGCTCTGCGTCTCCTGTTGTAACAGTCTCCCGTGAGTTGGCACTGGCGGCGTCTCCCGCCCTGGGGTGTGGCACAGGCTGCGCGCCCTGCACAGTTTGTCTGTGGGCTGGGAGGAGGGGGAGGGGACAGACTGCCAGCCCGGTGTGTGGCGGCTTCAGCATCATGCCGTCCCGGGCCGGGAAGCCCTGCTCTCTCTCTGCATCTGAGTCTGACTGGCCACACCTGGGTATGTTCTCTGGCCTTCTTCCTCCATCATTCTTCCTGAATGACTGTCAGGTACCTCCATGAGCCGCGGGTGTTCACCTCCCGGTGGACCGAGGGCTTGAGACGGCGGGAAGGGGACACGCAGGAAACTCGTTTCTCTACTGTGAGGTCTGACTCGGAGGCGCTTGTATTCTGCCACACGAACACGGTCGGCTGACAGTTGCCTTTTGCTGGGGATCGGAGCTAAGGCTCCGAGGAGGGGCCGTGCCCCATCCTGTCCTCCCTGGCTCACTGTCAAGGTGTGTCTGGAACCTGGCCTCCCGGAAGGAGGTGGGCGGTGGTGTCTCCTGTGCTGGCACGGCCCGGCTATAAAGTATCGGCCCCGGTGGCAGCCGCGCTCCGTAGCGTTGAGCGATGAGGAGTGCAGGGCACCGGCAGTGTATTAAACACTAGTTGAGCACAGGAGGGGCAGTATATCACAGCGGAGAGATAAGCAAAGTTCTCTGATAGTGGATCAATAAAGGTTAGTGACATCATATCTCAAAGTGAGGGAACCTGCTTTCTGCACAGCCATTTATCAGATCGCAGCCCTGGAAGGGCATTAACCTCTTTCTGGCCAGACTGCCTTTTACCGAGCACCAACCAAAACTCCTCCTTGCTTGGGGGGGGGGGACAGTGGTCAGGGAGCGTCACTCCGCCAATACTGTGTCTGAGGACTCTCCGTGTGCTGGGTGTGGGCATGCCTTCTGCTGCCGGCATTTTAAGCCAGTGGTGGCTTGAGTGTGCGCTATGTGTTTATGGAAAGTTCCTCAACTTTTAAATTTGTGCAGAAATTCCCATAAAAAGGCGGTGTTTCGACTTGAAGCGTTAAGACGGCACCGGCGTGTGATGGGTGGAAGCTGCATTGCTGCCTCACACCTTGGGACTGGGCTTTCTGTTTGGGGATTGAGGGCCAAGCAGTGTCGCTGGACGAGATGATTAAAATTATTGAGTCTAAGAGTGATCAGGATTGGACTTTTCTGGCACTGTGATGTCCTTAGACATTTACTAGTCTCCCAGTGGTCTTGGGTTGGCAGCTGGGGGAAGGGGGAGGTGGTGGGTCAGGCCTGGCCCAATGCCTATATTTCTGTAGGACCTGCGAGCTAAGACTGGCGTTGACATTTTTAAACGGTGGAAGGCAATCGATGGAAGAACGCCGTTTCGCAACACGTAAAATGACGTAAGGCGACGTCAAGTTAGCATTTGTGTCCGTGCACGAGCTTTAATTGGAAAGCAGGCGGGCTTGCCCGTGCACGTGGGTCTGTGACCTCTCCGTAGTTGCAGCAGAGACGGTGTGGTCCACGGAACCCCGGATACTTGCCTGGCTCCTCACAGCCGAGCTTTTCGGCCCCTCTTGTAGCTTCTAAAGTCTGTTGCTAAGTAGCTGTGTGACCTTGGCTAAGTCCCTTCAGTTCTCTGTAGTAAGATTTTGTCCCTTGCCTACTCGACAGTATCCTGAAAGTCGGATGAAAATAGATCAGAAGTGGGTTTGGAAAATAGCGGCTATTGGCACAGTGTTGATTAGTAGTACATCAGCAGGCCCTCTCGTATGTAAACCTGTTTAAGACCGTGTAGGACATGAGGCTTTTCCTGATGGAAATGTAGCTCCTGGGGCAATCAGTAGCGCTTGGCAGCGATTGTGTGCCTTGTCTTAGTCCTGGGTCGCGTTGGGCAAAGTTGGAGTTTTCTTTGTCTCTCTGAAAACTTGAAGGTGGTGTGCATCTTCCCAGAGCCGGCATCTCCTGCTTTGCGAGGGAACATCAATTTTCCTCAGCGACTGCTGAGATTTTTATCCTTAAAGAGTTGGATCACTTCTCTTTCCTTCCCGCTGGTGATTTATGGATGGAGAGAGCGGGCCTTTTCCTGCAGGTCTCGGACTGTTTATCTTGTCGGTTGGGCCCTGACAGTGCTGTCCGGGATGTTCACAGTGGGCGTTTGGGGGCCAGGTGCCAGTTCTACGGCCCGGGGGGGGGGGGTGCGGGCGGTGGGGAAGGAGGCAGGCCGGAGATTCCAGCCCAAAGCTAGTGGGCTGGTGTCCAAGTGGAAAGTGTATTTTCATTGAGGAAGTGTAGGTATTAGTGGAGCCTGGATTACTGTGTGATTGTGCTGTCAATACCGCCGTATTGAGTCCGTGAGAGCCCGCACAATACGGGGAAACACTTAGCTCACTACTGCTGCTTATTGAGAAGCCAATAGCAATTTACTTGCTGACACTTGACATCAAATCCATTGCCAGAGGTGGAGCTCCCACAAGCCACCGTGGAGCGCCCTCCCCTTCACCAGGGCCCTCTCCTGCCTTGGGTGGCTGCCTTCTGATTGGGGGGAGGGAGCCAGGGTGGGGCAGTAATGTGCGAGATGTTCCTGTTTAACTTCCAGAGCTGACAAGACATTTTCTTCTCTTCCTAATCGCTCTTGTACTCGTCTTCTTTCAACAAGTGCTAAATGACCCTCTCTCTGTTCCTCCCCGGGGGCGGGGTGTGTGTATGTGTGTGTGTGTGTGTGTGTGTGTGTGTTTTCTGCATGTGGGAACTTTCTCCTCCTCTCCATAAAAAAGTTCTTCCTCAAAATGGATACATGAGGAAATCATATGTGGGAGAGAGCCGAGGAGGTGGGTGGTGTCTGCATGAGCTGTGTGGGGGGGGAGCAGAGAGCTCCCCGCACCCTGTGGGTCCCAGCGTGGGGAGTGGGGCCACCCATGCCCACATTGGGGGTTGGGGGGAGGGGACGTGGCTCCAGGGCTGCTGGGATGGGGCTCCGTCGAACACGCTGTTCCTTCTGTAACTACGCATGTGGAGGCTGTCTGCAACGGGTCTGGCGGCTTGATTTACAGTGTTTTCACATGGCCAAGTCGTTTAGATGCCTTCAGATCCTGGACTCTTCCCCAAAGAACCAGCTTGCAAATCAGAGCAACTCACCCTGGGAGGCGGGACGTAATAACACATGGCGATTCGGGGGTGACCAGCCCACGGCTCCCACGGATTCCTCAGCCTCACTGAATGCCGGTGCGGTGGGAGTTGTCGTCTCTGTGTTCCTGAGCCTTGGGACCCCGTCCAGGCGTTCTTTTAGTGGGTCCTACACGTGGGTTTTTTTGCAACCACTGGTGGAGGTTGGTGACAGGCGAATTAGGCTTGGATTGTGAAGGGTGGATGGTCTCCCAGTCACCACGGAGGGTGCCTACTGCTCATGGATGGGGAAGCGTTTGCTACCTCATGTGGGATAGCACGAGGCTCTGGGGAGCCGGGCCTTCATTTCCGCGGAGTCTGCGGCCTCCAGTCTGGAAGCGTCTCCCCAATGGGGAGCTTGTCCTGCCTCGCTCCCTCCTTGTCCCTCCCTCCCCCCCAACCTCTCCTGCTCATCCAGCCTCCTTCCCCCTCTGCCAAAGACTTCCAGTTCTCACTCACATCAAGCAAAGCAGAGCGGCTTGGAAGTGAGGGGAGGGGGCTCTGACAATTTTACCTTTTCTCCAGCCACCTTGGCTGGACCCAGAATAGGATGCAAGTGTGTGGGCAGCAGGGGCGATGTTATTTAATGATGGTAACGCACAGGCTTCGTTGGCAGGACGCCTTTCTCTGCAAAGACGACAGCGCCCGGGGGAAGTCCTTCTACCCTGTTTACAGATGGGGCAGCGGAAGCTGGTGCCCCCTCAGCAAGGTTGTTATGAAATGGAGGCATCACTCAGAGCTTTGCTGCTTTCTGTCCTGGTCCAGCGGGGGTGGACACCTTGCCTTTGAACAGACACAGTGGTGTGTTGTCTGAGCGTCCTGCTGGTTACTCCAGGCTTTGGGATTGACTGGTGTGGGTGGTGGCCAGACGGCCCTGAGTGTACCTGCTGGACTTGAGGTTGAGGACCTGAGCTCAGATTCCAGCAGACTTCAGGATGCTCACTTGCTCCTCTTTCCAGACCCTGGCTTTCTTGAACACAAAGGGACCGACTTGAAGGGAGATCCCTAGGGGCTTGCAGTCCTGCATAAGCAGAGCGCTGCTGTCCAGAGCATCATGGGAATGAGTCCAGGAGGCACCTGGACCTTTTTGGGGGCAGTCAGGAGCGCTGTCCTTGAGCATGGTGACATTGTCCTGACTCCTCAGGGAGGATGGTCATGATCTGGCTGTTCCCGGGCTGGTGGTTTGGGTGGATTGAATGGCAGGGGAAGGTCTGCCGGGGTGGGCAGGGCTGGTTCCTGACCCGCGTGAAGATGAGGAGGCTCTGACTTTGTCCGGGATGGGTTCCAGGCTTAGGGGTTGTGTAGGCACAAGCACGTACACCCTCTGGAATTAAGGATGGGACTTGCTGCATTTATTTTGATCTTCAAGAGACTCTCCAAAGCCTTGTGTGGCTATTGTTTTGACACTTGGGGCCGACAGGCATGTGTTTTAGTAATATTTGGGGAGCTTCCCTGGAGTGCTTATCTTCTTTCACCCTACGTTTCTGAGGTGCAGACCTTTCCTTACACTCTGCCACAGGCCTGGTCCCAGCCCCTGTCCCCTTCTGGCTGAATTACAAGTTCCTAACGGGTCTCCCTCCCACCCGTCTCTTCCCATCTCCATGTAGCCTCTGCCGGAGATGACAAAGTTATGGCCTGTAGGCAAAACCTGGCCTGCACAGGTGTTGTTCAGTAACTACTATTGTTTTTAAAACGGGCATATTTCAATGTAAAAAAATCTGGATCGGACCCTTCTTTTGAAAAAAAAAAAAAAAAAGAGAGATTTGGCACCTCTCAGCCTCAAGAGCAAAAGCAGCTAGAACGGGACAGTCGCCGCCCCTCGTAGAAGGGGTGTGCACTTTTTCAGTCACCAGGGTGGGTCCCTGTCACCCCCTGGGACCTCAGCCCTGGTCAGCTCGCTCATGTCTGTTCCCCGCTCACTTCTGTTCCCGGCCCAGTCCTTCTGGGCTTGGCCTTCCTGTGGGCTCCGTGCGCTGGCTCTGGGTTGGAGCTCTTGAGTGCTCCTCGGCGGGGAACGGTTTTGCTCTCCCCTGGCACCGGGGGAGGTTTGGCACTGTCTGGAGGCCCTCGGGGTTGTCACAGGTGGGACTTGGGGAGCGTGCTGCTGACATCTGGTGGGTGGAGGCCGGGGGTGCTGCTAACCTACTCTGACAGCGGACAGGACATCCCCCACCCAAAACACCACCCAGTCCGGATTGTCACAGCGTCGAGGTCAGGAGATCCTGCTGTGTGTTCTGCCTCGCGCTCTCCTGCGCAGGGGCCGGTGGTGGCCCCTGGCCGCTGGTATTGTCCACCCGCCTGTGGGGACTGGCCAGCCCGGCCGCCCTGCGGGCTCCTCTTGCTCTTCCCGCTTCCGCCCGGGGCTTCCCAGGGCCTGCGCTCCGCTGCAGGCTGCATCCCCTGCCGCCACTGCCTCTGGGCCTCAGGCTCCATCCTGCCCTTGACCTTTTATCCACTCCCGGGCCAGGTGGTTGAGAACTTCTGGATTTCTCGTGTGCCAGGCGCTGTGGCCAGGGGCCGGTGAAACAGCAGCGGGGTGGGGAGGGAAGAACCGGCCTTGTCTCCACAGATCTATGCCCGTCTCCCCCTCAGTATGCGTATTTTTTTTTTTTTTTTGTATTTTTCTGAAGCTGGAAACGGGGAAAGACAGTCAGACAGACTCCTGCATGCGCCCGACCAGGATCCACCCGGCACGCCCACCAGGGGCGACGCTCTGCCCACCAGGGGGCGATGCTCTGCCCCTCCGGGGCGTCGCTCTGCCGCGACCAGACCTACTCTAGCGCCTGGGACAGAAGGAGCCATCCCCAGTGCCCGGGCCATCTTTGCTCCAATGGAGTCTTGGCTGCGGGAGGGGAAGAGAGAGACAGAGAGGAAGGGGGGGAGGGGTGGAGAAGCAAATGGGCGCTTCTCCTATGTGCCCTGGCCGGGAATCGAACCCGGGTTCCCCGCACGCCAGGCCAACGCTCTACCACTGAGCCAACCGGCCAGGGCCCAGTATGCGTAATTATTACGTGAAAAGCATATATTAAGAGATGTTAAATGCCACAGAGCAAAGGCGAGTGAGGGACCGGGGCGTGCTGTGGAGGCGGCGGTCTGCAGGGGAAGCAGGGGTGCAGCAGGCCTCGGGAGGTGGCCCTGTCTGAGCACAGACCGGGGAGAGGGGTGTCGAGAATGCCGGACAGAAGGAAGACCCCCTCACGCATCCCGAGTGGAGCCTGCCCGGTGTGTCCGAGCAGCAGGGGCCCGCATGGATGGAGTGGGTGTGGGCAGGGGCAGAGGAAGACATGGGGGGCCTCCAAGGCCACTGGAGGGGTTTCGCCTGTGCGCTTGAGTGAGGGAACATGGGGGCGTTCATCCCCAGCATGGCTGACCCGGCTGGGGCTGGACAGGCTCCCTCTGGCAGCTGTGGTGGGTGACAGAGGAGGCAAGGGGACGGGGGAGGTGACTGCAGCCAGCCAGCACAAGGTGGCTCCAGCCAGGGCCCTCGGGGGGTGCCAGGGCCAGAAGTGCTGTACTGGTTTCCCGGGGCTGCTGTGACAAAGTATTACATAACCAAGTGGCTTAAAATAACAGAAACTTGATCTCTCCCTGTTCTGGAGGCTAGAAGTCTGAGATCAAGGTGTTGGCAGGGCCACCTTCCCTCGTTCCCTCGTTCCCTCGGAAGCCTCACTGGGCGCGGACCCTTCTCAGCTCCCCGTGGCTGCTCGCGATCCGATCCTCGGCGCTTCTGGGCGCAGAGCTGAATCCCCCCCCACCCGTCTCCATCTTCACAGGGGTGTGAGTGTCGCCTCTTCTCTTCCAAGGGCACCAGCCATTGGAGTTAGGGTCCCCTAGTCCAGTGTGACCTCACCCCCAATTAACTTCCAAATAAAGTCACATTCTGAACTTCTGGGTGGTCATGAAACTGGGGGGAGGGGGACAGCCTTCACCCTGCACTTGGTCACCCTCTGGATAGACTTTAAGGTGGGGCATGGGCTGGCAGGGAAGAAGAGCCCAGGGTGCCTTGAGCTGTCCCAGGGGTGCGGTCCCTGCGAGCTCGGCCAGGGCGCCCGCCCGTTCGGCAGCCCCTTCTCCCAGAGCTGCAGGCTCACCCCTCAGCTCCTTGCTGTTCACGGCTCAGCCCCGTTGGGCTTTCTTTCTGTTGAGCTACTGCATGTCTGCTCAGTGTCGCCATTGAGGCCGCTGAGGTCGCCGCTCAAACCACTTGAAGTGTTTCAGTCTGCGTAGCAGGGAGAGGTGCCGGATCTGTCTGAGGGGGACGGGGTGGGGGGGAGGAATTTCAGAAGCTTCATTTTTCAAAGCCTTGGAGCCTGTGCCTTTCCGCTAATCCCAACAGTTGTTCTGTAAGGTATGCAGGGTGGGGACACGTCATTTCTTAGCTGAGAACAACTCAGAGGCGTCTGAAGAAGTGTCTTCAGGGGATCCCCTAGCAGTTGGCTCACATCTGTATTTGCACCCCAGTTGGCAGGCAGTGCACTGAGACGGGAGAGTGTTGGAGGGTGGGAGGGGGCGGATTGTTGGGAGACGTACCCTCACCTCCGCTGCCCACTCACCACCCTAGGGTGGCTCAGAGGCTCAGAATCCGGACAGAGGGAGGCCTCAGAACCCCCTGCCTGAATGTTGGGGACTCAGCTTTCGAGGGGCTGGACAGAGGAGGGGGTGGGTGGGCTATACACCTCCTCCTGAGATGGGCAGGCTTTTCCATGACAATCACAAGGGGGTAGAGAAGGACTAATGGAGATGAGCTCCCTGGCGGGAGCGGTCTCCTGTATGACGCAGATGCTCTGCGGTCGATCCTCCTGATCGGTGTGCGGGCTGGCGTGCGGGCTGGCGTGCGGGCTGGCGTGCGGGCTGGTGTGTGTGGGCTGGTGTGTGGGCTGGTGTATGGGCTGGCGTGCGGGCTGGCGTGCGGGCTGGTGTGTGTGGGCTGGCGTGCGGGCTGGCGTGCGGGCTGGTGTGCGGGCTGGTGTGCGGGCTGGTGTGTGTGGGCTGGCGTGCGGGCTGGCGTGCGGGCTGGTGTGTGTGGGCTGGTGTGCGGGCTGGTGTGCGGGCTGGCGTGCGGGCTGGCGTGCGGGCTGGTGTGCGGGCTGGTGTGTGTGGGCTGGTGTGCGGGCTGGTGTGCAGGCTGGTGTGCGGGCTGGTGTGCGGGCTGGTGTGTGTGGGCTGGTGTGCGGGCTGGTGTGCGGGCTGGTGTTTGTGGGCTGGTGTGCGGGCTGGTGTGCGGGCTGGTGGACAGTCTGCCCTGCCTGGCGGAATAGCCACAGGTGCTCGTGCTCCCAGAGGCTCCGGCGTGAGAGAAGCCAGGGGCCGGGTTCTTGCTCTGACATTGCCTTGCTCTGTGACCTTGGGCAAGTCGCTTGGGCTCTCTGAGCTTCGATTTCCTTGCAGGCCAAATGGGATTAATGCTAGTCCCCACCTCACGGGTTGCCAGGAGGATGGAGCGAAGAGTCCAGGTAGAATGTTCATGGGAGTTCCTGGCACTTGATCGAGCAGTTGTTAATTGCACAGTTGTGCTCAGTGCTCTGTCGTGTTTCCCTCCACTTTAGCTAGATTTGAATAGAGTCAGACAGAAAAGGACCAGTGATCATGCCCGTAACTTTCGGGGCCTCACCCTGAAACTGGTAAATACCGAGAGTGGGAGAGTGTCAGGAGCATGTGGGGCGCCGAAGCCTTGCTGAGGGGAGCTCCACGTTGGCGCCCACATCGATGGGTTCCACTTGCTTTCAGTTTCCCTCACGTGGCTGCAGCGTCGTGGGTGACAGGCACTGCCCGAGTCCACACGCTGGGTCTGGCTGGGGCCGCTGCTTTCACAGTACTGTCCCCTGTGTCCCGCGTTTCCCATAGTCTGTGTATTTCAGAAGCTGTCCCATATGGTGAGGCCATTCTTGGCCCTTATAGGCTGGGGGTGGTGGTGTGTGTGATGTTTTTTCTTTCAGAATTTAAGACGGCGACCTCTTGTTTTCATATTTCTTATAAGGAACCAGACTGTACTGTTTATTTATTTACTTATTTTCGATAGAAGGATACCAGCGCTAGGCCTCCCCTTTAAGGTTTCCCTGGGCAGCCTCCCTCCAGTGTGATCTGAGTTGTGGCCTTGATGGCTAATAAGTAAACATTATTCCAGCGGAAAGTTTGTATGTGGTTTGTCAATTTTATTAAAAAAAAAAAAAAAAAGAAACAAAACTTTTAAATAAAGTTTTCTCCCGTTGGTGCCGCCTGTGCTGGCGACAGTGGCCTTTCCCACGTTCCTGCTGGGTCCTCTCTCTCTGTCTCTTCCACGCTCGGTTCCCAGACCAGGAATGTGAAGGGTCCGTGCGCGCTGCGGCAGGGTAAAGTGGACTTTGTCTTTCAGCAGTGATAAGGACGGGCGACAGTCGCTTCCCATGGAATGCCGGCAGCTCTTGGACAGGTTAAAGGGCTCATTCTAGGACCCGAGCGTGGTTGGAACATAACAGTTCCTTACAAAGTGTTTGTGCCCTGCCAGGAATGGCAAACGGTGGGATCAACAAATAAATAGACCCAGCTGTGGGTTGATGATAGAAGAAGAGATCTTGAAAAGGCTGTAGAGAGAAAGGCGCTGGGTTAGGGTAGAGCCCAACCACGCTGTAAGAGAGAAGCGGGGAGAGACCAAAGAAATCTCTCTAGGAACTGGCTCACGGCTCACGTTTTTGGATGGAGAGGTTGCTTCCTGTAGGGAACGATGAGTCACACAGTCTCCAGGTTCATGCTCTTCAGAACAGGAAGGTCTACCCAAGGAAAAATGCTAATCTGAGGGCGCAGAGGCCGGCAGTGCGGAGCAGTCGTTCGGGGTCAGCTCAGGTTTGGACAGGAAAGTGCCGTTCCCTGATGCTGCAGGGAGGCTGGGAGGGGCCGGAGGTGGGGCCTCCGGTCGGCAGCTAGGCGAGGCAGGGCGGTTGTGTTCAGACAAGGAGAGCGAGGTTGGCTGTGGCCTGTAAACCCGTGAGGCAGCCTTTCACTGGGTGTTGGCAGCGGCGGCGGCAGCAGCATTGGGTCACTTCATGAAATGAAATGGCCACAGGGCCCTTGCTTTGTAGGAGTAGCTTTGTAAAGTCACAAGCGGCTTAATCCAGACACTTGGGCCGGAGGCAGGGTGAGACGGGACCCAGGGTACGCCTGCCTGTTTCACTTTCCTGTCCTACGACAGCGTTCGGGACTCGTGCGTTCTGCGGCTCAGGGAGTGCAATGAGCGAGAGAGGATGGAGAGCTAGGTCTGAGGCCCGTGTTCTTAGAAAGCCAGGACACAGCCTCTGCCGTGCTGGACTCCTTGGCACCAGCACAAGGGCACAGAAGAGCTGGCTAGCGAGTTCTTTCTGGATTGGCTTGAGGACGATACCTTTGCGTGGGGGAAACCGGAGCTCTGTGGGTAAAATGGTGGTGGAGGAGCTTTGGGGAGATGGTTTGACGACATCATTTAAAATCTATAGAGACTGGCTCCCGACTTGAAGGGAAAGAGGCGCCTCCAGTCCCCTAGGTGAAGAGGCAATGGCAGCACACGCAGCGTGGGTCAGAATAAGGAAATTCTAGCCGTTGATTGCCTAAAGTTAATATTTCCCTGAGATCAAAACCACGTCTTCCCTTCCCCCCCCAGCCCCTGAATACCCCAGAATTCTTCAGCAAAAGCTAGGAAGTCCTTCCCCAGAAAGAAGGGAGTAGCAGTAAGGCCAAGAGGAGGGCCTGCGGGGCCGGCCGGGCGGGGCCTGTGGTGTGAGAACCGGCGGGCGCTGAGCTCTGTGCAGGCGGCAGGAGGTGGCTTGGTCTGTGTGGCTCACTGCTCACTCCTGTCCCTCGCCCACAGGACAGTCCCTGGCGTACCTTAGCCACTGAGGTATTTGAATTCCCTGGTCAGCTGGGGACGGTCTTGGCGTGGGACCGCGTTTCTTGCGCCCTGGAGGTGGAGAAGTCAGCCGAGAGGTGATGCTGTAGTTCAGAAAGGCTTGGGTCAGCCGGGGAGAAGCAGCATTCAGACACAACGACAGCCCAGGCACGGGAGGAGAGCCCATGGAAGTAAGTGCCAGAGAGGACAGCGCGGGCAAGGCGTTGACGGCTGGGCTTGGGGAACCGCTGGGGAGGGGGCCTGGAAAACCCTCGGAGGCCTTTCTCATACTCCTTGTAAGTGTTCTTCCTCTGGTGACGGATGGAGTTTATCTTCTGGGACATCTCCTCATCCCCCGCCTCCCTGAATAAAACCAAAAACAAGACCCTCTTAACTAGGTCTTGAGATCAGGTGCTAATTGCTGAGCCCTGCCATTGGGATGCCCTTGTTTTTTCTGTAGGCACTTGGAAGCATAAGGAATGTTCAGCTCTCTGGGGAGGTACAGCCAGACTCGGGTAGGGTTCCAGGTGAATTGACACGGTAGGAGAGAGGTCCTGCCGGAGAGCCTCGCGCTCACCAGGGCACGAGCCCACATCCGTGGGCGGCCCGGAGAACATCCTTGGTTCACATAGAGGTTACAGAGTGGCCGTAAATGGACATTCATATAGAAGAAGAGGAAATGGCTGGAGTCAGAGCTCTGGTGCAGGGGCTTTAAAAGAAGCCATAAATTAGTCATAGGAGCTGAGGAAGATGGGATTCTATTTCTAGGACTGGTTTATTTTGAGGGGGCATCGGATAGACGCAAGAGGTAAAGAGAACCAGGTCAAGTAATATAAACATGTTGGATCGTGGAAAAACTGCATGCCAGTTTTGCCAAAATCCACCTTGTCTTGGACAATTATTATCTAGAATTATACCTTTGTGAGGCAGGCATCTGAATGAGAATGCTTTTGTGGAGGAGGAAAATTTTTCTTAATGACTTCACCCTGTTTGAAGCAGTACTTGGTACATGTGCACTGAAATCGCAAGTTTAAACCCTACAGAGCCCTGGTTGGTAGCTTGGTGGCTAGAGCATCAGCCTGGCATATAGACATTCTGGGTTCAATTCCCAGTCAGGGCACACAGGAGAAGCAACCATCTGCTTCTTCACCCCTTCCCCCTTTTCTCTCTCTTCCCCTCCTGCAGCCAGTGGCTCAGTTGGTTTGAGTGTGGCCTCAGGCACTGAGGATGGCTTGATTTGTCCCAACGCATCAGCCTCAGGTGCTAAAAATAGTTTGGTACTCGAGCATCAGTCGAAGATGGGGTTACTGAGTGGATCCCTGTTGGGGTGCATGTGAGTGGGAGTCTGCCTCACTTATCTCCCCTCCTCTTACCTTAAAAAAAGAAAAATCCTTTAGAGCAGTGGTTTTCAACTGCTGGTCTGTAGATTAATGCCCACCTGCTAGAAATTTTGTGCCGGTCTGAGAAAGCGTTAACCACCTGATGTATAAAGATTATCATGGACTGGCACAAAATTTCCAACAGATTGGCACCGATCCGCAGACTTGGTGGTTGAAAACCACTGCTATAGAGTAATTCGAGTTACCCAGATCCTAAACATCATGACATGTTAGTCGTTAACGTAAAGAAAATGGGCTAGGTTGGGAGAGTGCAAACAAATTTGTAGGATTGGTGGAAATGGGAGAATCAAGTAGCACATGGTCCCGGAGAATGAAGGAGACGGAAGGTCTGATTTGAGCTGGGAAGACAGCTGGCGTAGGCTGCAGGCCCTGGTGGCCGCCTCCTGTGCACAGTGACCGGGAAGACTTCTTTGCAGACAGGCAGAAACGCACATGGCGTAGGCTGCGGTAGGAGGAAGGCCCTGCTAGCCTCTTCCTGTGCACAGTGACCGGGAAGACTTCTTTGCAGACAGGCAGAAACGCACATCTCACGTCTCTGAATCGGGACACGCTCCTCCGCCTGCCTGGCCTGTCTCTCTGTGGAACATTCTTCAAGGCCCCAGGCCTGGATCTGGTCAGCAGCAGTGGCCTGTACCTGTGCGGCGTGTAAAACCCAGTCCTGGAAAGCTGGCTCCCGTGGAGGTGTTGGGCAATTGGGGCCGGCGGGCAGCCAGCTTCTGATGTGGTTGGCTGCCTGGCTTGCACCTCTCAGGTGCTGGCGAGATGGCGCGATCGAATGGCCCCAGGCTACCGCTGAGGTGGGCAGGCTGCCACGACCTTCCGGAGCCTTCCTCCTCCCTTTGTGTTCAGGAGCCCGGTGGGCATGGGCCCTGGGTTTCCTGTTCTTCGGGCTGGCAGCTGGCACCGTGCTGAGGCTTTTCCACCCTGGGAGCTGCGGGGTGCAGCCAGCGGGGCGTGCCTTTCCTGAGGAAAGGAGCTAAGGATCTGGGATTCACCCTGTAGATATATATATTTTTTAATCCCAGCATCTTCTATTCGATAAAATCAAAATGTCGTACACATATGTTCTTTGTTTTAACTACTCTTTTTCTGTTGTTTCCATGGTTTACTCGGGATATTTTTGAATTTCAAATGTGGTTGGCTGGTATGGGAGGTTGTGTCTTACACGAAGACGCCCCACTGAGCGCTCGCGTATGGCGCCAGCGGCCTTTGGCTCTCGTTTTTTAGCGATGGAGAAAGAGAGGGTTCCGCGGGCTCTCAGCATCTCGAGGGGCGGAGGCTGTGTGTGAACCCGAGGAGGGTGATGCCTCCTGACGTCTGGGGACATCTGCTTCTGAGTGTTCGTTGTTGCAGTCCCCCTTTCTCCAGGAGGCTTGTATTAGTTTCCTATCGATGCTCTAACATGAAATTTGTTACAGGAAATTACTACAAATTCCATGGCTTAAGAGAACACAAATTGATTATCTTACAGTTCTGGAGCCCAGAAATCCAAAACCAGCCACTGGGCTCGAGTCACGGTGCTGGCGGGGCCGGCTCCTGGCGGTTCTGAGGGGACTCGGCTTCCCTTGCGTTCTCAGGATCCGGGAGCCCACGTGTTCCTTGGCTGGTGACCCGTTTCTCACATCAGGCCACTTCTTTCTTCCAAGTCATATCTACTTTGATTCTTTTTTTTTTTTTCTCCAATTTTTTATTATTTTGACAGAGAGAGTCAGAGAGGGACAGATAGGGACAGATAGGAAGGGAGAGAGATGAGAAGCATCAAATCTTTGTTGCGGCTCCTTAGTTGTTCATTGATTGCTTTCTCATATGTGCCTTGACTGCGGGGCTACAGCAGAGCCAGTGACCCCTTGCTCAAGCCTGCAACCTTGGGCTCAAGCCAGTGACCATAGGGGTCATGTCTATGATCCCACGCTCAAGCCAGCGACCTCGGGGTTTTGAACCTGGGTCTTCCGCGTCCCAGTCCAACGCTCTATCCACTGCGCCATCGCTTGGTCAGACCTACTTTGATTCTTCTCATTTTCTGAGAGGCCCTTGCTAAAAATCAGACCCACCAGGACAGTCGTCTCTGACCCTTCACTCACCCCCATCTGCAAAGTCTTATGTTCCATGTAAGTGAACACAGTCACAGGTTGCAGATAGGTGGATACGTCGGGCGGCTATTGTGCAGTCCGCCATGGGTGGGTGCCATTGGCCAGGAAGGAGAGCCCCATGTAGACCTGGAGTCAGGTCGGGGCGGGGGGGGGGGCGTGAAAGCTAAATCGAGTAGCATCCTGAAGGCAGAGGCAGCTCAGCTGGTCTGGCAGAGGGTTCCTTGGGAATGAGGGAGGCTTCGGGGTGAAATTTGGTAGCTTTGCTCCTCCCAAAGTAATATGATTGGATTCTTGGTCAGCAGTGGCTTCAAAGTGTCGTTGAGAAGAGTGCTGCTCCAGGTGCCTGAGGTTGTAAGTGGCTCTGACATAGGGTTGTGATACTCAGCTTGAATGTGCTTTGCACTTGTTGAGCGAATGGCCGGCTTCCCTCGAAAGGTAGTATTTCCGTGGCGATGGGAGAGGCGGCCTCCGCAGGCCGGCATGGCAGGACTTGGCTTCTAGTCCTTGACGGACCTTACCTGGTGCCCCAGAATCTGTGTGAAAGTCCCTAGTCCCACCAAACTGAGTTGAAGGGCATCTTAATACTCTTTGCGTTATCACAGCATTATTGGGGAAAGGGGGGATAGCTTAAAACATGACAAAATCCACGCGGGGGTACTTGTGCCATTAAAATGTTCCGTGTTCACCAGAGAGTAGGACTGGATTTGAGGAGAGCCCCTGTGCTGCCTGGTGTGGCCGGGCCCACCGGGGCTCCTGAGGATGGACATGGTGTCTATCGGCCAAGTGGAGACTGCTGGCTGCCAGCTCAGTCCTTTTATGAGGTGTCCAGAGTCAGCTCCCCTGGGAGGAGGCGGCTGCGATGAGGTAACCTGGCTCCGCAGGTCAGCAGGGGAGGTAGTGCTCGGGGCGGTGTGCCCAGCGCTCTGATAATGCGGCGTTTTTGCTTTAATGCATCTTAAATGTGGATTATACTATTAATTACTGCTGGACAAAAAGGGATTAGTGCAGCTGGCCTGCTTTCCCTTCTGCACTTTACACTTCCCCTCTGCTAGGGAACGGCCACAGGGCAGTAGGTCTTCCTGTCATCTGTCTTTTGTTTTAGCAGCAGCTGAGGTGCTATAAAGCTCCTGTGCTCATCAAGACGGAGGAATGAACGGGCCCAGGTGCAGAGTCCTGAACTCTCTTTGTTACGTGGGTGCCGGGTGGAGGTGCGGCTCTCCTTCCCCAGAGCTGGGCGTTCTTCACCAGGCTCGGACACCAGGGTGTCTGTCTGGATGGCTCTTCCCCAGCAGGGAGAGTCGTCCTCTTAGCGATCCAGGGGCCTTGGTAAATGCTCCCTGCTCGTGGGGCTGTACCTCTATGGGTGCTGTCAATGGAAGTCCCAAGGTGCTGGGTCCCTTTATGAGTTTCTTAAATGGAAGGCTCTGATTTCTGCTGTTGCTGGCCTACTTGAGCCCCAGTGCCAGGACGGAGAGCTCAGGAGCCAGCCCTGAGCTAATACCTAGTAAGTGGAGACATTCCGAATCCTTCAGCTTTTTGGTACTGCCGCCTTATTCTTGCAGGAAACGGTATAGATTTTGAGCGAGACATGATTCCATTTTCTATTTTTCCCATATTCAGGCTGGTATACTCATCTTTCATCCATATGGGATGAATTTTGAAAAAATAGATGAGGCATTAAATAACATCTTACTAATACTCCCAGGAGTACATAACCGGGTAGTGTCTGCAACTACCCACAGCGTGATCTGTTGTGTGTTCAGCTTTCTGTTTACGGGCATCCTTCGCTGCACGGTAACAATATACAGAACCTCCCAGTTGCAGAAATTGGTAAGTGGGAAACAGATTTCTTCAATATACAGGGTGGGATGCACAGTTGAGAGTATGCAAAACACAGGTTATTCTTTTTTTTTTTTTTTTTGGTACTTTTCTGAAGCTGGAAACGGGGAGACAGTCAGACAGACACCCGCATGTGCCCAACTGGGATCCACCCGGCATGCCCACCAGGGGGCGATGCTCTGCCCATCTGGGGCGTCACTCTGTCGCGACCAGAGCCACTCTAGCGCCTGGGGCAGAGGCCAAGGAGCCATCCTCAGTGCCCGGGCCATCTTTTGCTCCAATGGAGCCTTGGCGGCGGGAGGGGAAGAGAGAGACAGAGAGGAAGGAGAGGGGGATGGGTGGAGAAGCAGATGGGCACCTCTCCTGTGTGCCCTGGCCGGGAATCGAACCCGGGACTTCTGCATGCCAGGCCGACGCTCTACCACTGAGCCACCAGCCAGGGCCAACACAGGTTATTCTTGTGTTGGGTTTATTGCCTAGTGTATCGTGTCCCCTCGGACAACTCTTCACCTCCTTTAGCCCCACCCTTACACACTGGAACACTGATTTGTGGAATTGGTATTCTCTTTTCCTTTTTAGTGGATATTGCAAAGTTGGTGCAAACGGATGGGACTGGACCGTGGCATAACACTTAGGAATCACACGTTAATTGAATTAACTTTGAACTGAAATTCATTCTAAGGTGTAATGAAGTCTGCAACAACCAGGAGGCGTGTCACGGAGGAAGGCTGGATAGGAAGTGAGGGAAACGGAACTCGGCCGTACGTTTCAAAATGGTAGCCTGGTTGAAACGGGACTAAAAAATTGTCTTTGGATCCTTCCTTTTCCTTAAAGCTTACAGAATGAAGGGTTCTATTATTTTTCTCCTCCCTAGTCTAGCCATAGATGTTGATCATTTTGGAGCCAAGTCTTGCTTAATGAAAGCAATCTTGAAGAAAGTATGGAAATTTACTTGGTTATATATATATGCTTAGACTATATCTGGGATGGTTTTATTCCATTTATCGAGAGATGGCTTTGCTTTTTGAATTAATTTTTAAAGAGGCAGTGGATGCCCATAATAAAAATTTCAGGAGGTACAGAGAGACTTCCTGTTCTTTCTCTTCCCGTGCAGCTCGCCGCCCAATCGCTAGGAGCCCCAGAACCACCTGCAGTTGTAGCGCATCTGTAAGGTGTGGGTGCACCATCATAGCATTATGTAAGCACGGTTTTTTTTCCACTATTGAAATACTAAGTTGTGCTTTCTGCTTAATTTCTTTTCCCTTTGCCAGAGTTCCTTATCTCTTTTCTGAGGTGGTTTTATGTTCTATAGAATACTAATATTAAAAATATGAATGATATCCAGTTACTTGAGAGTTAAAAAAATGTATATTCCTAAATCACTTGGGTCCAAGAGGAAAGGTGATTACTGTTATAGACTCATTAGGAAACATTGAGACTTTGTGTATCTAAATGTATGGGTCATTGCTAAAGTTATATTCAGGGGCACATTTATAGCTTTAAATTCTTTTTATTAAATAAGATAAAATGAAAATAAGTGAATTAAGTATTCAACTCAAAGTATGAATGAAACAAACCTAATATGATATAAGTGATATTAATGAATTAGAAAACAGACCAAAAAAATATTGAACTGATAAGTCCAAGAGTTATTTAAGGCCTTGGCTGGTTGGCTTAATGATAGAGTGTCAGTCCAGCATGTGGATGTCCTGGGTTCGACTTGTGGTCAGGGCACACAGGAGAAGCCATTATCTCCTTTTCCACCCCTCCTCCTCTCTCTCTCTGTCTCTCTCTCTTCATTTCCCACAGCCATGGCTCGATTGGTTCAAATGCATTGGCCCCAGGTGCTGAGGACGGCTCCGTGGAGCCTCCACCTTAGGCATTTAAAATAGCTCGGTTGCAAGCATGGCCCTGGATAGTATCACTGGGTGGATCCCAGTCTGGGCGCATGCAGGAGGCTGTTTCTATTTCCCCTCCTCTCATTTGGAAAAGAAGAAAAAGGAAAAAGAAAAAAAAATATTAAAAATATAAGCTATTTATTAAAAAAAAAGTGGAAATAGACCAGACCACTATCATGGAAAAGAGAAAATCCAAATGCACAAAACTAAAAGAGTTGATGTGATTAAAAAAAAAAAAAAAAAAAAGTAACAATTTTTAAATTATATTTGAAATAATTATTTTACAAGATCAAAACACCAAACTTTGAAAATCTCAGTGGACAGAGCTGTTGTAGGGAAATGACTCAGAAATCTGAAACTTTAAACCAGGAACTAGAGAAGAAACAACATTAAAAAAATAAAACTTCAAAAAAGGGATCTGGATACAAGCAGTGTAATGAATGAGTCCTTTTAAACTTTGAGGGATAAAATAATTGCCTGCTAAATAAACTGTTTCAAAGCCTAGAAAAAGACATAAAGCAGCTCAGCTGATTTTAGGAAGCTAACCCAGCTCTGGGAACCAACACCATTACGAAGAGGACACCAGGAGAAGGCTGAAGAGTGAGCTCAGGCATGAGTTTAGTTGCAGAAACGCCAACTAAAATAGTGGCAGATGGCATTCAGCAGTATTTGAAAAGACTCATGACCACATAGTGTTTATCTCAGAAATGTTGAGAAAGGCATAGCCTTAGAATATCTGTTCTTCACGACCTCACATAAGTAGAAGAACAAAGAAGCAAACTATAATATTTTACCAGACAAGGGCATTTTGGTAATTTTCTACTCTTATTTCTAATTTGCTTAGAATTTTTTAAAACCAAGCTCCAAAGTGATTACATTAATCCGACAGAGAAGCCAGTAGCCCCAACGGCTGAAGACTTACTGGTGAACCATGAGAGGCAGCGTAATAGAATTGTGAACAAAACAAAGATCGTCAGGGCACGCATTTCTTTTTCCTGTCTTATTTAATTGTCCAGAATGTATAAACCAAACTCCAGTAATGGTTAAAAGAAACAACAATAATTATTTGCAGATGTTATTGTCTTCCTAGAATACCCAAGACACATTGAAATTGAATTAAGTATACAGTTCAGTTACAAAGTAAAAATTCAAGAATCTTTAGCTTTCTCATCTACCAAGAAAACTTGTTTAGAAAATATTATAGAGACCGCTCAGTGGAATGAAATCAAATAGAAATATGCCTGGTGAAGGTAGCATTTCAAAGAAGTGAGAGGAATAGGCGTTATGCTAAACACTTTTTTTGTGAATTTACTTAATCCACACAAGAACTGTACGAGGTGGACATAGATAGTCCCAGTTGCTGGTGTTTGGAGAGTTTAAGTAACTTGCACAAAGTCACCCAGACTTGAACACTGATCCAATTGACAATAGAAGCAATGGCTTCTATCATTGTACTTTCTTGCCTATACAATATTGTACATTATGCAATTATACAGTAAATGGTTGTAGGGTAGTTAGATAACCAAGTAGGGAAAAAATTAAGGTAGAGTCATTCCTCACAGTATATGTCATCATAAATTATAGGTGAATTAGAGAGGTAAAGGTAAAACTGAAATCACAAATGTGCTAGAACACATTTGGGGACCCGTCCGTGGGCCATTTGGTACCAGTCCGCAGAGAAAGAATAAATAACTTACATTATTTCTGTTTTATTTATATTTAAGTCTGAATGATGTTTTATTTTTTTTTAAATGACCAGATTCCCTCTGTTACATCCGTTTAAGACTCACTCTTGACGCTTGTCTCGGTCACGTGATACATTTATCCGTCCCACCCTAAAGGCCGGTCTGTGAAAATATTTTCTGACATTAAACTGGCATGTGGCCCAAAAAAGGTTGGGGACCACTGTGCTAGAAGGAACTATAGGTTAATAATGTGAATATGGGGCAGAATGGGACCTAATTCATCCAGTGAAAACAATAGAAAAGACTGATTTATTACATTTTAAAAAATTTAATATGCTTGGCACTAATAGCAAAATTTAAAGGCATGTAACAAACTGGGAAAAAATGCTGATAAACACATAATTGACAGAGATTGTCCTAAATATCCTTAATATATAAAGAGCTCTTAAAAATCAATAACAAACAGCAGAAAAATGAGTGAGCAATACAAATGGGCAACTCATGAAGAATACATTTTGACTGCCCATTTGAAGAAACAACTGATAGCTCTCTGTTTTAACTTACTTGGTTACTAGTGAGGTTGAGCTTTATTTTCAACCAAGATTAAAAAAAAAATACAGTAAATACCCTACTATGGTGAGAGAGTAGAAAAATAGAGCTCCCTTTCTGGAACATAGTTTGTGAGTGTGTGTCAAGCTTTAAACCGTTTGATTTTTTCTTTTACTTTCTTTTTTTAAATTCATTTTAGATAGGAGAGGAGAGAGAGGGAGAGAGAGAGAGAAAAAAAAAAAGAAAGAGGGGAGGAACAGGAAGCATCAACTCCCATATGTGCCTTGACCAGACAAGTGCAGGGTTTTGAACTGGCGACCTCAGCATTTCAGGTCGACGCTTTATCTACTGCGCCACCACAGACAGGTCAGGCCTAAGCTTTAAAATAGGGTTTATTTAAGTATTATATATAGCTTGTCCTACCACGGATTTCCGATTATCGTCACTGTTCTCTTTTTTACCATAATCTATGTTGACACACTGTATAAAACTTAAACGTATCATCCTTGACTGTCTCATCTGCTAGAATAGAAGCTTTGCAAGGGCAGGGGATACCTTTGCATTTTCACTACTTTATCCCTAATGTCTACAACAGGGTTGGTGACCCAACCTCTTGGTTTCTAGTCAAGAAATTATCAGTCACACATAAGACATTTATAAATAAGTATTTTCATTACAGACGTTTGTAATAGCTAAAAATAGCAACCATACAAATACCTCACAGGGGATTAATTTAAACTGTGGTTCACCCATATGGCAGATTCTTACATGGCTTTTCAAAAACTCCCATCTCATGGTTATGGATGTGGAAAAATGGAGACGTTAAACTCCATGAAAGGAGGTTGTGTGTACTATAGGACTTCAGTTTATTTTTAAAAACGTGTATAAAGTGAGAAGCTAAAGGAGTCCTGTAACAGAATATTATCTGAGGGGTTATTTCCAGGTGGTGTAAGTACAGGCTACTTTTAATCCTTTATTTTCTGAACTTTGCTATCTATTTCTTTTATAACGAAGTACGTATGTCTAACAATGAGAATATAGAATCACTTGGACAGCACTTGTCTGTGGCTATGTCTGGAAGACTTTTGGAGATTATTCAGTCTTGTGAATTAGCCAGAGCCTAATTAAAAAAAAAAAAAATCAGCAAGAAGGCTTCACAAAAATGTCCTTAGGCTACTTAGTCTTAATTATTTATGATCTTTACTGTAAGTGTCTAGAGTATGTGTTTGTAAAAATAATGGAAGTCTTAGTCAGTGGATGTACGAGCTTGTGGAGTCGCCCAGGGGATGCAAGAACACCTCTGCAGAGTTTAGCTTTCTTGATGGAAATGTTGTATCATCCTCCTGATAATGTCATAGAAGGTCAAAGGAAATTTAGACTGCACCTCAGCATGAGAGTGAGGATTTTCAACTCTCACGTTAATCAAGGGACAAGCTATTTACCTGTGGTGGCCCGTCGCTATGCAGAACTATGGGGCACAGGTGTAAGAGAAAAGTGCCGACCTGGGAAATGTTAAGGGCGGGGGGAACCAGCCGCCACAGAACATTCACCGCCGTGTGCCAAGGGAGCAGATGAGAGTCACAGATGGAATTTTTCTGGCCAGCACATTAGAAATATGTTCAGCCTGTTTGGGCTTGAAATTTCCCAGGTCCCCAGGGAGTCACCTGTCGTCTTGGCTAGGATTTGAGCTCCCTCTTGAAGGGAGCATCTACTACTTTATGACTGAAGGTCTCCATGTCTTAGACCATCATCTTCTCTTACTCTTCTTTCAGCTCTGAAGGAATCCAATGTCCTTTTGTTCTAAAGCATGTACTTTAGGGGTACCTGTGTGCATCTGTGGTGATGGATAGGCCCAGTGTGTATTGTCACTTCATAGCTACATGGACCAGAATGTGAGCTGGATAGCTCAAGTCCCAAGGTGAAGGGGAAACAGCTATATAAGGGACCAGTCTGGCCTGAGAATCCAGCTCAGATCTTCTCTTTTTCATTTGTAAGATAGAGGCATGTATTAGTTAGCTATTGCTGCATAACAAATTACCCGTAAACTTAGTGACTTAAAACAACAAACATTATCTCCCTGTTTCTGTGGGTCAGGAATCTGCTGTGGCTTAGCTGCATCCTCCACCTCAAGATGTCTCGTGAGGCTGCACTGACCGACTAGCCTGGGCTGCAGTCCCCTCTGAAGGCTCCACTGGGCAGACACCCACCTGAGTTTATTCATGTGATTGCTGGCGGGATTCCGTTCCTAGAGGCCTGTTGGATGGAGGGCCTCTCTTCCTTGTTGGCTGGAGGCTGTTGTCAGTTTCTTGCCACAGGGCCCTCTCCTTCGAGCAGTGTGCAACCTGGCACTTGGCTTCCATGAGGGAGAGTGAGGATTGTGCAGAAGACAGAAACTACAGCCTCTTTGTAACCAAAGTGACCTGTTCTATTTGTAGACTGTTGGTTAGAAGTGAGTCACTGTGCACAACCCACACTGAAGGGGAGGGGATTGCACCAGGAAGTGGATGCCAGGAGGTGGGACGAGAGGGGACTGCCCACCCGGTTCTAAGGGCCGAGGGAGGTGGTGGTTTGTTCCAGTGTCAGGAGATACTCAGTGTTGGCGCCTACCCCCAGCTCTGCTCCTGGTTGAAAAGCTGCCTTTCGTGAGGATAGTCTGTGAATTTCAGTGGCGAGTCCAGGAGCGGGTTGGAATGTGGGGCAGGGGTCTCCTCGCACGATCGAATGTCCATCTCCTATTTCTTACACCTAAGCCCTTGAAGTGTCTGTGGGCCAGTCTGCGAGACCCACAAATCCTCACCCTGTGTCTGCTGGGTGTGGCAGGTCTAGTGTAATTTGAGAGGGAAATGGGTTTTTGGCTGAAGCAAACGTGCAGTGAGTGTTTCCATGGGTTAGGCAGCTATTCAGGGAAACGCCCGGGAGCTCTCTCAGAGCCTGTGGGCTGAAACAGAACAGCCCCTGAAGTTGCCCCTTTTTGTATCTGAATGCCACCAACTATGAAGTTGAAGAGGCCTGCCTGGCACAGTGTCTGGTTGGGGACACTCCAGTGGTCGAGCTGGGTGCCAGACATTGCCACAGCCCTCGGAAATGAGTAAGAAAAAAATTTAAAGCAGAGAGAGACCTCCTCCTAGAACAAGCTGAGCTTTGTGCAGAACAGACTCCAAATATGAAAAGACCATTGTTCCCGGATGGCTTTTTAATTAATGCTCACCGCTCACGCCCATCAGCTCGCCAAGAAGAGCCGCCTCCTTCCTTCCTCTCCCCAAATGCTCTTCAGCCCGCTGCTCTGCCCCATTGCCTTGGGAACAGGTCGAGGGGCCCCCAGGGGCGGGATGCTGCGGACAGGGTGGACCGATGGGCCCCTCCTCCTGCTCCTCCTGGCGTGCTGAGTGGCGGAGCCCTCCACCTGTTGGAGAGCAGCCCTCTGCACTTCCAGGTTCAGGAGCCAGGCCTGTCCCCTGGGGGCTCCTGGAATGAATCCCAGCCTCAGCCGGTTCCTGTCCTTTCTCCCAAGCTCTGTGCACACCTTCTTCTGCCTGCAGCCAGAACAGCCAGCCAGAAACGAGCTGTTCCCTGTGTGTTTCAGATTCCCCAGGTTGTACTGCTCTTAGAGCTGCGTCCAGATAGATAAGTTAAGGAATTTTTTTTTTTTTAAACTTTCCATTGTCATGTTCCAGATCAAATTCTACCCTCTTCTGTATTGGGCCTTCCTCTGCAGGAAGCGGGGCTAAGTGAGGAGTTGCTGCAGGGACGGGGTGTCTGGTGGGCTCAGCGGGACCCCACGCTGCCCTGCCCTGGCGCTGGGAGGCGTGCTGTTCCAGACCTGACTTGCACTGTGCTCACTGTCCTTGCAGAGCGGGGGTCCTGTTGGGCTCAGCATCCAGGGCAGACACGTCATCTCTGAGGTGTGGTACTTAGATCTGACGTGTGGTGCTTAGATCTGAGGTGTGGTCCTTTTAGAAACTTGGTGCCCCTCCTGCACAAATCTAGACTGAGCCTACAGTTTTCTGGTTAACAGTTACTGAGAACCCTGTCTCAACAATTTATCTTATGTAAAAAAAAAAAAAAAAATTTCTGTTTTTAGCAACTCCCAAATCTGTGGATTTGCCCAATGTCTGTTTGTGCCTTACGATTCAACGGGCAGTTGATGATTCTGTGTAATTTTGTGTATATAGCGTATGGATATCTTGTTGAGACCAGGGTAAAAATAATTCAGTATGATTTATTTTGAGTTCGAAATGGAGTCTGCCATAAAACACACCAACCCAGAGACATTTATGCAGCCACCACAGAGTTAACTACGTGTCGTCATGAATATGATGGAAGTTACAGGGTTGTGAGGGTTTTAAACTAAGAAACCCTGAGGGTCTATAGCTATAGCTGAATGGTGGGCAGGCCCCAGAAAGAATATCTGATTGACCAGATAAGTTGTCCACGACTCCTTGAAAATGTGTTCACTCCAGACCCCGCCAGCTTAACTTCTTGACATGTCACCCAAATATAATTGCAAGTGCCGTGGGAAAGAATCTTGAGAAGGGGCGAGTTCTGTGAAGTCGAAGAGTGGGAAAGACAGGCATGAATTATTACGGCGAGGCCTGATTAGAGAGTTATGTTTTAGGTTCTCATCAGCAGAGGAGGTCGGCAAGTTGTCAGCTGGCTGGAATTTGGTAGCCACGAACACTGGCTATACCGAACGCTTGAAATGTGGCGGGTCCTCATGGAGCCCTGCTGTGAGCCGAATGCACAGCAGCTTTCCAAGGCTTAGTATGAAAATGGGGGAGAGGCCTTAATAAAATTTAGCTAGATTACATTTGAAATATTTTTTTAGACATACTGGGTTAAAGAAGAGCTATTTTAATTCATTTCACCTGTTCCTTCCTCCCTCCTGCCCCTTCCCCCTCCATTTTTTTTAAAAACATGGCTACTAGGAAATTTAGCATGACCTGGGTGGCTCCCATTTTAGAGGAAGGATTTAGCTCAAGGAGGTTCTTTTTTTTCTTTTTTTTTTGTATTTTTCTGAAGCTGGAAACGGGGAGAGACAGTCAGACAGACTCCCGCATGCGCCCGACCGGGATCCACCCAGCACGCCCACCAGGGGCGATGCTCTGCCCACCAGGGGGCGATGCTCTGCCCCTCCAGGGCATCGCTCTGCCACGACCAGAGCCATCCCCAGCACCCGGGCCATCTTTGCTCCAATGGAGCCTTGGCTGCGGGAGGGGAAGAGAGAGAGAGGAAGGGGGGGAGGGGTGGAGAAGCAAATGGGCGCTTCTCCTGTGTGCCCTGGCCGGGAATCGAACCCGGGTCCCCCGCACGCCAGGCTGACGCTCTACCGCTGAGCCAACCGGCCAGGGCCTCAAGGAGGTTCTGAACAAGGGAGATGCAAAGCCGTGCTGGTTATGGTTCTCGGTCAGTGAACTTCGTGGAAAGTGGAAATGTGGCTCCCGTGGGGAGTAACGGTGAAGAACGCCCTGGGAGACGGTCTGTGTTTGCTTTCTGGATTCACCCACTTTAGAGAGAAATTTATCAGCTGGCGTTCCTCCGGCCGTAGCCGGACTTGAACGCGATGAGCAGATGCGCTGGCCAGGAGGATGCGTCGCCACACATAGCTGGGGAGGCCCGAGTGCCAGGAAGGGATGTGCAGGGTGGTGGGGCCCAGCCGTGGGGGGAGGAGGGTTTCTCAAGAGCTGGAGCAACCCTCCAGGGGAAAGAAAGGCCTCTTGCCCAATGGCCAGACCTTTAAGGGAAGGTGGCTATTGCTCAAATGGATCTCCGGACCCTCTGAATCCAATCATTCCAGTGTCACAGGCCCACGGGCAAGACAGCACCGTTTAATTCTTCAGTGGGATTAAAATCTTACCCCACAGTGATCGAGGGGAGCGAGCGTGGGTTCCCATAGGACCTGTTTGTGCCTCTGCAGAAAGCAAAGCGAGATTTCTGATTCTTCCTTCCTTGCTCAGGATGGGCTGGGAGTAGGGCCCAGTGGTTCTCTTTCAAGAGCCTCCAGGTCTTGCTGTCCAGCCCAGAGAGAGGCGGGGAGGCCGCAGAGAATGCCCAGCCTCGCGATTGGCTTTTACCAGCTCCAGGGTCAAGGGTTCACCCATTGTCAGTAGTAATATCTAGTGGGCTGGCAAGTCAAGATTGATCTTAAGCTGCTTTCAAGTTTGTCTTTCTTGTGATTCTGCATCCAGAGTACTGGTCAAACCAGTCCGTATCTGGCTGATTATCAATAAAGTAAACTTAGCTTGGTGGCCAGAAGCAGTCCCTAGCATCTGGCGGCTTACGTTTTACCAGGTGAAACTGCCACAGTGAGTGGGGTTTGCCTTTCACACAGGATGGTGCCTCGAACCGCGAGAATTCGGGCCATTTTGGCCCCGAGAGGGAACCCAAAGCCTCACCCCTCTTGTGGGCTCACAGCCAGTTAGGAATCTTGTCACAAGGTCAGTCTCTTTTTGTAGGGAGCTGATGGATAGTTGGTAACATACTGGGTACTTGAGAGTGAACAGGTGACTGTGGGTTGCTGACTCCACCCCTTTATCGAGAATCTGCTCGGTGCGGGTTGGTGATGTGTGCACACGGATTTACAGAAGATAAAAGGCCACAGCCCTTGCCCGTAAGGAAACCACGTCTAGTTGGACTAGTAATTGTCCACACAGAGTTACCTACGTTTAGGGGCTTAGGAGGCATAGAACAACCTATGAATCAGTATTCACAGTTATGAGGAAGTCAAGGAGATAGCACAGTGTGCCTCTTGTACAGAAAATGAAGAAATTATGAGCTTAAGGGCTTTGGCTGCTGGAAATATCCCAACGTTTATTTGCGTTTTCACTTTGCACTGTGCTCGTATGTACTCATTGAACCCTCTCAACAATCTCAGGGGTCATTTGGGCAGACCAAGACTTTCCCCGTGTTGATGGTGAGTTGTCACGTCCCTGTGAAGTTATGTGATTCACCCAAGGCCGCGCAGCTGGGCATAGTGTGGGCTTTGCTGCTTGTGTTGCTGCACATCACACCACATGTTTCTGCAGAAGCTTGGAGAGCTCTGAAGACTGACAGACAGCCTTTGTGTGTTTCATATTGGAGGAGTTTGGGGGCTGGCCTTGGGGAGAAGACTGTGACAGCTGTCGTTGTGGATGTGATTGGAAGGACAAAAAAGGTGTCCATCAGAGAGGTTTGTGCCAGCAGTTTAATTTCCTTTATTTCAGGACTGGAAGTTATTTAAATTACTTTATAGACTTCCTGTTTCCTTGCAAGAGCTCATTAAGTCCAGGCTGAATTGTGGCATTGCCATAAAGGAGCGCCTGGGCCTGCAGTTCCCATTCCATCCTCTAGGGCACCTCGAATGGAGAAGTACTTGCTGAGAATGGAGGAGAAGTGTGTCTGGTGACCCTTTTAACAGAAGTCCAGTTATGACTTGACATTTATGGTCTTCCTCAAGGATGAAGAATTACTCAGCGCACTGAACTGTGTAAGACTCTGTGGGCTTTTCTGGATTCATTAATATCAGCCTTGTGTAATGGAAAGAGCTACGGGCACAACTCCTCTGACCATGGGACTGGGAACCCTGCCTACATTTTGGTGATCAGAGTGCAGCCTCGCACTCGATGTGACGTTAGAAGCTGATGGGTGCACAGTCAAGGCTGTGTGAAGGATTTCCCCAGTGAGTAGGACACGTTTGGTGTAAGTGTGGATTACCTTAACCCTCTCTGTTACTCGATGAGAAGGTTTTCAGACAGGGATTCCAGAATTGCACTACAGCCTTTGAACCCTGCTCAGAGGCATTTCTGGAAGTGATGTGTGTTTGACTAGATGGTTTAACTTTAAACTGGCCAAGAATATAGTGTTAGGTGACCTGGATAAACCCCGCCCCTGTGCACCTGTCCTTGTTCCGTCCTGGGGGGAGGGGGGGGACCTTCCCCTGCATTCACGGCTGAGTTTGTTGCGGAGTGCTAATGAGAGACAGCAGCAACAGCAAGTGGGTGTGGGTACGAGGAGGGAACAGACGTGGTGTCAACATCAAGACGCGTCGCTGGCTTCCCGTGGACTCGGGAGGCCATGCGGCTTGTTTGCCATCCACCTGGGGAAGGAGAGAGGAGGTAGGAAGTGGGTAGGCTGCCACATGCCTTCCTTGACTCAATGACTTTGTATTCCTTGGTTTGACGTCATGGTACACGCTACATGTCCCTTTGGTACTCCGTCTCAGCGGGCCCCGAAAGTCTTGGAGGAGTCCCACACCTGGGAGTTGGGGAGGGGCATCATTCCTTACTAACGGGCAGATAAGAATCTTACTCAAGGCGGAGGCAATACAGCAACTTACACATCACCCGCGTCAGACGTGCGTGTCCAAGGGAAGGCTTAAGTCCTTCAATATTCATTTACAGTGTCAACGTCGGTCATTTCCTCATCAAGAATTCGAAAATAATAAAGATGACCTGGTAGGCAAAATTCACTGGTGTTCCTAAAAGCTTTTGATAAGGTCCCTCATAAAAGATTGAGAGAACAAAACCACAGTGTGGCGCGAAGTCTTTGTTGTGGATTAGAAAGTGATTAAGTGATAGGGAGTGGAAGAAGGCTGGTGGTGGAGACCCACGGCTCATAGCGGGGAGAGGTTAATAGAGAGGGGTGTCTGAGGAGTCTATCTGGGGCCGGAGTTATTCAAGTTATTAAAGTTATTAATTGTTTGGGGGAAGGAAGTGGAGAGTGAATCTGTGCACTCCGGCTGCTGTCGTGTGTGGTCCCTCCCCCCCCCGCCCCATTACCCGTTACTGTCACTGGATTCAGCCTGGAGAGCCTGTGCAGCCTCCAGTGCACGGAGGTGGCCACGGGGCAGCACGGTGGCAGACGGAGCACGTGTGAGGAAGCCCACCACGCACCTCAGATTGGCAACACGTCTGCTCCACGCGAGGAAGATCCAGTGGCCCCTGGACTCGCTGCCCCTGTGGAGGAAAGAGAGTCAGGAGTTACAGGGGCAGCAGCAGTTCAGCGAAGCGGCCTCTCCTAGGACAGAGCAGCTGGAGGAGATGGGGCCGGCGTGGTGCTGGGAAGGAGAGGATTTCTTCAGGAAGGACGAGGCCTGCCGCTGGGCTGCGGGCCGTCTTCCTGACCTCTGCGGGAAGGGCGGGGGGGACGGTGCTTCGACGTCCTGACCCCATTTCCTTCCGTGCAGTTGTGTTGACTTTTAGAATCACGGCGAGGGCAGTCTACTGTCCGAGGCAGGGCTCGCCTCTCTGTTTCGCTCCGCGGGCCTCCCGCGTTACTCTGAGACACGACACATACGTGTGTGCAGGCTGCTAGGATAGAGGGGGCCTGTTGGACGGATCTGTTTGAATGACCGAATCGTCGCAGCAGATTTAGATCCCTCAGGGTAGAGCCCACGGCGAGCACACGGCATCTTGAATTTTCTGAGTTTGAAGTGGGACGTCTCAGTTGTTTGGGGCGGGGAGTGGTTTTGAGGTGAGCGGAACGATGATGGTGTCCTGGGTGGGTGGCGGGGGATGTGACCGAGCCAACAGTGGCTCTGTCATTGCTCAGCCTCCCTTTCTGCCTTTTTTTTTTTTTTTTTTGCTGCCTCTCTAAGGCTAACAGCCTTGCTCTTTCTGCGGCTGAAATGAAAGTTTCTTGCGCATGGCCATCTATCTGCCTTGAGCGCGGGTACTTGCCTAGATGGGCTCTTCCGGACTGGCCGTGGGTTTCTTTCTTAGCCCCTCGCCTTTACTTACTAATTTCCTTTTGTAGCTGTCTGTCTCCTTACCCAGGTCCCACTTTAATTAAGTCCTGGAAAAGTGCTGGCCTCCCTCAGAAATGTTGCTGAGTCCCTCCTTTTGGCTGTGAGCAGATGCCTCTGTGTGGGTTGGGGTCCCCAGCGGGGCCCCCCTGGGGAATTTTTGCAATCTTGGTCCAGCGTAGTTAGAAGCTGCAATTACTACTTGGTCGCTAATTACCCGGCCTAACATTAGATCAGTTTACAGAGGGAGCTTGGAGCCTGTCAGCAAAGGTCAGCCTGAGGTCCTCTCACTGAACAGCCCTCTTGTGATAGCTGTACGAGGAAAAAGGCATTATTAACAGGGGGGAAGGCTGGGCGCTGGCTCCGGGCTGCAGGGTCCTTGCTGGGGGGATGGGAGAGGCAGAAGTGCTATTGATGACTAAAGGGGTCATGGCAGCTGATAACCCTCCTCACACACACAGCCGTTCTCAGAGAGCCTGGAGGGAGGCGATGCCCTTTCATTGAGAGGCTGGGGTGTAGAGAGGGTGAGATAGACACACAGAGGAAACCCGGGACGTGTGGGCTGGTGACTCAATGAATGGCTGGCTCTGTCAGAGAGACAGTTTAGCCACCGCCTCTGAGAGGGGAGGGGAGGGGAGGCGGGACCTCGGAGGGAGCTCCCCAAACTTGTTGTACCCCCCTTTTTTTTTTTTTACAACCTGTGGTGTATTTGCTCATCTTTTTCTTCCTTTTCCTGGGCTTCCCTGTTGAAAACCATGAATGCCTATTCTAGCATCATCTCAAACAGCTGATAATCTGAGACATCTCAGGTTTGGGCTGGTTGGGTTTGCTGAAATGAACGTGAAACAGTTGAGCAAGGTTTGGATTTCAAATGTTCACCCGTCCCTTACAGTCAACTAACTCGTGGCCAGTGGGTGCTTGTAGGGCATGCTGGGAAATAATGGTGGAAAAGACGCCAGCTGGAAGCATGAGGCCTGGGCTGCAAGCCCAGCCTGCCGGTCTCATGGGAGGTGTGACTGGGGGTGCGTCTCCCCGCCTCTCTGAGCCTGAAACACGGGAATGGGGTTTCCGCTAGATTTTATGCAAATGAAATGTTTCTGTGTGTGTGTGTGTGTGTGTGTGTGTGTGTGTGTGTAAACATTAACAGCTAACACGTATTAAGCATCTACTGTGCTAAATACTTCACGGTCTTGTTAATCCTTACAACCATATGGGGCAAATATAATCTCTGTATCTACACCCATTACATGTATAGTGAACCCAAAGTAGGTTAACAACTTGCAGCTTTTAAATGGCCTCCCTCCCGTGCTGAGAGGCTAGCCCAGGGCACGCTGTGTGTGTAGTTTGTTGTTATGGACCCACTTCAAGGTGTTAGTTTAGTGCTTTCTTCCAGATCTGCCTTTTTTTTTTTTTTTTGGTGCAGTGTTAGAAAAAACTCGCCTGAAGTGGGAAAGACTTAGGGGGCAGAGGGGAGTGTTGGGCTCTTCCCAGATGGGTCTCCCCTTTCCCTCAGCAGCTGCAGCATGGCCCTGAGCGCTCACTTCCTGTCATCCCTTCGGCCCTTCCCTGGTTGGGACAGGCCTGGACGTCACCATAGCTCCCCCCACCCCCCACCCCTTCCAATCAGGGTAAGATCAGTATGCGGCTGATGGGGGCCTGGAAGGCAGGGGTACGATGTGTGACATTGATAAAGTTCTTGCAGCCTGAGCTTTGGAGCAGTTTCAGGACTCCCTGTTTGATCTCGCAGATAACACGGTATCTCCTGCGCCATCGAGAGGCTCTGGCCCTGCACGGCCCAGGGAGAGACGCCGTCATCCTTGACCCTCCGAAATGGCCGAGGGACAGACAGCGTGAGGAGGCTTCTCTGCCTTGCCTGCCTCTCGGTCATCGGAGGTGGGGCCACCGTGCCCACACGGTGGTGGTTAGGGAGGTGTGCCGAGTCTGAAACGGCCCCAGACCTAGTCCTTGCTGATTTGCGTAACAGAACTCTCTGGTTATTTTATAAATTAGGAAAGTTGGGCCGAGCAGCCCAGAGAATGGAAGGAGGAGGTTTGGAGGTAGACTCCCAATTCCTTTTCTTTCCCCTGAGCCAGAGAAGCCTGTGCGTGGGACATGCTTCCCAAAACTATCTTCCCGAACTTCCACCCCCTGGGCGCTGACTAACACTACTTCCCCTCCTATAACTTCACCTTCTGGTAATTAACATATAATTTGATACCTGGAGATTTGTGCTGGGTGGAGCTGGAAAGAATTACTCAGCTCTTAGCAATTCAGACTCCTGGGTTGTAGAGCTCTCTCTGCTGCGTCCTGGGTCTCCTGTTACTGCTCCCTTGTTTGGCCAATATCCTAGCTACTTCTGTCCAGTGAGGATGAGTGAAATAATGATACAGTATGTTTGTATCGTTTAAACAGCTGAAGGATTGTTGACTTTTACAGGTCCTCTGCCTGCTTCTCTAGTTCTCTGTTCTTAGCTCTCCGATTGGCTGGTAGGATTTGATGGTGTCCTAGTTTATTTCACTTCCTGCCTCTTTAAGTCAGAGCCGTTGGTTGGTATTTATTTTTTTTAATTCAGTAAGTAATTAGCAGGGAAGAGTAAAAAGGAAAAATTAGGACGATTTTGCAATTTAAATTTGTTAGTGTATGCTGATGGTTACGAGTTTTGTTAAAGAAATTAGGTGTTGTGTTGATACACGTATTCATGTGGTGGGATCCTAGTTCTTATCCTATGTGATACCTCCTCATTTAAAGATGTAAAAGGCTAGATGAACTCTGACCCAGAGCTCACAATCAGCAGAGCCGAAAGCCAATGAGGATATCTTGAAAATAAATCGGAATGTCCGCATGTTTTGAAAGAGGACATTAAGAGCAGTTCAGATGGAAAATTGTGTGTGAGGTGAACTCAGAGGAAGAAAGAGAGTGAATCCCTTGAGCAGCGATGGTAAATGGGTTCTGACTTGCAGACTGACTCGCGGTGGTCGCAGCTTCCCGATCCGGTGGATTGAGCCGGATCCACAGCGCCGGTCCAGGTCGAGCATGCCTGCAGCCGCTGGCTGCCGGGCAGGTAGGAGCGGGGCACGCGCTGGCTGTTCCCTGCCGTGGCTTTTGCTTGTGCTTTCAGGGTTTGAGAACTTGACTTTGGAAAGCTTCTAAATTTGTTCCTAGTGGGTTGATTTATTTTGTTGAGGTCAAATTAGAGCTAATGGCCCTAATGGTTTACAGTGCTCCTAAGTGGTTCTTAGCACTTAGGCGGGGTTGGCTGGCCATTGTGGGCGTGTTTCCAAGTGTGGACCATAGCATTCTGAGGGTGTGCAGATATATATTTTGTTGTTGTTGTTGAAGTTGTTGAGAATACAACTTACATGTGTGAGGTAGGGGAAAAGGTAACAGCAGAATTAGTCACATTTAACATTCAACTTTCTCCTGTTATCAAGTATCAAGCCAGGGGTGTGTTTGTTCACACGGGTTCCGTAGGCATCTGGTGAGTAAGCCGGGCAGCCCAGCTGGGCGCTTTGAAGTTGGTGATCATCGTCTGCTGCTTTGCCTAGGAGTGTGCTGTTCACGAAATGCAGCGGCGGGGAAGCCTCAGGTTTCCTCCGACTGGTCCTGGTTGCCAAGTAGCTCCTGTAGGAGCAGGTAACCAGGTTAGACTAATCTCAGTGCATGCCTTCCAGCCATGCTGTGGTATCTGTAAGTTCATGGCAAGGTCTTTGGCAAGGGGATTACACTCTACAAAAAAAAAAAAAAAAAAAAAACCAAAAAAAAAAAACCACCTGGCTCCAGTCTCCTGATTTCTGTGTGATTGGGAGTAGACAGAGCAGACAGGTGTCTACAGAGGAGCAGCATGTCTCTACTGGTCCACAGAACCAAAGCGCACATATGTACGCCCGGGCGGGCGCAGTGGGGCAGTGACCCCCAGGGCTTCGGGGTGCAGCTGACGGGAGAGCCACGGGAGGACAGGGAATCTGCTCCATCCACCGAGGCGGTGGTGCAAGGTAAAGGTGTGGGTGAACCGTTTCCCCATGTTTGGATGGGGCGGGGGCGGGGAGACGCCGTCTCCACAGCATCTTTCCTTGGCCCGTCAGTTCTCAGAGGAGTGCTCCCTGGGCTGCCAATGTAGTTTTGGAGGCCACGTCCAGTCGGATTCCTTGTGGGTGAAATCCTATTGGTCAGTTGTGGACTGAGCGTAGAGCTATGGAGGATTTGAGTGAGGAATGGGGGCTTTTTTTCCTTCTCCTTGCTTAATAGAATGGCTACTTGGGTTCTCAAAAACCCGGGTTTCTTTTTTTCCCTCCTGTACGCTCTGAAAACATACATTCAGTATATTTGCATGCTTTGCAGGCTTGGAGCTACTTTGCTTATTCTCAGGACCCAATGGCTTTCTCATTGAGAGGTGTGAGGAGCATAAAGCCACCTGTGAGATTGCCTTCTTACTTCTATTGCAAAAAAATTTCCACATTCCTCCAGTTCCTCTTGAAAATATCACAATCGTCGTGAACAGCGCTGTTGATTCAAAGACTTGGGTCTCAAGGCAGATAGATGGCTCTGCCTGTGACCATGAAGGAGTCCATTTTCACTGCTTAATAACACTTGCTGGTGCGTGGGGCAGGGTAGAGCCGGAGAGGCGAGCCCTGTGCAGCCGCCAGAGTCGACGTTGAGTTGTGTCGGAGGAAGGGCGCGCTAGTTCTGATGTTCGGCCGTGTTCAGTTAGGTCCATGGCCACCAAGTTCTCCAGAGAAGTTTTAATTACAAACCAAGGTGATGTGGTTTCTTCAATGTGTTATAACGAAGTGGATGTTAGCCCAAGTAGCCCCGAGCAGCCCCCTCCGTCAATAAAGCCCCACAATGATCACACGGTGGGCTGCACGGAGGAAATCTCGGCGCCCTGAGTGTCTGGCCGGCGGTGCTTCCGGCCTCCGCTTCCTGAAGTTGGGGGCCGGGTGCGGGCGTTGAAGGAGAGCCCTCTCCTCAGAGGCCGGGAGGAAGACGACACCCTCAGGACAGGCTCGGATGCTGTCCCGGGGAGGAACCTGTCAGCCGCCCTGGGGGGGGGGGGTAGGTCAGCTTTCTGGTGGTGGGCCAGGGGTGGGAGTTTGGGGGGAAGGAAGGGTGGTTGAAATGGAAGACCTTGAAATGGCCAGTCTTTATTAGTTTTGTAAACAGCTTTAGGAAGCACTGGGAGCATCTTGCAGGGACCCTGCAATTATCATAATAAACAGTTTTATCATCTGCTGGGCAATCAATATTGTGGCTTATGCTGCTTTAGTATCTCAGTGGTATTGATTACCTTAACAACTGTGCTGCGGTCAGCTTCCATTAACCCCAGCTCTGCCGGCGGCTTGTGCCTTCATGGTTAGATGGGAGACTGGCTGTTCTGGTCCCAGCCCAGGCGAGTGCTGGAATTTGACAGCTGGCCAGAGAGTCAAACACAGCTTTTATCTCAAGGCGCCCAACAGAAGGAAGGGTTTTTAACTAGGGAATCTGGAAGCTAATGCAACTTTTTAAAGGCTTTTTTTTTTTTTTTTTTTTTTGGTGAAGACAGCGTATAAAACAATTATAGCAGTGGAGTTTCAACTGTGACTCAGGAATTTGTTAAGAGTGAAAATTCTGATTCTTCTCTGCCTGGGCTGTGTCCAGCGTTCCTCCTGCCTCCACCTCGACCCTCCCGGGGGTGGGGGTGGGGGTGGGGGGACGGACATGTGTGGAATTGACTTGTGGGCTGCTGCACTTACACCCTTCTGCAACAGGCATTCCTGGGACTCTTGGAGCGCTTGTTTTACGACCCGCGTTTTACTTTTAGAGAGAGACCACGTCTTCGGGGACATCTAGTTCTAGGATTCAGGTTCTTCTGGCCCAGTGAGTGTCTGCAGAGAAACGGCCGACGACGCGATGACAGAACGCTGGAGATAGGTCTTGGTGCCGCGTGAGATTCTATCGCTCACTGGCTGTCCCGTCTCCGGTCTGGTTACTGTTTGCATTCCCTCTTTCTTTCTCCTGATGAAACAAAGGCAACGAGGACACTTTGCTCTAGTCTAGGGAGCAACTGGTGGAGACCCCAGACCAAGCGGTAGTTAAGGATTAGGTGGTAGGAAGTGATAGTCATTCAGGCACTTTCAAGTATGACATCTTGCCAGCAGCAGCAGTAGGGGTGGTGGTGATGGGGTGTGTGTGTGTGTGGGTGACTTTCTATTTTTTTCCCATGCTTTTAACTGCCCTATTTTATTTTGTTTCAAGTGAGAAATATAGGTGTGTATGTATTTATGTATGGAGCTCTGGGGGTGAGGTCGCATGCTTATCCTGTGGCTTAACCTCTTAGTCCCAGTTTTAGTGCAGACTGTCCCGGGGCCTTCTTTCGGCATTGCAGACCCAGCGGGGTAGGTGCTGTCCGACCTGAGTGGCGTTGACCTCTAGTGAGAAGCCAGCTACCATAGCCAGGAATCGGTTTGGAAAGTTGCTGGGTTTCCTGGAGCCACTGGGGAGTGGAGGGGAAGGAAGAAGAGGAGGAGGAGGAGGCGACAGCAGCTGGACTAGGAGGAGCGTGAGCTGTGCTGGCAGCTTCCACTTCCCTGCCTTCTTGCCAGGCTGCAGCCTGTGGCTTCCTTATCCCTCCTGGCTGCCCAAGAGGAGCCGGGAGTGGAAGTTTGACAGATGGGGGCGGGAGGGAGGAGGCCAGTAGGTGTGCGGTGAAGGCGAGAGCCACAGACTGAGATGGGAGAAGTGCAGGCGGGGACAAGCAAGGGGTCACAGTGGTATGGGGGTTTCTGGTCATGGGATACAAGCCCCAGTAGAGGAAGACTGCATGGATGATAGGGTCCGGAAGCTAGGCTGCAGAGTCTGCGCAACAAGCTGGAAGGCTACAGGCTCTCTCTGGTGAGCCCTAGCGTACTAAGAGCAAGACTTGCCCTTGGTATCCGGTCACAGGCTTGATGAGCAGGGCTGAGTCTGCAGGTGTCAGTGAGCAGGTAGAAAGAAGACCTGTCCCGGCAAGGGATGGGCCCCAGGGAGTAATGGCGGGTCTCCTCTTTCCGGAGGAAGAGCCGGTCGAAGTGTCCTTTACACAGGACTGGAGAGTCTGCACAGGGCCCTGGCTTAAGCAGGTCTTCCCTCCTGACCCTGACCCTGACCCCACTCTGCCAGGGCACCCTCCCTCTGACTGGTAGTTATTAAGTTGACCAAATTTCCGCTGTTTTCCATCATGATAGGTACTGGAGCTCACAGGGTCCCAACCATGGTGGTAGAGGTTTGACTGGACTGCTCATCGCCAGAGACTAAGTAACGTTAGTTCACGATGGGAATGAAGCCGGTTCCCCCATTTTTTGCTTTATTTAGCTTTGTGACCTTTGATTGGGTCGTGATGCAGTCATACCATGGCCACAGTCACCCTTCACTTGACCCCAACTGGTCTTCACTCAAACTCAGTGTTGATATGAGCTCTTCAGAGGATGACCTCATTCATGAGGAGCTCCTAGACCTTGACAGCTTTTTCCTTTCTTCTTTTCACAAATAGCCTTTGAGCTGAGTGTTCAGACCGGTTGGGGGCAGGGGGGAGGGCAGGATTTTCCACGCAGTGGGGGGCGTTGGCATTTTGTTAAGACCAGAGATTCTTGCTTTAGCCTTTGGTGCTGTACTAGGTGCTTTTCTACAACACTGATGAATGTAAAATTGTAAGGCTTAACCGTCTTCCGTTAAGGGTACTTGGCTGTGTGGAGCAACTTGGTGTTTGGTGTTATTTATGACTCTGCTTTTTAACTGTGAGCAGCGGACTATATATATTTCTGGGGTCTTCCGTAGGCTCAGACTTATTTCATAAGTATTTAGATGATGAAGTATGATTTTGAAGGGTTTGCAAAGGTGAGTCTCTTTAGGAAAGCGATGCCCTTCACAGAGAAAAGAACATTGGGGTAAAAACCCAGAGACCCATTCCTGGTCCCTGATTTGTTCAGTAACCAGCTGGCGACCTCGGAAAAGAGCGACTCATCGTAGTCACTCTTAATGTTCGATGAATCTTTTTAAACCTGTAAAATCTGAATTATGATTCCTATTCTGTCTACTTAATAAGACAAGCTTGGTGGAGGTCAGATGAGAAACGAATGTGTAAGAGTTTGAAATGTTATAAACCACTGCATAAATCAAAGGAGCGGCGTTACTTGTTTTGTGACTGTTTTGGGGTCAAATCCTAATGCTGCTGCTGTGAAAGTTTATTGCGAAGTGTATTTCCCAGGAGCCCACAGCATGGTGGTGATGGGCGTGTGTGGGCCCACTTACCATTGGGCCACCCCACCTGAGCACCAGCCCAACGGGCACCAGCTCAGCTCAGACTTGACAAAGCCATTCCGGTGACTTACAGAACATTTCACACTGACCCTGAAGGACCGTCAGCTCAAAAACAATGGTTAGTAAACATCGCCTGGCTTTGTAAAATCACTGAAAGTGTTTTAAAATTATATTTTAACCCAGTAAATCAACAAGTTGGAGGCTTTTTAACTTTATCAATGGACATGTTTTTCTCAATCAGAGTTTGGCTCCAAGCTCTGAATCAGGCTCTTACGTCATCTCAGGCCGTTACATTGTGCTCCTCTTTGCTCAGTGAAGACGGCGACAGCGACCACGTATAAATGAACCAAGTACTGTGCCCGGAGCACCCTCATGCGGCCTCTCCCTGTGTTCTTCTTTACCTTAGCAGAGTGGGGGGGCTTGTCACCTTCTAATCTAAGGGTAGGAGTCGGGGTGAGTCAGCAGACGGTGAGTTTCAAAGAGAGACTTGGGTCCTACGCGACTTCTTAGGAAGTTCTTCAGCTCTCCTAGAGGATGGAGAATCCGTGTCTCCGTGAAGAAGAGGCTTAGCGTGCCATGAAGATGTCACCTCAAGGCTGAGAGGTTTGGCTCTGGCCTGTCTTGTGAACTGGGTAAAGACAGGGCTTCTTTGTTTTTCTTTTTTTTCTTATAAAGAAACAAGTGTATTATGGAAAAATAGGATACGATGAGAGACCCCAGCACCTAGACTTTTAAAGTTTACTTTTTGTCAGGTTTGTTTACTCTTTTTGCTCATTGGCTTTGATTTAAAGCCCATCATGGACAGGATGCTTCCTCATTTTCTCAGGTGATGATAATATTATCTTTCTGTAACAAAATGAACAAATTCTTAACATCATCCAATCCCCAATCGCGATTCGGACTTCCCTGCTTGTCCCCAGAGTGGCTTCTGACAGTTGGCTTGTTAGGGTTGGTGTCCAGTGCATTTAGTTGTTTGGTTCTTGGCTCTTAATCTAGAATAGCCCCCCCACCTGCCCCCCCAATTTCAGCTTCCATGTATGCCCCCCAACAGCCCACGGATTTGGAAGGCTAATGGAGGGAGTAGCTAACGAGTGTTAGAAAAAGCGCTGTTAGTGGTGTGGGATACCCAAGGTCCTCTTGCTAGCTCTGCCATTGACCAGCTGTCTGACCTTGGGCAAACCACCGACACCCTCTGGGGTCATTATTCTTGTCTGTCAGAAGAAGCAGTGAGAGTGAATGGCTTCAAACCCAAGCATTCTCATTATGGCCTCCCCTAAAGAGAGCAAGGACACAGGCTTGCAGGCACTTTTCGCTCTCAGTCCTTACCCCCCAGTTTTTGCATCCAAGACTTCACTGGCACTAAATAATCCTGAGCACTTGGCTTGCTCTTTTTTCTCTTGGACATTGCGAATAGGGTATTTAAAACAGAGTTAAGTTTTCCTTCTGGACTTCGGGACAGCTCAGAGTCTAATGTCCGGCTCAATGCGTACGTTATTCCTGTATGCATTTTTGGCTCAGACTTTCCTCCGCTCTTGTTTTCTTCATTCTTCTTTTGCCTTTCCCTCTGTGTCTGCTGTGATGCTGTGTATGTTATTCTTGTAAGGAGTATAAATAAATGACTTTGCGCTGGGTACTCGTCTGTGGCCCAGTCTGTGAGCGCAAGGAGGCCAGGTCCTGTTAGGGAATCTCTGCCTTGTTTGAGCGGCAGATTGGGCGCTCAATAAAAGCTTACCGGTAGATTTTGGTTTGACATAGTGTCGTCCCTTAGGCGTTTAAAATTTTCCATTTTAGTTGTGTTTGTAGCACTGTTAATCTTACGACTGAGGCCTGGTTCTTCTTTGCTTCATGTTTTATTGGTAGAATAGCCAGAGGAAGGCTGGTGATTTTAAAATTTTTTAATTCTGTAGAATGTGTCTTTTTGCGTAGCTCTTCACCATTTGTTTTTTCTTTCTTTCTTTCTTTCTCTTTCTTTCTCTCTCTCTCTCTCTCTCTCTCTCTCTCTCTCTCTCTCTCTCTCTCTCTCTCTGCCTTTGATGTGTGAAGGACTATTTGCTGGGCAGTTAGTTATGAAGGGGGTGGTGGATCTGAGCTGATGAAACTATCCATTCTTCATATTCCTAAGAGTTCACCTCTGATTCCAGCATTGGAAGCAAGGAGCGCTGTTGTTGGCGTGTTTAGGAGGATGGAGGCGGATGAACTGGAATCCGTCATTTGCTGTATCTGGAAAGGAGTAGACAGGCAACCAGGTGTCTCACCTCTCACGACTCAAGGAGTGAGCAAGTTCTCTCCTTGATTTTCACTCAGCCTTCCCGTGCTGTTCACGAGAGACTCGCTAATCCTCAGGAGGCCTTGGTCCCCAGCAGCTCTCTCCCTCACCTCCCAAGGTGCCTCCCCAGATGCCCAGGAGAGAGGGACGATCTTTCTGGAGTGTCAGGGGAGGAGCAGAGCTCATGCGCGATGAGCTCGCACACAGTAGGCACTCAGTACATGGCAGGACCGTCTTGAAGATTGGTTGGGGCACTCGTTTGCAATGATTGCTTAGTAGTCTCCTCTTTTCTTGTTTGTGGACACTTGGAAAGGGACCCTTGATGCATTGGTATTGAGGGGCTTGGTTTTCAGGGCTTCTGTTCTGGGTCCCTGGGAAACTCCCCTGTAATCCACGGAGAGGCACCGAGGTGCCCTTGTTGGCTGAAGGAGCCTCGTTGGCATTCTTCTCCTGGGCAGATGCCCTCCAAGCCAGCAGCCTGGCCTCGATCCTCTCGCCATGTTGAGGACAGTGCCTCTCCTGCTGTGTTCTGGGGGGACTGAGTCCAGAGGAAGGCAAGACCCCGGGGGTGGTGGGGGTGGGCGGTGGTGCTGGGTGTGGCAAGGAAGTTGAGGCTCAGGGCTTGCAAGTTTTCTTCTAATGGAATTTCCCATCACTTACTGCCCTGCTGATTTCTGATCAATGAAAATGAAATTGCATCACCTCCTCAGAGGCCCCACGTAGGCCTGCTGCTTCCAGCTGTGCCAGTTCCGGTAAAATAATCTCATCAGGCGTGCGAGAGGGTAATAGGAAATAAAAATAAAAACCCACAATTAGCAAGAGGCCTTGCATCTGAGCAACACTTTCCATCCCTGAGACAGAACGGGCTGGGGCAGGAATGCTTGGGAAAGGGTCCCTGAAAAAATGAAAAAAGGCAAGAAGACCCCCAGTCCTCGCGTGATCCATTCTTCCCCCACCTCACTGCCTCTGAACTCCCCGTGTGTGGATGGTTTGTAGAATATCAGGGTGATGGACACATGTTGGGGTGGCATTTGTTTTTCTTCTTCCCGGGTACCCTGAAGATAGACACCACATGAAGCATAGAAATTCCAGCTTCTTCCGATGGCCTGTGACAAAGAGCCAGGTGGCTGGGGCGGGGGGGGGGGGGGGGACGACGACAACCTGAAGCCAAGGTGAGGTCGGTGAATCGAGTCCTCGAAGCTGGTACCTTTTAATTCCTAGACTGTAGGCATCAAGTTTTTTAGTCTGTTGAGAACGAGACCCGCCCCTCGGCATGATTCTCGGTCACCCCCACATCGTGTCGTGGAGACGAGGCTCTCTGAAGAGGGTCCTTTGGGCTGAGCCGCCTCCCTCTGGAGTGCAGTGGACGTGGGGACACGCCCACCCCAGCACCTCCTGGATCCGACTCGGGGAGGCTGACCCTGGCTGCCAGAACGTCCTGCCGTTCTGTGTGTGATCTTGTGAGGTCAAGGGTCCAGCCTAAAGAGGAACTGAGGCCAAAGAGACCAGGATGGGGGGGGGGCGGGGAGCACAGAGGGCAGGTGAGGGTGTGGGAAGCCTGTGGGGTCACCTGAGGGGGGCCAGAGGAAAGCGGGTCCTGTCACCTCGCGTCCACTTGTCAGCACCACATGGGAAGAAAGGCTGTGGGAGCTGGAGCTGCAGGGGCTCCAGCAGCTTCTCGTGGTTACTTGAGGGACAGCGTGCCCTTTGTCCCCGGGGGGGAGGGGGGAAACCCTGGGCTGTGGGAAGTGGTCGGTCTCAGACAACCCGCATGCTCCTTCCACGGGTGACTCCCCTGTGGGCTGCGGACCGGCCTCTGGGAGGGATTAGCACAGCCGGAGGATACGGGAGGACGAGCGGAAGTGTGGGGGCCACAGTGTCCTCAGTGCTCTCGGGTTTCAGGGCAGTTGCTCAACCCGACACACCATGTGTTGCAATAGTTGAACTGTGTTTTTAAATGCAGTGGGCGTCAGAGGTCATCACGACCATGTCTGGTTCATAGGAACACAGATGCTGGCAGCAGAGCAGTCGGCCCGGAGGGAGGGAGGGAGGGGGGCTGTAACCTGGGGCACTGTGTGGGTACCCTGAACCCCGTGGCTATGGGAAACCCTGTGGCCGGCCGGCTCCGATCGTGGCCACCCAGGCTCTCGTTGCGCATGTCTGGACTCTTTAACGAGAGCAAGCTAGTAGGAGTCTGCGGTGACAGGAGGGGGTGCTGTGTGTGTCGGAGGCACTCAGTAAATACTTGGGTGTGAATAGAAATCATTAGAGCAACCGGGGAGTTTGGGGTTACACATGATGCACAGGAGTTCAAAACTAAGACCAGATTCCCAGTCGCCTCTTAATTTTTGTGGCCTAAGGAGTTGGCCTCATTAATCATCCAGGTTGAAGTTCCCCAAATCCTGGCAGGAACAGGGTCTGCAAGTTTGTGTTGTCCGGGCGCTGTCCAGAATCAGGGCTGCCGGCTGACAGGTTTGGTGGGATGAGGGCAGAAGGAGAGAGAGGCTGCTTGCTGCTGCAGAAGGGATGCTGAAGTTCTTCAGGCTAACATGCATTTTTCATGTGCTTGTGTGTCTGCACGACGACAGTTCTCCTCTCTCCTCTTAGACACTTAGCACGGGGTCTTGATCTACATTGATCACGTTTTATGACTTGAACTGGCAATTCCCCCCCAGGGATCAGACCTCACCAGGGTGTTCAGGAAGCCATTAAGGAAAAATATGTAACCACACTCGTTCCCAAACTCAATCGGTCAGTCTTCGCAGTGCTTGGATGAGAGTCTTTCAGGCGTGATGAGCCCCAGTACGGTTGAGCGTGGCCAGGGTGGCGCTTCACAGCAGCGACTGACCCCCGAGCAGCAACTGGAAGAGAAAGACCATGCGAGCCATTTTTTTTTTTTGCTGAGTCTTGTGAGGCTATCATTATTACCCACAGTCACTTGGTTCTTTGGTTGGCTTCCAGAAGGTTCAAGGAGTGCAAAGCACTTGAATCCTTCTACTGGGAGAAGAAAATTCCCTTTGTTGCTTTGCCTAATTCCTAGGGCCACTCTTTGAAGTGGCCAGTGGTAAGTATGTCTCAATCTGTTCTTCTTGATTAAAAGTAACAGTGCAAATAATGCGCTTCCTAATGACCATGTGGGACGGGGAAGGGGCTGTGAAGAATAGGACACATGATTAAGTTTTACTCTGCCTGCAACCCGCATACCCACCCCACCCACCCACCCACCCACCACCCAACTGGGTGTTAAGCTTGGGGATTGGCAAGCCCTTCAAACACATTCTGAGGGGGACAGATCTGCACCCTCTTCAAAGCCCTCCCAGGTCCGGATGGCTGTCTTGTTCCCCTTGACCACAAGAGAGGGACTTGAAATTCATAATAACTCATCAGGCTGCTAGGATTTGAGGACTACCCACAAGAAAATATGTTCTCAGATCTTCAGTTCTGTAAAAGGAACCTTCCGAGGAGGGCGTTCTGCGATGGAATCACCGTTGGCAGTGTGCCCTCCGAGTAGGGAGTTGGGGGAGACCCTTGGTAAACACCCCCGCGAGGGGCCCTGGGGCAGCCAGCCAAGGCACACCCACCCTGAGGCTCGGGGAGCACCCTGGCAGTGGTTGGGTTTGGCCTCTGCCTGGTGACCCCCCCCCCACCCCCCGGAGGCCCTTGACCATGGCTGGGCCTCCCAGCTCCCCTTCCTGCTTTATTTTTTTTAGTGGTGCTTCTCGCTCCCTGCCCATTGAATAGCTGTTACGCTAACAAGCCAGGGAAGATCTGAAGACCTTGCTGTACCTGCGCTGGTGGCAGGAGGGGTGTGTGTGTGTCCCCATTAATGACCTTTGAAGGGCAACCCTTGTTTGTTCTGTCCATGTGCCAGTTCCGGAGTCTTGTGCCAGAGCACTGCGCCGGTGCGCCCGCTGTGGGCCCTCTTCCTGCTGGGAGGAGAAGGCGCTCCTTCTTCAGAGAGTCGTCGTTCTGGAGATGCCCCTTGAGGGAGACTTTTCTTCCCCAGGGCCCCTCTCACCTGGCCCTTGCTGGGTTTCCGGTCGTCCTGTGAACAGCAGGTGGTGGAGTGGTTGGGGAGCACGGTGTTGCTCTCTCCAGAAAAGTTGGGTGGGGTTTCCCCGCGTGCTGCCCCAGGACCACTGTACGAGGTCCTTCGTTTGTTCACAGGTAGCTCAGATCTATATGAAAGAAAGCTTAAGCCGCGCGGCTGCTTCTACCTGCATTCCTGAAACGAGTGCCAAAGGATAAAAAGAAGAAAAATCAGCCCAAGTTTAGTTTCTCTTGGGCGTGTGCAGCCTTGGACTACAACAGTGATGCGTGCTATTCAAATGAAATGTTCTGCTGAGGACCACCGTAGACTTCAGGAAGCCTCATAGGCTCATTGTCCTGCTAAACCAGTGAGTGTGGCTTCGAGAACCCTTTCCTTGAGGTGGAAATCCCAGGAGTTCATTTGTATGCGGTCGACCTGGTTCCCCTTGACCCCTCCACGGAGTTGTATTTGGGAACTTGCGTGGTTTCCCGGGTCTCTGTTTCATCGACCAGCTATTTAAGAAGGCTGGATGGAGCAGGGTTGATTTTGTAGACTTCAGACCCTCAGTAAATTTGGAATAGATAATCATGTCTCTAATGCTCTAAAACCACAAAATACTGGAATGCTCAGGGATCCTATCTGAGCCTCAGAATTCAGATGGTTGTTGGGTCTTTGGCGATCAGTTATATGGAATGTTGAGATCAGCATGCCTCCCACTAATGTTAAGATGTCCCCTAGGCAGAGAAAGCGTGCGGTGAATCGAGTCCTTTGTCCATGCTGTGAGCTCAGCGCTGTGCTAGGAGATGAACGGACTCACGGAGCTGATTTTTGTCCTCACGCGGCTTCCAGTCGGGTTGTAGAGAGAAAGCAAAGGAAGCGAGACAAGGGGAGAGCGTGCGAGGGACTGTGGCGGCGATGGCCGCAGGGGTGCAGAGAGGAGAGGGATTTCTGTGGGCTCCAGCGATAGAAGGGGTATTGTTGCCGACGTGGAGCTTGGTCTTCTGCTTCTTAAAGGATGTCCAGGGGGTTTGGATAATATACATGCTGAGGAAGAGAAAGGACACCCGGAGGGCTTGGGGCTGCAGGGACCCAGGCGAGGGCTCCTGGGAGTGTGAGATGCCGGGAGGAGCCCCTCCTGTTGGACGGAAGCGAGACGGCATCTTGAGGAGTAGTGTGGGGGTAGATGTTGAGAGAGTTTCCACACCAGCCCTGAAGAGTGTAAGTTGGGATCATTTGGCAGTTGGTTCTTGCCTGGGAAAGGCACCTGAGGAATATGACATCGGGAAGGCTGGACTGAGCTTCCTTTTTCTGTTTTCTGAAATCCAAGATGGTACACCATGGGCTGTATGTGGGGGCGGTGGCGAGGGGCAGTTCCATTTGGACATGTTGAGCCCTGCTGAGTGTCGGTGATGGAAGGCTAGCCACTTACAGGGATCTTGTGGTCTGTGGAAAGTATGAGACACATATCCAAGCGATAAGCCAGGAATGGAAAATTTTGTTTTGGGAGTCAACCCATAATTTCGGTAATTGAAACCACAGAAGTAGTTAAGGTAGTGGATGTGTGCAGAGATAAGAGCAGAGAGCCGAGGGGTGGAAAAGCATGATGATAGGGGAGAACAGAGAGGAGGGATTTCTGTGGGTTCAAGTAATAGGGAATGCTGTCAAATAAGTGGAAAAGCACATCCACAGAGAGGGGTTGGGTCGGGAAGAGGGGCGGACAGTGCAGAGTTTGGAGAGAAAGGGAGGGAGCCAGAAAACTATTTCAGAGAAGTCAAGAGGGGCAGGCAGGGTGGTAAGAAGACTTCAGGGTGTTGTGATCAGCAGTTTTGAATGCAGTGGAGATTGATGAAGGTGGAGGTAGAGGAGGAAAAGCCATTGGCTGCCATGAGGAGGGCATCGGTGGCCTTGGAGACAGAGGACCGCCCGAAGCAAATCTCAGCCTGTCCTTCCAGGGAGCCTGATCCTGGAGTCTAGGGCGGAGCCTGGCAACTGTGGAGCCTCACTACGTCCCAGGGAGCCTGATCCTGGAGTCTAGAGCGGAGCCTGGCAACTGTGTAGCCCAGGGGTCTCAAACTCAACTCAGCATGTGGGCCGCAGAGCAAGATCACAGCTGTTCGGTGGGCCGCACTAGGTCTACAAAAGGCAACTGTTACGCAACACTTTTCTCACTGCAGTTGAAAACAAAAAAAAATCAGTACAACAAGCACAATCGTACATGCAGTTTACTCAGTGTCACAAAACGAGCAGAAACTGTAGTTCGCATCACAACTGCTGTTAACTAAGCTAATATCTAGCTAGGATGCTAGAGAAATGAAAAATACAAGTAGGCCCCTAGGCTTACTTAATTTTATCCAAAATATTTTGAACTTCGTGGATTAGTCTGCGGGCCACACAAAATTGTTCGGCAGGCCGCATGCGGCCTGCGGGCCACGAGTTTGAGACCCCTGGTGTAGCCTCACTACGTCCCAGAGTTGGTTCCACCGCACAGAAAACTTGAGAACTGGGGGTGCAGCACATCTCTGTAAACAGAGAGGAGGAAGGGTGCCCCTGGCTTTAGAAGGTGGTTGTTGAGGAGGGGAAGCAGTGGGCAGAGTCCACGTGTTTAGAGGAGCTGAGACCCCCAGAGAAGGAGACAGAACATTTCCTGAATCAGCAACATTAGTGGGTCAGACTCTCAGCCAGGAACTCGTGGGTTTGTAGAATATGGCAGAGGGTTGAGTGAGAGGGATCCCAGTGAAATCCTTTGAAGCCCTCTTATTAACCCCCCCCCCCCCCCCACTAGCTGTAAGAAGTAACAGGGAATTCACAAAAGAAATAGAAATTGCCAATAAATATCTGCGGGTAGGATCTGTTTTACCAGCAAAATTGAGTTAAGATGAGATGTGCTTTCTTGCCTGCCAAATCAATGTTTTCTTGAACAAAATAATACCCACCATTGATGAAGATGCAGGAAGATGGGTGCTCGTGTGCCAGTGTGAGCGTGAGTTGAAAGGACTTTCCTAGAGGGCAGTTTGGCATACGTCAGAGAGCCTAGATATTCCTGCCTTCCGAGCCAGCAGCTCCACTGGCTCAAAAACTGGCAATGTCATGAGTAAGAGTCTGGGTTTTAGAGTTGCAAGGAAGACTCACCTGGTTGGAAAGTCTCACTTAGCAAGTATGTGAGTTGTGTAAGATACTTGACCCTCTACTAAGCCTTAATTTCTTCATCTTCAGAAATGAGCTGTTTTGAGGATCCAGTGAAATAATACATATTTGGAAAGGGTCTAGAAACATGCCTGGCCCGGATAAATAAATGGGTAGCAATGGAGCTAGCTGCTCCTTATTCTTTAAATTAGTTATTTCTTTAATTATCAACGCACAAAGATTTGAGTTGAGCGTATTGCAGCTTTCGCAGAAGAAGGATTAGGAATGGCCTAATTCCTCCAGGAGAATTTAGTGAAATTATGCTGTGTCCATAGGATGCAGCCTCTCTGCAGCCATTTAATTCTAACTTATGAAGAATATTTAATGTCATGGGAAAACTGGCATGCTAAGTTAAGTTAAAAGGGCAGTCCACCGAAGGAGCGGTGTGGCCTGAGGTGGGCCAAGGAGATCTGTAACCATAGACATGCGGGGGGCGGGGGGAGGGGGGGATAGAACACCCGGCTCTTCGGCTGGTGGAGTTGTAGGTAGATTTTTCTTTTAGTTATTGAGTTTTTCTACACATATCCATTTTTTTTTTTTTAAATAATGAGCCTCATACTACTCTAATTAGGAGAGATTGTTTAAAATAAATTTAACATCCCAAGATGCCAGATTGAAACTGGAACAGACCGGACGGCACATTTTCCTCACCTCCCGTTTGGCTCTTTAATGCCCAACAGGAGAAAATGCAGAGATCGGCGGTGAGAGGGATGTTGAGGGACTCGGAGGACCTGGGAGATTTGGGGTGCTGGCACGGGAAACCTCGAAGTGGGTGGTTACAGTTAGCACGGGAATGTCCCGTTTAGCCGTGAATGCACGAAGAGACGAGGTGATGGGGTGGGTGAGCTGCAGGCCTGCCGTCTGTGAGGGGCGGCGGAGGAGGGTGCAGCAGGGAGTTCACGTCACTGTGCTTGGAGGAGGGAGGTGCTTCGTCAGATCTGGGGAGGGGGGAATCGGTACTTGATGATGATTAAATCCGGGTCAGGGCAGAACCATTCAGGCCAGTGATGGACAGAGGATGCTGGTCTTCTGCCTTCAGCATGTGGTGGCAAGGCCTCAGAGTGGGATGCTTAAATAACTATGTAAGAGTTGGGCTACGAGGCCCTGGCCGGTTGGCTTAGCGGTAGAGCATCGGCCTGGCGTGCGGGAGACCTGGGTTCGATTCCCGGCCGGGGCACATAGGAGAAGCGCCCATTTGCTTTCCACCCCACCCCTCCTTCCTCTCTGTCTCTCTCTTCCCCTCCCGCAGCCAAGGCTCCATTGGAGCAAAGATGGCCCGGGCGCTGGGGATGGCTCCTTGGCCTCTGCCCCAGGCGCTAGAGTGGCTCTGGTCGCGGCAGAGCAACCCCCCGAAGGGGCAGAGTATCGCCCCCTGGTGGGCAGAGTGTCGCCCCTGGTGGGCGTGCCGGGTGGATCCCAGTTGGGCGCATGCGGGAGTCTGTCTGACTGTCTCTCCCCGTTTCCAGCTTCAGAAAAATACAAAAAGAAAAAAAAAGGAAAAAGAAAAAAAAGGAAAAAGAGTTGGGCTACGAATATTTGAAGAGCTGGTTAAATGGCCCCAGATCCTTTTTTAGATCAAGGCAGAGTAGAAATAAGAGCTGGGTCGTCGGTTGGCTTTTTATGATTGTGCGCAAGGCTTTGGTCATCATTGAATGTTGGGTGCATCTACATAGATAGTAAATAATTCTGTTCTCCTAAAGATCAGCTCTTCTCTTCCAGCACCCACAGACTTCTGATCTCACCCCCCCCCCTCCCCTTCCCCTCCAGGACTGCACCGTAACCAGAATATTGCGGTGGTTGTGGATTCCCTGCAGAACAGACTGAGCTAGCACTTTTCACTTCCAGGCTGATTTATGTTCACGCTGGAAAGAGCACAGATGCACTTATTAGCAAACACGGAGCCCGGGGCCCGGCGATTCTCCGGGCCTTCCGGGCAATGAACCTCCTGCAACACAAGGGACCTGTTCAAGCACGTGTGTGTTCTCTGACCTTGCCATAGTTACAGAATCACTGTGAGGGCTACTGGGAAATTGCTACCAAGCGTATGGAATCTCACCTATTTATGGTTTAACACTTATTGACTTGTATGCAGCAGCAATACACAAATACAGTTATTGTGCAAAGCACAGAATGGAATTGGATGTGGTTCTTCAGTGGATTCCAAGCTAAACAGATGAGGGCATTATTTCTCTGCCCCTTGAATGAAGTTTCTACTTGTCTGAGAATCTGGGTTGCCTTTTTTTTTTTTTTTTTTTTAAAGGAGATAAGGATGGTTTATTCTTTATTCTTTGCTGTGGATTTTTCTCGCTAATGTGTTTTTATCCAGATTGAGCAGTGGACAACCCTCTTTAGGTTGTCAGGGTTTTTCTCCTCCTTGGTGGCTGCCCTTGCCCGTACATTTACGCCTGCTTTCACCAACTTAGGGAAACCTGAGTCCAGATATGGATGGATGTAGAGGTCTTTCAGCATTGTATTTCTTGGAATTCTAGTCCATTTAGAATGGCGGTCTGCCTTCTCCAGCTGGAGAGCTCTGTCTAGAACCTCTTGGCTGGAGGACCGGAGTCCAGTTTTCTCTTGTTGTCGGTGCCTAGCCTCACGGCCTCCCTCTTCTCAGGATACCGTGCCAGCGTGAGTTTCACATGATGATAAGGGTGTGGGAATCAGGGTCGGTCGGCTGTTCATATGTCTTTGGAGGTGCAATATATAGAGTCCTTACACTGGGCTTTTTTTTTTCTTTTTTGTTTTGAATAATTTCAGATATACAGGAAAATTATAATAAGGGGACAAAGAAGCCTCATATACTATTTGTCCAGACCCTACCCACGTGTTAACATTTTTTCATAGTTCTAGCTTTGTGGACGTGCGCGCGCGCACACACACACACACACACACACAAGCACATAAGCACATACACACACTCATGTAGTTCTTTTTTTTTTCTGAAGTTGGAAACGGGGAGGCAGTCAGACAGACTCCCGCATGTGCCCGACTGGGATCCACCTGGCATGCCCACCAGGGGGCGATGCTCTGCCCATCTGGGGCATTGCTCTGTTGTGACCAGAGCCATTCTAGTGCCTGAGGCAGAGGCCATGGAGCCATCCTCAGCGCCCGGGCCAACTTTGCTCCAATGGAGCCTTGGCTGCAGGAGGGGAAGAGAGAGACAGAGAGGAAGGAGAGGGGGGAGGGGTGGAGAAGCAGATGGGCGCTTCTCCTGTGTGCCCTGGCTGGGAATCAAACCCAGGACTCTTGCACACCAGGCCGACATTCTACCACTGAGCCAACTGGCCAGGGCCAACATAGTTCTTTTTCCTAAACTATTAGAAGACTCAGAGACATCATGACCTTTCACCTCTAAATATATCAGTGTGGATTTCTTGAAAACCAAAGACATTCTTTTATATAACCACACTACAGTTATCAAAACTAGGAAATGAACATTCATACGCTGCGATGATCTGATCTCCAGGCCTTACTCAGATTTCGCCAGTTGTCCCAGTTACGTCCTTTGTAGGAAGAGGGCCTCTCAGATTGTGTTGTGTCCTTTGCCGCATCTCCTCAGTCCCCTTTGACCGGAAATGGCTCTTTCTGTTCCACGACCCTCACAGATCTGAAGAGCATAGGACATTTTCCAGGCTGTCCCCTCAGGTTGGGTTTGTGTGATATTCCCTTGTGATTCGATTCAGGTTTGGTGGTGTTTTTGGCAGAAACGTTAGGGGAGGGATGTTGTGTTCTTCTCAGTGTATCCTCTCAGGAGGCACATGATGTCTGTTTGTCTCATTCCTGGGGATGGTAACTTGGGTCACGTGGTCAAGGTGGTGCCTTGCCAGGTTTCTCTGCCTGCTGTCGAGGTACTGTTTTCCGTTCTGTAGTTAGTGAGTGTTTCGTGGGGAGGTGCTGTGTGACTTTGTAAAGACCCTGTTACCACTGACACGTTCACCCATCAGTTTTGGTGTCCGCTGGTTCTTTTCCGAATGGGCTGTCATTATGGTGGTCACGAAATGGTGGGTTTCTAACTCCAGAATCTCCTCCTGCACTTGTCATTTGGAATTCCACCCCCCCCCCCCCAAATAACTTTTTCTTTTCTCACATTTATTTTTATTAATTTATAGATGTATGGAATGTAGGGTTTTCATTTTGTGCATTGGGTTGCAGTCCTTTTTACTCTTGTTTAATTTTCTTGCTCAAATTGTCCCTGGTTGAGGTGGTGGAAGCATCGTTTAACCCAGGGGTTCCCAAACTACGGCCCGCGGGCCACATGTGGCCCCCTGAGGCCATTTATCCGGCCCCGCTGCACTTCCAGAAGGGGCACCTCTTTCATTGGTGGTCAATGAAAGGAGCACATTGACCATCTCATTAGCCAAAAGCAGGCCCATAGTTCCCATTGAAATACTGGTCAGTTTCTTGATTTAAATTTACTTGTTTTTTTATTTTAAATATTGTATTTGTTCCCGTTTTGTTTTTTTACTTTAAAATAAGGTATGTGCAGTGTGCATAGGGATTTGTTCATAGTTTTTTTTTATAGTTCGGCCCTCCAACGGTCTGAGGGACAGTGAACTGGCCCCCTATGTAAAAAGTTTGGGGACCCCTGGTTTAACCTGTTCCTGTGTCCTGACAAATTCTGATCCCTCTCAGAGCACCTCCTGTGTCCTGGCTTGGCCAGATGCTCCAGGCTCATCTTGCACTCTACCCCAGCCCAAGAATTGTCCGTTTCTCCCAGGAGCCCTGGTTCCATTTAGTTGCAGAGAGTCGCACCAGGCATTTCTTCAACTAAGTGAAAAAGAAACAACGCATTCAGGAATCATTATTTTTCTTCTCGGAGTGTTATTGTTTCTCCCATACTGTAATTTCTTGTCGTTTTACTAAGCAACTATTGACATCTTGGCTGTGGGGGGCTCAGAGATGAATGAGAGATGTCCAGCCTGCCTAGTGGCAGAGACAGACCTGTCAACAGACAATTAGTGTGATAACCCCAGAATTACACTGTGTCGCCATCTGCCAAATGACTATGGGACCACAGAGGAGGAGCTTAAGGCTGATGGAGTAAGCGGCCCGATAACCCAGGAATGAAAGGAATCTTCACCTTTTAGAGGACCCGAGAGGCCGCCTGATGGAACTTCCCGGCCCCAGACAGAACCCCCTTTTCCATTCATGAACTCAAGGATTTGCAGTCTTTCACAGAGTCAGCATTCCGTTTGGGAAATTCAATAATCTTTTAAGAAAAATTTCCTCTTACATTGAACGGAATTCTAATTCCTAATAAACGTCCCTCATTACTCCTGGTTAAACCCTGAAGCTAGGTAGATGACATCTAACCTGTCCTCACTGCAGGTGGCAGGCCGGCCTTCCTGTGGCTGAGGGTGGTTGTCTTGCTGGGCACCGAGGCCCCTCTCTCCTGCACTCCTGAGCGCTCCACGGTCGGCCCTTGTGACCGTGCTCGGGTCTGTCGGCACCCTTCTTAATGTGACCGACCCCCCCCCCCCCCCCCCCCCCGCATGCACGGTAACATTCTTCACGCAGAGGGAGAAAATGACGGCGCTGCAGACCTGTTGCCTCCCGACAGGAACAGAGCAACTCCTGCGGCCAGAGGTCACATCTTTGGCTGCCCTGTCCGCTGGGGGCTTGCTCTGGATTTGTGCTCCAGTAACACTGCCAGGTTTTTTTTTTTTTTGGTTTTTTTTTTTTTTGCATGAATTCCCTGTTCATCCCAGTCTCTTCCATCCTCTGGTGGTTTTGCTGATTTTCTGGATGAACTGCGGGACTTCCTATTTTATCCTTTCAACATGTCATCTTGCTCCTTGGAGGCCATTGTTCCAGCTTGCCGAGATCTTCCCCCCACCCCCCAGGTCTTAATTCCACCAACCATTTAGCATATTAGTTAGTCCTTGTAGCTTTATGTAGTTTGTACAGAGAATTGGTGTGTGTGCTTGGTCTTGTCCCTCAGTCTGTTGATTTAAGTGAGGGGAACGAGGGACAAGGCACCATGTTGAGGCGAGCCTCTAGCACACTGACCTGTGAGTAGGTATTTCAGGTCATGACAGCCACGGGCTATAACGTTCAGCCAGACCTATTTTTTTTTTCTTTTTATTTAATCTGAAAGACATTTTGCTCTCCTGGATACAAAGAAATGATAAACTTCGGGACACCTTATTAAAATCCAGAAGTACTCCCTACTGCATTGTCTCAGATCATGGAATCTGAGGGAAGCTCTATTTCAGTTTATTTTATGCGAATTTTCTTACTGAACCTGCAGCTGATTGCTAATTCCTCAGGACAACCTTTTTTTTTCCCCCCTCTCTAGCTTCTACTTAGCAACTCTGTAATCTCTTCTCAAATTGATGAGGAGCTCGCAATATATAATAATCTGCATGCCCTTTTAACTCGCTATCATTGCTCTTCCCGAAATGACGGCCACGCACCTCCCCCTTCCCCTCCTCTTGCTTTGTGTTACTTCCGGGTGCTTCTCACCGCTTCCCGTCACCTTTGTCAGTGGTTTCTCTCCCATCCGAGTGCAGTTCAGTGACCTATTTAGCGTTAATTCCCTAGCATCTGACACATCCTAGGTGCAAAGTAAATATTTGATGAGTGAGCGTGTGAGTGAATAAACGGAATACCTATTTTGACTTACGGGTATTTGGAATCTGCCTTCCTTCCTTTTATTTTAAAAAAGTGAGGATACTGGGCCTACCATATAGTTTGTTGTGACAATTCCTCCCACTCCTTTTACCCCCTCTCTTCTGGGTGGAGCTACCCAAGTAAAGAAGTCCACTTAGAATTCTCTTCTCCTCACTGCTACCAGGCCCACAAGGGTTGTCGGATGCATGGGCAGTGTTCTTTATACAGCGATTCCGGTATCCTATGATCCTAAGCACCGCCTCTGGGTCCACAACGATTGAGTGCGAATGTCAGGTGTCAGGACATTCTGGCGTTCTCTTAGAGATATAGATATTAAAGAAAAAAAACACGGTGGAGTCGGTACAGCACAGACTCCACACAGTCGGACTGTGGTTTTGTTACTCAGGGGGCAGAACCTGGGCAACCTCAGTTTTCTCATCTTTAAAATGGGAATAAAGATAGCATGCGTCTCACCAAGTGGCTCTGAGCATCGAGGCGGTGCTCTCCCTGCAGGCCTGATGCAGGAAGGGCTGGCTTCCCTTAGGATGGGTTTAATTTCAGAAAACTTCGGGGAGTAAAGGCACCAAGGAGGAGATAAGGTTGCCTACGACCTCATCCCCTAATAGTTACCACTATAAAGGTGTCGATGGGTCTCACGTATTTCTGTATGTCGACCTATATATGTGTGTTGTTCCCTGAGCACCCAGGGTGACCATTTCCCCACGCCCTTACATAATTTCTTTACAAAATGATAGAACATACTTTGGAACACCATGCACTGTAATTTACATAGAGAGTTTCACCAGATTCTTTCTTTTACTTTATCCCCCCCCCCCCCATCATGTGATGAATAATCTTCTGTGGCTGTCTTGAGCTGTCCCCTAGAATGGGGGAATTGCCGAGTCAAAGGGCCTGTGCATTTTTGAGGTGTGTGGTACCTGTTGCCAAGACGCCCGCAGGAAGGTGCTGCCAACTGACAGCCCCTGGAGCAGAGCAGGGCGCACGGGGGAACCCAGCCCCGCCTGTCTGCTGGGTCGCTTCTCTCTGAACCCCGCGGTGCCGCGTGGGTTCCTCGTGGAGGCAACAGTTTCTCGCTGTCTCTGTTCTCTCTTTGTCTATTTTTTTTTTTCGCCCCCTTTGTTCCCTTTCTTGGTTTTCTGCCAAACAGCCTCTTGTGAAAGGACCGCCTAATTAACCCCGTGCTAATTAACAATTTAAAATTGCACAGTGCGACCGTTCATGTTTAATTCTCCGGGAGCTGGAGCAACAGCGGGAGCCCCCTCCTCTTCCTAATAACGGCGCCCTCCCCTTCCCGCTTCCCTGTAACTGTTGCGTTGAAACTCAGTCCCGTCTCCTTAAAGGAATGTGATAAAACTGTCACTTCACAACTTCTCAGTTGAAAGCGGCAGATGGATAACTTTGTTAATTCTTCCTTCCCCCCCCCTCGCCGGGGTAACATGGTGGAGTATTGTCATTTTAAACAATGTTTGAAAAGTAAAGCGTGATGATATTTGTGGAGCAGATACGGGGAGCTTTATAGGTAGGTTCCAAGGAAAGGGACTGGATGAGGAGCTGGCGTCGGGGGTTCTGGATGGAGACGCTGAAACGTCTCTGTATGAGATTACTTCTCAGATGGCAGGTTTAAGGCTAAGAGGCGAGAGTACAGCACCCTGCTACACCATGCCTGTGTTCTCCCTTTCACTCTTGTTGGAGAAGTATGCTTTAACTGAGAAGTCACCGACTTCTTAAAACCACACGCACACAAAACCACGTTGAGGACGGTATCGGTGGTCGTGAGTAGAACGGCATCTGTGTAGGAAGGGAATTGGGGGGGTTTCGTTTACGTGGCTGAAGAGAGGCAGTAGGAAGGGTGGAGGGTCTGCGATGCGTGAGGCGGCCCCGGAGGGTGAAGGATGAGGCCGGGGGGCGCAGAGGCTGCCGGAGGGGCCGCCCGGGAGAGCGCGGGGCCCCCCCTGGTTCCCAGGCTGCCCTCTGTAACTGAAGATCATTGATTTTACGGGAAACCGTGTTTACAGACAGAGTGCTGATCGACCTGCCGAGTTGACTTCTGCCTCCTTAAGTAAGAACTACCTTTTTCTTATTGACTGGCTGATAAACAGAGCGAGAGGGACAGCCAGCCGGGTGGGAGAGGGGTGGACAGCCTGGGGTCCTTGAGCTGAAGGACTGGGCAGTTTTAAGAGCTTTCTTCACCTCTGTGTTTCTGGTCGCCCGGCTTATCCACACACCCCCCCCCATCCCTGCACCTCCCAGGGACTGGCCCTGCCACGCCACCTAGCAGGGCAGGTACCAAAGCGTGGGATGAGGTGGCAACCTGGTGAAGATGTTGTGTAGCGGAGTGTCTCCCAACTTTAATAACGAGCATCCTCTGAGGCTCGTGCGAAAATGCAGATTCCGATCTGTGGTAGGGCTGAGAGTCAGTTTCTCACGGCTTCCTGGTGAAGAGGATGCCGCCCGTCCCCGAGCCACACTTTGCTTGGCGAGGCTGTCAGAGGCCCCGCACATCCTGGCCGGCGTGCTCTGAAGGGAAGCCCAGAGCAGGCCGCTTAGATCCTGGAGTGGGCGCCTTCTCTCCCACCGAGGCCTCAGTGGGCTGTCAGTCCCTGTGAATAAGCTGTCTCCCACGTACCCCCCCTCATGGGGCTAGTGCCACCACCCTTGGGGTCATCTGTCTTTCAGGGGTGGCCACAATGTCATTCTTTCTTGACACCATTTGCTTGGAAATAGAGAACAAAGTTTGGTGAGTTCAAAAGTCCCAACCTAGTAAGTGGGTGATTTGTGGAGGAGGAGGAGAAAGAGGAGGAGAAGGAGGAGGATGAGGAGGAAGAGGAGGAAGAGGAGGAGGAAGAAGAGGAGGAGGAGGAAGAGGAGGAGGAGGAGGAGGAGGAGGAAGACGAGGAGGAGGAGGAAGAGAAGGAGGAGGAGGAGGAGGAGGAGGAGGAAGGGAACAGCTAGAAAAGCCCACCAATTAATTGGTAAACGCTTGCAGGTTTCTCTGGCCCAGCCCCGGCCGGAGAGGAGATTGGCTTTGCTGTCGATACACAAGTCCCTGGTGAAGCATCAAAGCTGTTCTCCTTTATCAATCGTGGCCTCCCCTTCCCGCACGTTCCTGTAACTTACCAAGCATTTATGACATTGATTTTACAATCGGGCTGTTAACCCTCCCGCCCCTTCAGGCCTGCCAACCTTTCTGTCCTGAGCTGTCAATCAGGTGCAGCCTTATGAAGAGCCACCCCGGATCCTCACCTGTGTGCCAGCTAAGCCTCGGGAGGGAGTCCCATCGCGTTTGCTATTTGGTTTGGTTTTAGTGCCGTCACCTTGGCTTAAAAATCAATGTGTCTTTTCTCAGGCACACCGAACTTTTGTCATAATGGAGTTTGAGTTTATGCATCGAGAGGTCTAGCACATGTGTGTGTGTGTGTTAAACAAAACATGACACTTTTCTTCCAAAAAGTTATTCCTCCTAAGACTTCTGGTAAACCTGCCTTCCCCATCTTTTCCCGAGGGGGCGCTGTTGGCTCACTGTGCAGTCAAGAATCAAGAAATGAAAAGAGAATGGGAAGAAGGGGATGGGGGGTGGGGGGAGGAAGGGAGACCAGACTCAGCCAAAAACCTTCATCTGCTGTGTATGAATGAGATGGTGGGTGGAGGAGCAGCCAGGTGTTCTCCAGGAAGGAGGCATTGCGGGAAGGGTGGCTCGGCATTTGCAGGCAGGGATGAGGGCTGTGGGAGGTGTGTGAGGCTCTGAATTGCCTATGGGAGCAGCCAGTATGGAAGAAGCACCCCTATGAGGTTGTTGCCCCAGGAGCAGAAAGCAGCAGCCAGTGATCTGGTGTCTCGCTCTCCAGGGACGCAAGGTCTCAGAGGGCAGATTCAGCTCCGTGGCACTTTGGAGTCGGAAACAGAAGAGCCCCGGGGCTGAAGGACAGCTGCTTGGGTAGCAAGTAATAACTAAGAGGCAGGTGTGGAACGGGGGCTGTCCGAGCCCAGCTGCTGTCTGGGTTTGCCGCCGAGATCTTTGCCAGTGAACAGCAGCACCCAGACGGTGGTGATGGGGCTCCGTACAGACAGGGTGACTTCCACGCCGCGGCAGGGGGCGTCAGCCCACCGAGAGTCTGGGAGGTTCTTCCTAGAAACCTCAGGCTCATGTTTTGCACCTACACGTTTTTAGTCTCAAGCCAGCTGAGTCACAAGCTAGGGTGTTCTCCCAGTGGGGGGGAGGTGTGCGGGGGGAAGAGATGGGAACTCAGAGATCTGCCTTCTCTGTGTCACCGTGTCAGGGTAGCACGGGGCCTGTTGTACAATTCTTGCCTCTCAGTTTTGTAAAATGGGACAATGCGTCCCAGGCCCTGAGAGGATGAATGCCCTCAAAGGGGCTTTGCAGAGCGTTCCCGGGCCCTGCACACTTGCGCTCTGAGCCACACAGCCCTCGGATGCTGTTCTTTGAACTTCTCAAACTAGGAACCATGGTCAGTCAGTCAAAGCAACAGCAGCAGCTCTTCTCTAGGTCAATGAGCGTTATCCTTGCGCAGGTCTGCCGTTTGTGTTCTGGGGGTGCAAAATCTTCCTCTTCTCGTCTGTCCCTCCCCGGTGTTCCCCTGACCACCAGACTGCTTGGGCAGCTGAGGGCGACTTGGTGTTGGCTATATGCACGCGGTAGGGCCACCCTCTGTGTCCTCTCTGGGGCCTGGTGAGACGATGCGGTCCTCCTCCTCCAGTGTGGCCGTTGCCCAGGCCTGTGCTTGCAAAGAACGGAATTTCGAACTGGTCGCCAGGGGTAGAGCAGCCGACAATCTGAAGACAAAGAGGGGATTCTCCTGATGCCCCTGCCCTGTGCCCCCTGCTCCTGCCCTGGACCCCAGCTGCGACGCCCCGGGGTGTCGCCTACCCTCTGCGCGTTGGACAGCACGGGACAATCGCGGGGGTCCGTGCTGCCTCGGCCGTCTCTGTTGTGGGTGTGGACAGAAGCCCATTAGAGAGCTCTGCGCGGGACCTTAGCCTCGGCCCTCCTAACCTCTTTCCTTTCTCTCTCTCTTCCCCCTCTCCCCCTCCTCTCCTCCCCCCCTCCCTCGCCTCCGCCCTTCAGGTCCGATCCGTACTGGGTGCAATGAACGCTCCACGCAGGCCTTACCATGGAAGGCTGTGACTCGCCCGTCGTCTCGGGGAAGGACAATGGGTGCGGTATCCCTCAGCACCAGCAATGGACTGAACTCAACAGCACCCACCTCCCCGACACACCCAGTAGCATGGAGCAGCCCACAAGCGAGAGCCACGGGCCCCTGGACAGCCTGAGGGCCCCGTTCAATGAGCGCGTGGCGGAGAGCAGCGCCTCGGCCGGCCCCGCCGCCGCCGCCACCGCGGAGCCCGCGGGCAAGGAGGTCAGCTGCAACGAGTGCTCGGCCTCCTTCGCCAGCCTGCAGACCTACATGGAGCACCACTGCCCCAGCGCGCGGCCCCCGCGGCCCCTGAGGGAGGAGAGCGGGAGCGACACCAGCGAGGAGGGGGACGAGGAGAGCGACGTGGAGAACCTGGCCGGGGAGATCGTCTACCAGCCGGACGGCTCGGCCTACATAGTGGAGAGCCTGAGCCAGCTGACCCAGAGCGGGGCCGCCGGCGGCAGCGGGCCGCCCCCCTCGCTCTTCCTGAACTCCCTCCCCGCTGCGGGGGGCAAACAAGGGGACCCTGCCTGTGCTGCGCCCGTCTACCCACAGATCATCAACACTTTCCACATAGCCTCCTCCTTCGGGAAGTGGTTTGAGGGCCCGGACCCGGCTTTCCCGAATACCTCAGCCCTGGCGGGGCTCAGCCCCGTCCTGCACAGCTTCCGCGTTTTCGACGTGCGACACAAAAGCAACAAGGATTACCTGAACAGCGACGGCTCTGCCAAAAGCTCCTGCGTATCCAAAGATGTTCCCAACAATGTGGACCTGTCCAAGTTCGACGGCTTCGTGCTCTACGGCAAGAGGAAGCCCATCCTGATGTGTTTCCTGTGCAAACTGTCCTTCGGGTACGTCCGCTCCTTCGTCACCCACGCGGTGCACGACCATCGAATGACCCTGAGCGAGGACGAGCGGAGGATTCTTAGCAATAAGAACATCTCCGCTATCATCCAAGGGATTGGCAAAGACAAGGAACCCCTTGTCAGTTTTCTGGAACCAAAAAACAAAAACTTTCAGCACCCTTTAGTTTCCACAGCTAACCTCATAGGTCCCGGACACAGTTTTTATGGTAAATTTAGTGGCATTCGAATGGAAGGGGAGGAGGCCCTCCCGGCTGGCTCTGCTGCTGGCCCCGAGCAGCCCCAGGCTGGTATCTTGACCCCCAGCACCCTCTTGAACCTTGGCGGGCTCACCAGCTCGGTCCTGAAGACCCCCATTACCTCAGTCCCCCTGGGGCCCCTGGCCTCCAGTCCTACCAAATCCTCAGAGGGCAAGGACTCTGGGGCAGCAGAAGGAGAGAAGCAAGAAGTGGGCGATGCGGATTGCTTCTCCGAGAAAGCAGAGCCAGCCGAGGAGGAGGTGGAGGAGGAAGAGGAGGAGGAAGAGGCGGAGGAGGAGGAGGAGGAAGAGGAAGAGGAGGAGGAAGAGGAGGAGGAGGAGGAAGATGAGGGTTGCAAAGGACTCTTTCCAAGCGAGTTGGACGACGAACTGGAGGACAGGCCCCAGGAGGAGTCTGGGGCCGCGGCGGGTAGCAGCAGCAGCAGCAAAAAGGACCTTGCTCTCTCAAACCAAAGCATTTCTAACTCCCCCTTAATGCCTAATGTGCTCCAGACCCTGTCGAGGGGCGCAGCTTCTACTAGTTCTAATTCCGCTTCTTCCTTTGTTGTCTTCGATGGTGCGAACAGGAGGAACCGGTTAAGCTTTAACAGTGAGGGCGTCAGGGCCAATGTGGCAGAGGGCGGCAGGAGGCTGGACTTTGCTGACGAAAGTGCCAATAAAGACAATGCCACAGCACCAGAACCAAATGAAAGCACAGAGGGTGACGATGGGGGCTTCGTCTCCCATCACCAGCACACTGGCTCCCTCTGCGAGCTGGGGGTCGGGGAGTGCCCCTCGGGGAGCGGCGTGGAGTGCCCTAAATGCGACACGGTCCTGGGCTCCTCTCGCTCGCTGGGCGGCCACATGACCATGATGCATTCTCGTAACTCGTGTAAGACGCTGAAGTGCCCCAAGTGCAACTGGCACTATAAGTACCAGCAGACCCTGGAGGCACACATGAAGGAGAAGCACCCGGAGCCGGGGGGCTCCTGCGTCTATTGCAAAAGCGGGCAGCCCCACCCTCGGTTGGCACGAGGCGAGAGCTACACCTGTGGTTACAAGCCTTTCCGCTGCGAGGTGTGTAACTACTCCACAACGACCAAAGGCAACCTCAGTATTCATATGCAGTCCGACAAGCATCTCAACAACATGCAGAACCTGCAGAACGGAGGGGGAGAGCAGGTCTTCAGCCACACGGCCGGGGCGGCGGCGGCGGCGGCAGCTGCGGCGGCGGCCGCGGCGGCCAACATCAGCAGCTCCTGCGGGGCCCCCTCGCCCACCAAACCAAAAACCAAACCCACCTGGCGGTGCGAGGTGTGCGATTACGAGACCAACGTGGCGAGGAACCTCCGCATCCACATGACCAGCGAGAAGCACATGCACAACATGATGCTCCTGCAGCAGAACATGACCCAGATGCAACACAACCGCCACCTGGGCCTGGGCAGCCTGCCCTCGCCCGCCGAGGCCGAGCTGTATCAGTACTACCTGGCCCAGAACATGAACCTGCCCAACCTGAAGATGGACAGCGCCGCCTCGGACGCCCAGTTCATGATGAGTGGGTTCCAGCTGGACCCCTCCGGGCCCATGGCCGCCATGACGCCTGCTCTAGGTGAGGCTGACTCTGTGTTTGTGTTTGTTCTGTGACGTGACTTCCACTGGGGGGGGGGGGGGAGGAGGAAACGGAACCCAGTGGATTTGGTCGACGTGTATTTTTTTCTTTCGTTTTGTGTATATACACTTGAGTGCCTGACGCTGATTTTTTCCTCGGGAATCCCTCGAACTCGGTGTGCGTGTGGAAGAGTGGATGCATTCGACAGAGACGGGATGACACTCCAGTTCTGCGGCCCAGGATTAAAATCTTAAGTGTTTCCATCTGGTTTGGGGGCCTCTGGTCAACCTTCCTGTCCGTTCCCATCCTCTCTTTCTCTGTCTCTCTCTCTCTCAGTTTGAAAAATCGCCACAATTATCCAGAACTTTTGGATTCCCATTAAATATGTATTGAAACTTACAGGAAACTGTAGCTGGAGTTTTAAATAGGAACCATCGTCTCCACAGAAGGACTCGGAACCCGAGTGTGCTCTATTCAGACCACCCGAGGCCTGTCCTGCGTGGAATGGGGAGCCACCTGAGATAGGTTCTCACAGTTCTCCTACGTCTCTGAGAGGATCTCAGGGAAAGGGATGTGCTCATTACCTTACTTGCTGTCTTGGACCATTGGTGATTAGTCTAGTTGGGAGTTAAATTGCCCTGGGGCACCGTAAGGACTGATGTGATAGATGAAAAAGGATTACATTCTAAAATTGTACATCAAAAAAAAAAAAGCTAAGTTTTAATATCAGTAAAATCCTGGCAAACGGAGCCTTTGTTTTTCATGATCAACGACCCAGGTTGGAGAAGGTGAACTGGATGCGTCCAGACACCCAGTCTTACCGACTGGCTTCCTAGATCTAGAGTGGGGGCAGAAGAGCGTTTGGAGGCTTGAAAACCACAAGTCTCCACAAATCATGATGCATTGGGGGGGGGGGGAGCTAATGTCGCAAGAAAATGTACAGATCAGTTTCGTAGGGATCACTGTGGTGGTTGGGCCCATCCTGCCCCCAGCACCTGTGCCTTGGACCAGGATGGCCCGGTCTCCGTTCCCTGACCCTGCTGACCGCTTGGGACCAGTGATGCAGGCCTGAATTGAGCAGTTAACCCCCCCGCCCCCCGCGCCCCGACTGGCAGGGGAATACGTTGTTCTTGGCAACAGAGTGTAAGCAGGTATCTTGATTCTGGCCTGGTTTAGGTCCGTGCCAGGGGGGCCCAGCCTTACCAGTCGGAACATCTTTATTTGCTTGGTGTTTTAGTGCTAATTGCTGCTGCTGAGTTACATTTCATAACAGTTTAATTTGTTTTTCCTGCTCTGCATTTACATTCGAATCCTGGCTACTTTAATCTCGTTTTCTGTTTTGGAATGTTGACCTGTTGATCCTTTATTACCAAGTGGTTTGAAGATGTCTGACTGGCTGGTTAATCATGGATGCAGAGGGCTGAGCTGTCTTATTTGTCCCCAGGGTAAACCACAGGGAATGCACATCAAGGGATGGCATCAGTTCTCGAAGACTTTTTTTTTTTTTAAAGCCTGTGGGAATTGGGGTTTTCTATTCTGGAGATTTAAAGTCTTGGGGAGGCACATCTTGAAGTAAATCAAATATAATGTAGGTAGAATGAAGACACAGAGAATGGATGGGTTCATCCTGGGTCGAAGTGAGATCTTTTTAATTACCTTGAAAACCAGTAATTCTGACTTGGGCTCGAATGAAGAGATGGAGGAATATTTGCTTTTACACTAAGTATCTGAGTCTCTGGGGGCATCATGCATTATTTGGGCATATGGCAAACGCATAGGAAATAGAAGAATGAATCTCTGTGCTCTGGATGGACGTGGGAGATCTGCACTGTATTTCTTAAAAGGGAAAAAGAGCTCTTCCTTCCAAGGACCTAATCCAGGTCAGCCAAGAAGGGCCCTTGAATTTCCCGTGGCTCTGCGTGTCAGCCAAAGTGCGTCTCCGCAAACCTGTGTCTGCGTCAGGCCACAGGAGCTGCCGGGACGGAACGAGGGCCACGGATGCCCTGTGCTAACGCCCGACTGGGTGTGGGTGCCGTAGGACACAGCCAGAGGACTTATCATTTCAGCTGCGTGACCTTAGCCCATGTATACCAGTGAGGAGAGCCATGCCTTTCGGATTTCTCTGCGGCTCTAATGAGGTTTCTTTAGGCCATTTGAGTGATGGCTGTAGGTCATTAGATACTCCTGGGCTCTGTAGGGTATTTTTAGTTTTGTTTGTTTTTGGTGAAATGCACTCCCACTGACGAAGTGAGTCTCATATTCCCTTTGACAGAACTTTCTCTTCCGGGATATAAAAAACCTGCTGATTCTGGGGTGCTTTCTTTCTAGAGGCCTTTAAGGAAACGGTCGGTACCGTTGGTCTTGTCTGGTTGGATTTGTCACCATTTGTTGACAAGCTGTAGACCGGAGGCTCTCTAAATATTCTTCCAGACACCCCTTTACCCTTTGAAGTTTGGCCCTTCACTGGGAAACTGGTGTTTGTGTGTGTGTGGGGCATCCTCGTGTTTCCCAAGTAGCCAGCCGGCCACGGGACACCTGCGTGGGGTTTAACAGGCCCTCTGCTGCTGCCCTTGAGTCTAGGAGTTGTTTTTCCTTCCACGTGCCTCTGACGATGGGGCGAATAGACAGGCTCCTGGGCCAGAGTGGACACTTGCAGGGTCAGAGTCAGGTGCATAGGGTGGCCCACTCCTCTCCAAGACCAGCTACCCAGCGTGGCTCAGCAGTCAAGGCCTACCAGGTTGTCACTGGGGCCCTCCTCCTCCTCCTCCTCCTCCTCCTCCTCCTCCTCCTCCTCCTCCTCCTCCTCCTCCTTCTCCTCCCTGTGACTCAGGGGTGGTTCTGCTTCTTGGTGTCTGAGTTGGTTCCTTCCAGGTCTGTGGATTTATTTGTAGGATTCTCGGCCGTGGGTTGGTCTCTCCAAGGCGTGGTCCTCGCCGGGCGACCTGGCCTGCCTGTCGGCCTCCGCTCCCTGCTTCTCCCCGTCTGTCTTCGATTTGCATTTCGTGTTGAGAGTTGGGAACGGGACGAGGGGCTGACTCCTCTGCGTGCTGCTCAAGGACTCCTCATTTTCACTCAAGCGTCCAGCAAGTGACGGCGGAATTGCTCTTTAGAGCGATATTGATGCGCGGAGGTCGAATTTAGAAAGGGGGGGAAGATTGGGTGCTTCAGGTGGTCGGCATCGGAGACAAATGTGTGCCTGCTTTCAGCGCCCCCCCCCTCCCCCGGGCCGTGTCCGCTCGTACTGAGCATGGGTGCTGCCTGGTCTTGGTCCCCAGGGTCCCCGGTAAGGGGTAGAGCTTTTAGGCCCCACCCACACCCCTCTTTTTCTCTCTTGTCTTAAAATGGATTTCTTAGTGATGGCACCTCTCACCAGGGGAGACCGCAGGAGAGCAGACAAAGCAGCAAGCTTCCTGGCCTCTGGAACGCGTGTGCAGACCATGTCTGGGGCTAGCCAGCCTGCCCCCAGGCCCCAGACGCAGCCAGTCCACTCAGAAGGGCCTGCACTGATCTCCTCATGTAGCGTAAATAAGAAAATCGTTTAGGCCCTGGCTGGTTGGCTCAGTGGTAGAGCATCGGCCTGGTGTGCAGGAGTCCCGGGTTCGATTCCCGGCCAGGGCACACAGGAGAGGCGCCCATCTGCTTCTCCACCCCTCCCCCTCTCCTTCCTCTCTGTCTCTCTCTTCCCCTCCCGCAGCGAGGCTCCATTGGAGCAAAGATGGCCCGGGCGCTGAGGATGGCTCCTTGGCCTCTGCCCCAGGTGCTAGAGTGGCTCTGGTCGCAACAGAGCGACGCCCCAGAGGGGCAGAGCATCGCCCCCTGGTGGGCGTGCCCGGTGGATCCCGGTCGGGCGCGCATGCGGTAGTCTGTCTGACTGCCTCCCTGTTTCCAGCTTCGGAAAATGAAAAAAAAAAAAAAAAAAGAAAGAAAATTGTTTAAAAAGTACCTAATGTTTTTTTTCTTTGATAAACCATTAACTTGTATTCTGATCAGTCCTGTAAGAGAAAAAAAATAACCTCAGCCCAACCCCACGTAAAAGGTCAAGTTTATCCGTTGGGGAGAGGCAGGGGCAGACACAGCTCGCGTGTGCATGAGTTCAGGGAAGAGGCGGGAAACAGAAGCCGGTGCTCAGCTTTGTGTTGACTCGACACTTCCAGGTGTGTGTGTGTGTGGAGGGGAAGGCTGGTCAGTGAGAGCCCATCCCTGGTTCAGGCAGGGCGGTGATGGACCAGGAAAGGACAGGGGTGTGGAGGGAAGAGCGCAGCTTTCTCAGACCCGTGTTTTTTTGGCAGGGTTGGGGGACTAGGAGCTGACCTTTGCGCTTTACTGCCGACCCCCAGTCCACTTTCCAGTTCACGTCCCAAACGTTCTCGCCCTTGTCTGGCACAGCAGGCACTTGGGCGTCTGTGCAAGGAGCGGGGACTTTCGAGAGGTTCATTGAGGAGAAGACTGGCCCCTGTCCTAAGGCCGACGCAGCCCGATGGGGACCTGGCAGACGTGTGTGGTTGTGTCCAATGGCTGACTTGCGACAAAGGAGAGTGTGACGTGTGCCCTAAGGGACCTACGTCTCACGTGGTGCGGGATGGGGGGGGGTGGCTCAGAAAAGGGGACAATTGTGGGAGGAGCTGGAGCAATGGAGGGGCAGGTAGGGCAGGTAGGGTATCATTCGGTGGGATGTGAAGAGGTCATCCTGTAATCTCAGACTTAGACCCGCACTATACAGTAGCCAATAGCCACATGAGGCCATCTAAGTTGAAACGAATTAAAACTTGCACCTCAGCCATATTTCTAGTATTCACTGGCTACACGCGGCTGGTGACCGCCATGTCGGGCAGTGCGGATGGATTCACCATGTTTCCATCCTCGCGGAAAGTCCCCTTGGACGGCGCTGCCTTAGGTAACATCTGATTCGCCATAAAGTCTTGGTATCTCAGATTGCAGCTGTAACTCATTTCCAGCTTTTTAGGGTCTGGAATCTCAGATTCTGTTATGTCCAGTTATAGTTATTTCTATCTTTCTTAGATCTAAGCAAGGGGCTAAATTGAAGTAGTTTAAAGGTGATGGTTCTTAATCTAAGGCTTCTCCAAAAGGAAAAACCCAAAATCAAACCATAAAATAACCTTCCACAAATTTTAGAACGATCTGAACACATGAAGTTGATTTTGTTTGTTTGTTTGTTTGTTGGTTGGTGGCGGCGATGGTTTTTTCAGTTAGTAGCACCTTGCAAGCACTTGGCATGTGATCTTTTTTTCTCCTTGAACCCAGGCAGCGGGGCCGGGAGGGCGGGAGGGTGGGGAGGAGCCTGGGTTCTGGCTGCGGCCGGGAGCCCGGCGCCTGATTCTCCTCTCGTCTCCTTCCCCACAGTGGGCGGCGAGGTGCCCCTGGACATGCGGCTCGGGGGCGGGCAGCTGGTGTCGGAGGAGCTGATGAACCTGGGCGAGAGCTTCATCCAGACCAACGACCCGTCGCTGAAGCTCTTCCAGTGCGCCGTCTGCAACAAGTTCACCACGGACAACCTGGACCTGCTGGGGCTACACATGAACGTGGAGCGCAGCCTCCCGGAGGACGAGTGGAAGGCCGTGATGGGGGACTCGTACCAGTGCAAGCTGTGCCGCTACAACACCCAGCTCAAGGCCAACTTCCAGCTGCACTGCAAGACGGACAAGCACGTGCAGAAGTACCAGCTGGTGGCCCACATCAAGGAGGGCGGCAAAGCCAACGAGTGGCGGCTCAAGTGTGTGGCCATCGGCAACCCCGTCCACCTCAAGTGCAACGCCTGCGACTACTACACCAACAGCCTGGAGAAGCTGCGGCTGCACACGGTCAACTCCAGGCACGAGGCCAGCCTGAAGCTGTACAAGGTAGGACCCGGGCTGTCTCGGGGAGCGGTGGGTCGGCTCCCCGGGAGATGACGGCGGGGGTGGGTGGGTGGGTGGGGGGGCCCGGGCTGGGTCAGGAGTCTGCGTCGTTGGTCGGTCGGGTGGGCGGCTGGTTGGGGAACCTGGCGTTGGAAGGGGAGTTGACCTTCGCTTCCTCACCCAGACGCAGTGTGGCAGCAGGCGTCAGCCGGTACCCCGAGGTTCTCTTGGTGCAGTGCCTCATTTTGGAGGGGCAGGTGTTGCTGACGGCAGCCTCGTACTGTCTCATGGTCCCCTTGTGCCTGGACCGCCTTTACCGTTGGGTTTTCCGCCCTAGTTCTGGCTGGTGTGCACCTCTGTGCTCCTTCCTCTGTTCCCTCTGCCCTGCGAGCTTGCTGCTCTCTGGGTCCATCCCATCGCGTTATTCCTGTTTGGGAAAAAAAAAAAAAAAGCCTCCTCTCTCCTGGGTGTCCTGTAGGTACTCTGTGTGTTTGTTCATTCAGCACACACAGCCTGAGCGCCTGCCGTAGGCCAGGCGTTGTTTGGGCACGTGTCCGACCCCGTGCACAAAACGGACAAAAGTCCTTGCCCTCATCGAGCGCCCGTTCTCTTCAGGGGAAATGGGTGGTGAACACAGCGAATGAGTTCTGTAGTGGGCTAGAAGGCGGTAAATGCTACGGGGAGAACCAGGGTCCGGAAAGGCTGCTCCTCTGTTCTTTCCCCCTCGTCTTCCGTGTCCTGGGCCTCCTTTCTCTTCCTGGTGTTTATAGCCCCTTGGCCAGGCCCCTCCCACCTCCCTCCCCTTGGGGTTCTGTCCTCTCTCCGCTTCCTCCCTTCATTCCTCCTCTCTCCTCTTTGTCACCCCTCCCCGCCCCCTCCGGTCTGTCTCTCAGTCCGTAGCCGGTAATGAGGAGGAGGTGCCCGGATCCTGTAAATAGTCCTCCACTCGCACGGCAGAATCGCTCCAGACGTTTCTATTGATTTTCACTGGACTCAAAGCCTCACCTTTTTCTCTAATCATCCCATAATGGCTCTAGTATGAACCATCAGGTACAGAGCGCCATAAATCTGCCCGGCCACCTTCCACGCCCTCGCTCTCTCTTTCCATTTCCCTTCCCTTATTGTCACTTTCTCCTCCTGCCTCTCACGGGGAGTGAGGGGATCCCCACACCTTTGGGTCAGTCAGCCTCCAGTGTCTATAGACCCCCCCCCCCCCCCCCGCTGCTTTCATCCCCTTTTCAGTAGAGAGTCCAGATAGGTAAGAGGCGTGGCTGTGCCCCCACACGGTCTCTGCAACATCCACGGCCTTTTAGGGAGAGGAGGAGGAATGAGGGAACGAGGCAGTGGGGATAGAATGTGCCGGAACCAACTGCTGGCTCCATCATGGACGGGCTCGGCTGGTGCCGTGGGGAAGGTTTTGGACACCACGGAGCCGGCCCCCTTGTCCCAAGTCATCACGAACCTCACGGGGTGGCTCAGATTTCGTGCCACCTTTGAAACAAAAGGCTCCTTGCGGTCAGTTTAAATTGGAGGTCTTAACTGGCCACAGGGTGGTGCCGATGTGGTCAAGAAACCCTGGTGGAAAGCAAAAGAGTTTCTAAAGAACCTGACTGTGCAGAGGACAGAGGACTCGGTGTGGCCCTGGAAGATTGTGACCAACTTTGGCAAAGGCCATTCAGAGCTGGCATGAAGCCCGTCCCTTCCATCCAAGGAAAAACTGCCCTCTAATTATAAAACGGGCATAGTGGTGATCAACTAACTCCACCCCATGTCCTCCAACAAGAGTATACCAGCCCTCGGCTTTGTTGCCAAAGGGCCTGGATCCAGCAGGACTCACTGAGACTGTCCCATTCTGGTCCTCAGACCATCCGCCAGGTCCCACCTCGTGAGTCAGGCCAGGCGGTTTTCAGGATGGGTATGAGGGGAGTGGTTACGTGGGTTTCCATTTGGATTTTGCCGAACTAGCTCTGGACACTCCCTGGCCTTAATTTCTTCTTTTTCTTCCTCCTCCTCGCCCTCCTCTTTCCCTCCCTTCCTCCCTCCTTCCTCTTCCTCCCTCTTCCTCCCTTTTCCTCCTTCTCTGATGGAGGCAACTTCTGCTCACAGAGGCCAGTGTAGGCAGAAGGGCCATCGATGTTGGGATGCAGGATAGAACGGATAGAACATGGGACAGGTGCCAGCAGTGCCTTTGGCTGAGCATGCTGGGGTGCGACCACCGCCCACATTCAGGGCAGAGAATTCCCCGTGTGGTCAGTCTGGTCCCGTTAGTCCTAGGGTAATGGAAGTCCCTTGGCCTGCTGTGGCTCTGCAGAAGGGGCGGGGAGAGCTTTCCCACCCACTCACCCCTGGGAGACGGGCTTGTCATTCATTCCAGTGCTCGCACCCCGCCTTTCTGTCCACGCTGTGACTGAGACAAACTTCTCTGGCCACCGAGGGGCTCCCCTGGCCCAGGATCTCGTGACTCCTGGGTTTGGGGTGGGGACGGGAGGTGACTGGAGAGTGCGTTTTTCTCCCGGCCCGGTGTGGCCTGGAGAGTAAATGGAGATTGATTGCATGTTATTTTTCCTCTTGCTAATGTAATCCATTAGCCCAGCACATGCATAATCAGTTTAGTGCACAGTTAACTGGATGTAATCGAGTTCTTGACTGTCTGCTAGAGAAACAGCTCCAGATGCCGCTGACTCGGGGAGGGCAGCAGGGCTTCCCGCGCAGCCGCCTGACTCACCCCGCCCCAGGCCCCACCCACCCCACCTCGCTCGCTTCGCTTCCCCGGAGGGGAGACTCCCTCCCTTGCTCTCTGCTGCGCCTCCTCAGTGGCCATGATGGAGCTGACTTCCTGGTGCCCCCCCCTCTTTCAGAGGAGGCTTTTATTCCCCTCCTCTTCCTCGGTCACGGTGGAGGCCAGAGCAGCAGTCTCAGCAGAGGGACTCGGAGACGTAACTGCCTGCTCTGTCATTCGACCTCACACTGGTCCAGAGTCACTTCTCTTGGTTGTCAGAAATGCTTGGGACATGTGTTGCTGTCCTAGGACTGAACTATCTCAAAAAAGTGAGATAATTTCTAGTCTGGACACGAGAGAGGGTTGGACTAATCTGTGGGGAAAAAAAAAAAACACCTAAAAAACTAAAAGCAACAACAGCACCAACCCCCCAAACCTGGTGATACTATCTTTGTGGCCTGGAATTGCCTAGTACCGATGATTGTGTGGGAGCAGTTTCAGATCGAGATGCATGTTCAGTGAATTCTTCCTCCCTCTTCTTGGGAGTGTGAAGGGTAGGTCTTGGGGGGTGGCTCGGTGCCCCAGACACCGGGGGGAAGATGTTTTCTTTCTCTGGACTGCTAGGTTACTTTGGCGAAGAGCTCATGATTGAATGCCTTGAGTGTTGTGTGTGTGTGTGTGTGTGTGTGTGTGTCTCCCCGGTCCAGCCCCTAGTGGCCGTATGCCCGGGTCCTCACCTACCATCAGGGGACATTGTGATTGATCAGAACAGCAGGGCAGCCAGCAGCCCGCGTCCAGCTTAGGGGCTAGGGGCTCTTGGTTTCCCTCCATCGTGATTCATCTGAGTCAGAATGTATGCTTGTCGTGGGGAAGGTACACAGAGGTGTGGGGTGCTCTTGCTTCTCTGCAATAGGGGAGCAGCAGCCCCACCCCCACCCCTTATCTCCTGGGGACATGTTCCAAGACCCCCAGTGGAGACCTGAATAGACAAAGATTTTTCCTATACGCACATACCTAGGATAAAGTTTAATTCATAAACTAGACCCAATAAGAGGTTAACAACTAATAATGAAAGAGAATAATTATAACAGTATACTGTGATAAAAGTTATGGATTCGGCATTAGGTGAAGTAAGGGTTAGTTGAACACAAGCACTTGTGACACCAAAACAGTGTATCTCATCGCCGAGACAAGGTGACTAACGGGCGGGGAGTGTCTACACAACGTGGATACGCTGGATGGTGACTCACCTCCCCAGACAGGAAGGAGCGAGAGGGTGCGAGACTCCATCCTGCTACGCAGAAGAGCATGCAGTTTAAAACTTATGAATTATTTCTGGGAATTTTTTATCTAAAATTTTGGTCCTGGGTGGACTGTGGGAAACTGAGTCCATGGGAAGCGAAGCCACGGATCAGGGGCGACCACGGTGCTGACGGGCATGTGCTCTCCTCCAGGCCAGTGTAGATCCTGCGTCCACAGGGTGTGGGTGCAGAGCTCCTGGGAGCTTGCCTGGGTTCATCTGGACTCCCCTGCTGTGCAGGGTCCCCGGTGAGCTCTCTAAAACTTGTAGTGTTTTCTGCTCAGGGGAGGAGGGTGCAGAAAGGGCAGTTGGCGATCAGTGCACACCTGCCAACTATTAGAATCTGGTTTTCACTTTGATGTTTTTCTTCACCTGAGAGTCATTGGAATGGAAATCCATCAACTTGAGCAGATAGATTAAGACCCCAGCAGAATCTATTACTCAAACAGTTCCCAGCTGAAGTTCCTTTGATTGGGCCAAGCCCAAAGGTTTCATATTAATCTTAAATTAGACACAAAGAAGGTTGTCTACCAGGGAGTTGGGTCTGGGCCCCATGTGAGCTGCCTTGGGCCAGCTAGGCAAACAGATGGTGAGATGCCAAGTCTACTTGGCTTGAAGGGGGGGGGGGGAGTACGGCACTGTTTAACTGAAAAACACACCCTAATGCTCCACAGAGGACAGAGCAGACTTTCACTTTTGCCACTCTGTTAGGGTTATGCAAGGCGAAGGCCGCAGGAAACCCTTCATCAGACCCTGCGTTGCGTTACTTTAGTTACTTTAGAATTCATCTCAGTTCTTCCCCTAATGGGTCCAAGACTCGGCGCTCACGCTCCAAGCAGGGTCTTAACTTCATTCTAGGGTGCGTGGACCAAGGGGAAGATAGAGAGGAAGTCCAATGTTTGGTTTGCAATCCGCATCCTTCGTGCTCCTTTGAGGGGTGGGGTGAGGGTCTCAGGAAGACAGCTGCACATGTCGTGCCCATAGGTGGTGCCTGGAGGCCTTTGTTGGGTTTGGAAAGCAGAAAGCATAAACCCTCTGGAGCGCCTGCCCTCCCTCCTGGTCCTCTCGGCCCCGGGGTGGCTGCGTGTTTGAAGCACCGGTGTGAGTGTCATCTGGTTTACATCGTCATTCTGAAACCAGTTTCCTCCAACCTTGTTTTCTCATTAGGATGTCTTATTTTATTTTTTTTTTCTTCAGTGCATACTTCTGCCTTCTTCTCCCCCTACCTTAGTGACTTCAACCCAAAATGAAAGGAGGGGGAATGTTTTCTTGTGGTTGATTTAGAAGGTGTGAAAGGCCAGATGTTTGGGTAAATTTTAGCACATTTAGCCTTCATGCCCTCCGTCTTCTGGAGCAGCTGGGGGTCTGAAGTTCATTTCCCCCAATTAATGGCTGGGCTTACGGGATGTGGGGCCCCTGCAGCTGGGCTGGGAGACGGCACTCGGGCCCTACGGTTCCTGCCGGAGAGCCCGGGAGAGCTAGGCTAGTATTTCTGGCAACACTTAACTTCAGGAGGACTCTAGGAAGGTGAAAAGATTTTTTTTTGAAGAAGAAGAAGGACAGTTCTTGCCATGACAAAGTTAATCCTTCACTGCGGTAGCAGCTGTGGCCAATGTATCGGTTGGTACCACCCTGCAGAGTTCTGGCCCTCACCTCCATCCAGAACCATCCAACCCACCTTCACTGAATCCCCCCGACAGGTAATATTTTTTTCCATGACACTCATTCAGCCTATATTGGCTTTAAGCACAAAGCTTTGCCCCAAGCCCTCTGGTCACAGTATTGTTGTACACACCCTCATGTCAAGGAGGTAGGATCAGTGTTACTTTTGGCTCTATGCTTCAGATACCACATAATGGAATTGAAATGTTATTAGATAGCTTATCTATTTAAATTTTTATTGCTTTTCGAGAGAGAGAGAGGAAGGATGGGGGGAGAGAGAGAGAAACATCGATTTGTTCTTCCGCTTATTCATGATGTTGTTGGTTGATTCTTGTATGTGCTCTGACCGAGGATCAAACCCTCAACCTTGGGTTATGGGGATGATGCTCTAACCAACTGAGCTACCCAGCCAGGCCAGATGCACCTATTTTTTTTTAAAAGTCCAGTACTAAATATGCCACCTGTTGAAAAAAACAGTTGTTTTAAATGTTCATTTTATTGATTTGAAAGAGAGATAAGAACACGGATCTGTTCCTGTATGTGCCCTGACCGGGGATCGAACCAGCAACCTCTGTGGTTCGGGACAGTGTTCTAACCAACCAAGCTTTCTGGCCAAGGCAGAAAACCAGTTTTCCAACGATTAACTATATCTTATTTTTCCAAAAGCTTTTGGTATTTTTGTTTACTTTTTCCCCTGAATTCTTTTTGTGGATGGTAAAGAACTGATGGGACCCTCTGGAAACATTGTGTTCTTATGTCTTATGGGACTAGCATTACATGGTACCTCCCATGTAAGCCAGTGATAAATGTGGATTTCTTTTCTTTTTTTTTTTTTTTCTGAAGCTGGAAATGTGGAGAGACAGACAGACTCCCGCATGTGCCCGACCGGGATCCACCAGGCATGCCCACCAGGGGGCGATGCTCTGCCCACCAAGGGGCGATGCTCTGCCCCTCCGGAGCATCGCTCTGTTGCAACCAGAGCCACTCTAGCGCCTGAGGCAGAGGCCAAGGAGCCATCCCCAGCGCCTGGGCCATCTTTGCTCCAATGGAGCCTTGGCTGAGGGAGGGGAAGAGAGAGACAGAGAGGAAGGAGAGGGGGAGGGGTGGAGAAGCAGATGGGCGCTTCTCCTGTGTGCCCTGGCCGGGAATCGAACCCAGGACTTCTGCACGCCAGGCCGACGCTCTACCACTGAGCCAACCGGCCAGGGCCAATAAATGTGGATTTCTTATTTTTTATGATAAAAATAATTAGCATGAGTAATATATGTTCACTGTAGAAAATTTGAAAAATCCAGGGAAGGATAAGAGAAAATAAAGGTTAGCCTAATCCTACCATACAGCATGTTTTTATTTCCTCCTTTCGCCAATAGCATAGGCATTTTACAAAATTGGACCTGAGTACTTGGCCATCTCTTGAAGTATTTTTCAGTAGTTTTTTTTTACTATGTATACGTATGTATGTAACAAACTATAGAAATGATCCCTGAAAATAAAGTCTTACGTATGTATGTTTACATACTGTTCACTTCAAAACCTTTTATAGACGCATGCTTTCAGCTTGCTCTGTTTTCATGTACCTTCTTATGATAATCATTTTGGATCAGTACCTAGAGAGAGCTCGTTCACTTTTGTGATGAATGGCATAGTATTCCATTCATCAACTGTCATGAAAACGTAACAGAAATCTTCATTCCTTGATTACAGATTTACCGAACATTGCCAAGTCTTTAGAGTTTAGAAGTTTTTTAAAATATGTAATATTTTAGGAAAAACAAACAGTTGATCTCATTAAAAAAATAAGAAGAAACAAAAAGAGACAAGCCAGTTTCACACTGATGTGTGGTTAGGATACTGGCAGTGTTCTGATATAGGGACGTGCATCTCTCTACACTTGTGCTGTTCGGAGAAGTGGGATCGCGGGCTTCCCAGTTGCCATGCCAGTTGATTCTGTGTTTTCATTGGCTCTTCAGAAAGAAGGTGACCCTCCCCCTCACCCCACCCCCTCTAGGTGATGCTCAAAGCCCTACGCATTGATTGACATGACGTTATTTTTCTGTCTTCTTCAGATTGGAACAGTTGTTCTCATGTGGGTCTCTATAATTATGAGGTAGGGGTGAACAGTTTTTTCACATATTTATTGGCTGTTTTTATTTCTGTAGTGGCTTTCTTGTTGCCTTGTATTTTTCTTGGTTTGTTCCTTTACCTGATTGATTTACGAGAGCTCAGAAGCAACAGTCCCCCCCTGGGCCGTGGGGGTGACAGAGCTTTTCCCAGTCCTCTATTCGTCTTTAACTGAGCTGATGGTACGTTTCAACATCTAGAAACTTTTCCATGTGTGTGATGTCCAATCTGGGCATATTTTTGTCACGTCTCTCAACTTTTCCGAGGGAAGCTTTCTTTTTGTTAACATTGCAAAATAATGAAAACTACAGCTAACCCCTAGGCAGCGCATATTACAAGCCAGGTACTGTCATCCTGGCTTCATCTGTGTTGGTGGGTTTCGTCTTCTGTTAATTTGCCTCTATGCAAATGGGGGAACTGAGGCAGAGAGCGTGTACAGGTCGTGAGCTGGTGAGCGTTGCCGGAGCCAGTGCTCGCTCACATGCAGGCTGATTGCCTTCGCTCGATCAATACCTTCTTCTGCGTCGTCTCCCCAGCCCCAATTACGTCTTTAATCCATGAGGAATGTATATTGGTGTAGGGGGCATTGTAGGACTCATTTTCTGAGTATCGGGTGATTGGGAACTGCATTTTCTTTCAAATTGGACTGTTGATTGTCCCAACAGTTTCTTCAATAACCATCCTTTCCCGCTGATGTGAGAAGCCCTGTGTGTCATCCCGTCCGCGCTGAGTCTGGTAGCGCGCCTCCCGAATGCTCCGCGGATTTAGGTTCCACCCAAACACACACTGTTGCCGGTCGAAAGCGCCCAGGAGCAACAGGAGGGAGTGGAGAGAGAAGCACAGTCTCCTTTCAAGGCCCGTGAAGTCTTGTGGGTGAGATTTCTTCCTCTCACCTTGCCCTGTTTCAGTCTAGCGTAATTCCCCGGGGTGAAATTTTCCTGGGTTAATTACCTTCATCAAAATCGCTGGAATGAGGGAGTCTCCAGGAGAGACAGGGGCTGGGGAGAAGGGCCCGAGCTTCTGATTGTTCTTTAATGGAGACTGTGGGTCTCACTGTTTATCCTTTTTTTTTTTTTTTTTTAAAGGACAGGGAACAAATACTGAACGTTCCCTTTTCTGAAGCTCTCATTCAGATAGCGCGGAGATAACGTGACCGTGTCTGCGTCGTTTCAGTATAAACGGTTTGCAGCCACTGGCGACAGGTCGGTCTCCTTTTGGATTCCAAAAGAAGCTGTTTTCAGGGCCCCTGTCTCGGGCTGAGGGAGCAAGGAGGTCTAATTTCAGAAAATCTTAAGAACTACCGCTTTGTCAAACAGTACTTGTAAGCCTCCCCGCTCCTAAATCCTCCAGCTAAAAGCCCTGGATCTTCTGGTGACAGAAAAATCTCAAACTGTCAGTCGCCTCCAGCCCACCCCCACGTAGAGGAGTAAGTCACACTTGTGGAATCCTTTGCGCGGATGCCGCCTGCCATCTTAGGGGTGGTCTGTAACCCTGAGGAGACGTTGACTGCCATCACTCCCACTGCCTTCACATTCCAGAATAAGCCCGCGTGTTAGAGCTGTGCTAGGTAGACCCGGTCTGGCAGGAAAAGGGTGCCACGTCGCCAAGCAGAGGCGGGGGCCAAGCAGAGGCGGGGACCCTGTTTCCGGTCCTTCTCGTTTGCTGAGGACTTGGACTGAAGGGACTTGATCTGAAAGGGCACATTTGAATAGATTGAGTCCCAACAGGTGCTTCTGGGTTTTTTGTTTTGAAAGGGAAATTGTAAAGGAATAATTAAGCACTGTCAGAAACATTGTCAGGAAAAGGCAGGCGTTTTTTTTTTTTTTTTAAATAATTACATGATACACCTGCACCATGTTCTTGATTCTGTTTTCAACAACTTGGAACTATAAATATACCGTTGAAGCGTAGGGTGGGGAAGGCTGTTACCCTGAAAACCATTTTGGTAGTAGTAACTGAGCTGTTTTATACTTTGACATGGAATGATGTTAGGTTCCTAGCACTTAAAAAAAAAAAAAGGAAAAGGAAAACGGAAAAAAACCAGGAGGTAGGATGAAAGTGAAAAATGTTTAATGCCAGAAGATCTGTTGCTCACGGAAATGTTGGAGGTCATTCAGACCAGGGACCTCGGGGTGGTGACCCTGAGCAGCACAGAAAACAGTGCCGTGGAGACCTCCAGGGACAGTCACCAAATTCAGCAAATGAAAATATGGAACACCCAGTTAAATGTAAACTGCAGATAGACAACAAAGTTTTGTGTTTCGTTTTTTTTTATTATAAGTATGTACCATAAACTAAAATGACTGTACCTCCTTATCTGAAACTCCCATCGAGCCGGACAGTCTGTCTTGTGTCTGGGAGGTGAAGAAATTCTTTCACCATGTCCTGCCCACAGGCTTGACAGGCACAGAGAGTCAGAAGTGGCTTTCTTGTTGGTAAAACCTCCCTCCTCCCCCCCAGTGGTTCCCAACAGAAGAGGAAAATTACAGACGCTTCAAATGATGATTTCCAATGTCTGTTATTTATATAAAACACTGTCATATCAGATTTTTCCGTTTTCTGCATCAAATAAAAAGTGCTTTTCCTATAATGAAATCTTACATTTTCTCCAGAGCTATTTGTTAAAATTCGCTTTTCAATAACTTTTTCATTATTTCCTTTGATGGAAGTGCTTTGGAGTCACACGGCACGTTGCATGCCCGGATGCCCGGTGGGGTCCCCTGCGGCTTTGCCGGCCGTGCCGTGCTGTGGCCCGGATCACCCCCGGCTCCTTGGGCTCCTTCTGTGGTTGCTGTTTACATGGAGGTGACAGAAATTCTCAGGACTTGAGTGTTGGCTGTTGAACAAGGAAGAGCCCCCCTCCCAGGGTCTACCATAGATTGGACCCTAACAGGAAACAGCGGGAGAAGATTTGGAATCGGGACAGATCGTCAGGAATGATCGAGGAACTTTCCGTAGGGCCCACGTCCTCATCCTGTGAACGGCAGACTGGTTAGAAATGTCGATCCACTGGTAGTGTTTGATTTGTAACCTGTTATTTAGCAGGGCAGGTTCCCAGGTGCAGGAGGAGGACCTCCAAAGCCTATCTGCTCTCGTAGGTCAACAGCTGTAACCACCGATCCGTCGGTCGGCGCGGAAGGCCCGTGCGCTGGGTTTGCGGGAGGAGCTTCGCATCCACTTGCTGAGTCTCTTCCCCTCTCTGCTCTGTCTGGTGACAGGCTAGTTCCTGCGGGTTGTTAGGCCTTTGCAACCACTGAGGAGTTGACCTCTGCACTTCCTGGGTGACCTGTTATACTTGTTCCTGTCTCTCAGAGCGAGGCAGGGACCAGCAGTCCTGTGATGGAAGATGTCCCTGCACCAGTCCCTCTTGATTCGTTCTCCCTCTGCTGGTTCGGACCCCAGCACCTAGGAGACTCTTCCCTGGTGTGGCCTGTGGGACGCAGACTACTGAGAAGGGAAGGAATATATCCGAGAAAGGAAGGAATTGATCCCACTGGATCCACGCCATTTATCGAGTGCTGCTTTTATGTAGACTTGGGCAGCTGAGTCTGTGACATGTTATTTGAAAACCTGTTTTGTGAAGCCTAGGCCTGGTAGCTGAGTTGGTTAGAGCATCATCCCCATATGCCAAGGTTTGGGGTTCGATCCCTGCTCAGGGAACATACAAGAATGAACTAATGAATATATAAATATGATAAGTGGGACAACAAATTGATGCTTTTCTCTCTCCCTCCTTCTCCCCCTCCTTCTCACCTTCTCCCTCCCTCCTTTTCCCCCCCTCTCCTCTTCCCTTTCCCCTTCCCTCTCTCTTTCCCCTCTCCCCCTCTCCCTCTTCCTCTCTCTCTTTCTCTAACAATCAATCAATACATTTAAAGCGTTAAGAAAAGAAAACTTTTGTATGGGAAGCTCTCGGCTCACCTCTGGCTATGGAGTCCCTGAGCCAAGGTAGTTCTCAGCATAATCTTCCCGCTTCTGCTGAGCTTCATGTGTCTGTAGTTCCCTTCTGCTCTCATTTTTGAAAGATAAGTAATGATCGAGGGAGCTGGGGGAGCCGTCCTGGGCTCTCCCTGTCAGCCAAGCCAAGAGGCGTGGGGCCCGGACTGCTGGGCGGGCGCTCCGGGGTGGAGACCCCCAGTCCCTGCAGGTTGCTGTTTCTTCTCCACATGAGTCTTTCTTCAGAACCTTCGATCCATCTAGAAAGTGTCCTTTGGCCGCTCCAGGGCAGGTGAGCAGGTATCAGGTATGATTCCCAGTGAAAAGGTTACTTTTCTTATAACGTGGGGCAAACCAGTCAGCCCAGCATAGGGCTGGGATCGCCCTGACGGTGTACCCTTCCGTGCTTCACACCTCCTTCCAGCCGGAAGGCGGCGGAGATCACGCAGCCACCCCGGTGCACCTCTGACCACTGAGGGGGACAGGCTCCGAATGGCCGCAGGGCTCCTCCCCTAGGGCTCGGCCTCCCCTTCGCTGTCCTCGGGGCGCAGGCATCACCAGGCCGGGGGTCAGTTGCGTGGTCTCGGGGCACACGTGTAGACTCGGTCTCGTGTCCTTTACGTAGGTGCGTCTTCGGACCTCTGGGGCCAGGGGATGGTAGAGTTGGGTCTGGTGTTTGCTCCCCCCCATTTCCCTCGGCCCTTCTGAGGGCCTGGGAGGGAGCAGGTGTTACTGCGGGGTTCTTGCCGGCTGAGCTGCTGGAGATGTCGGACGGGCTCTGTGTAGGGGCAGCGGGGACTGTCCCCGGCGGAACGAGCCCATCACGCGTTAGAAAGCGTCCTGCGGATTGAAAGTGTCCTGCTCATCCGAGTTGACTGCATCATGTTCCAGACTCCCTGAACTACGGACTGTCAGGAGCCAGGAAGGTTCTGTGGGCAACATTACGCAGTTTTCCTCCGTTTCAGGCCCTCTCTGTGCTGTGGGGTGGGGGAGATCGAGGGCCACCCCGGAGGCCCCCTCCCGCTAGGGAGTCCCCGGAGCGGAGGTGGTTTCAGCCCAGCCTTCCCACTTCTTGCTTCGTGTGTCCGCAGTTTCCTTCTGCTACTGCCTCTCGCATTTTTAAAATAACTGAAGATAGAGGGACCGTGGGGAGCAGTCCCGGGCTCTTCTAGTCAGCCAAGCCAAGGGGCGTGGGCCCCGGGACTGCGATTTCCTCCGCGTCCTAGGCGTGAGTCAGCGAGGAGCTCACGGGCTTCCCAGCTGCGGTGTAGGGAGCGCCGCGGGGAGCAGTTCGGGTGGAGGCGGCTGCTGGTGTGTGCGTGCGCTTTCCGGTTCTCAGACTGGGGTCTGACCATGGTGATGAGGAGGATGATGATGATGATGATTACTTTCTGCTCAGACTGGGTTCCGTGAGTGATGGCCACAGCTGCCAGTGTCGGAAGACCAGACTGTTTCTCTGGGGACGAGAATTCTGTAGTTTGTCCGTCCGGTCCTTTCGTGTCCAGCAGTGACTCCGCACCCTGCCTCCCCCACCCCCACCCCCACGTCTCCCTGCTCCCTTGGAGTCCCGATCATTCGCGCCCTGAGCCTTCGGTGCTCGGAGTTTATGGCAAGTTCAGACTCACGCACCTGCAGGGTTTGTTCTGAGGTGGCGAGTTCTCGAGTCCTTCTCCTGGAGGTGGCTTTTTGTCTCTGATGCTCTAGGTCCCGAAGGTCCCCAGAGTCCCCATAGAGGCTCCTTCTGCATTCTCGCCGCTTCCCACAAACAGTCACACGCGTTCTCTCTTTGCCTGTCCTCTTGGAGCTTGGCATTTGAAATGAGATCTCACCTGGGGAAGTCTCAGACAGCAGCGACGAAGCCCAACCCCATGGGGGAGGGGGGACGGCTAATTACACAGTTAATTAATCCAACAGATGTCACTGTAAGTGCTCATTTCTTCGTCATTTGGATGCAGCGCGTCCCACATTGCCGAGATAGGCCCTGGGCCTGTTGCAAAATGTCTTTTTTTTTTTTATCCGACTTTAAGGGCTATTATGTTCCTTTTCTTACGCTCTGGGGAGACATTGCTGGCTTTCCGGAAAGCGCTCCCCCGCGGCTGTAGCCACAGATGGCAGCCCTGTCCTGGGTGTGTGTCCCACCCTTTGCCACTGAGCGAGCGGGTCTCTGTGTCGTGTTAGTTTATTTTCCAGCTGCTTTGTAAGCCTCTTCAGAACAGGGACTGCCTTAGCCGGCCCAGGGCGGGCCGCTCAAGAATTCACCACCAGACACTCAGACACCGGGAGATGGTTACCAATTCTTCTCCCTGCACTTTGTTTTCTTGCTGAAAGCAAGTTTGTTTGTGATGGAAGTGGCTGATGGAAGTGTTTGAAAGGTGCCTTCTTGATAAAAGGTGGTTAACAAGTATAGAACATGCAGTTCTTTGGTGAGTGAAATGAACACCTCTTGCGTGAGACAGAACCAGGGGTCTTGGGGGTGGAGGGGGTGTCAGGAAGCAGGAGGACGCGGAGGCTGTGGCGGGGATGGGACAGACAGGAGGAAGAGGCACTGCTTTCTGCGGGTGGCTCGGGGGCGGCTCTGGGTGTTGCTTGTGGCCCTGGACCTCGGGCTGGCACCTGTGCTCACAGACGTTGCCTGGTTCCTCGTGGGGGTGGTGGCACCTGCCGGAGGCCACACGGACCCGAGTTCTCTGGCCTAAAAACGACTTCCCTCAGTCATGCCAACCGTGTGCGTGAACTCAGGATGCCCCCTCCTAATCACTGGATCCAGAAACGACACGTCACCACCGATGTGACGGATCCCCAGTGGCCTCTTTGTCACCAAATCCATTGGCGATGTTCTCATGCCACGTGATCTTCAGCAGCCGTGGTCGCCCTCCTCCTCCTCCTCCTCCTCCTCCTCCTCCTCCTCCTCCTCCTCCTCCTCCTCCTCCTCCTCCTCCTCCTCCTCCTCCTCCATCTGGCTTCTGTGACACCGGCTAGCTTCTCCAGACCCTCTCTGGCCCTGCTTCTTGGTCTCCTTGCCGGCTTGTCTTCTCGTTACTTAACAGTAAATGTTGGAGCCTCCAGGGCTTGGCCCGGGTGCCTTCTTTCTGTTTGTAACTTTTCCTGTGTGCCTAATTCAATCCAGTGGTTTGAAACATCTGCCTTCTGCTGACACTCAGATGGGTTTCTCCAGCCCTGAGCTCTCCCTTCTCCATCTCCTTACTGGACGTTTCCATTCAAATGTCTGGTCATTGGTTGCTCAGAGTTAGTGTGGTCTAGGGAGAAGTTCTGCTAACTGTAACCCCCCAAACCCCTTGCTCCTCTGGGCTGCATCTCGGTCAGGGTCGCCACCGGCCTGCCATTTGCTCTCCGAAGCCAAAGAGGGAGGGACTGTTTGTGAGCCACTCTTTCTTCCACTCACCTGCAGCCAGACTATCAGTAAGTCCTGTGGGCTCCACCTGCAAAACGCGTTTGCATCGCCCTCCCTGTTGTCCTCACTGTGTGAACTCGCTCCATGCTTCTCCTCTTGCCACTACGATCCTCTCCCCATGTGGTGATTTTGTGAAGAGGAAAATCAGGTCATATCATTCTCCTGTGAAGACCCAGCAGTGACTTTCCATCCCATGTCAGCTAAGACTTTTTTCCGCAGCTTATTACAAACCTCAGAGGGCTGGGCTCCACCCCCCCTGCCAGCCCTGTCTTATAACACCCTCCCTTTGCCCTCTACGCATCACCACCCTGCCCTTCTTCCTGTTCCTTCACCGTACCACGCATGTACCTGCCTCAGGGCCTTTGCACTTGCTGTTCCACTGCCTGGAATACACTTCCTTGACCTTGACCATCTTCTCTCATTAAATGTCTGGTCCTCAGAGAGACTTACCCTTGACCACCCACTCTCAAGTAGCTCCACCATTAAGTTTTACTTCCTTGTGTTGACAGTTACCTGTTTTTCTTGTTTGTTCATTTGTTTATTTGTCTCATGAAAGATCAGGGACCTTGGTTGTCTTCTTAATGGCTGTGTTCCTGTTTAGAACAGTGTTTGGCACCAGCCCGATAAATATTTATCGAATGGCAAAAGTACTAGCAGAATGTGCCCACAATTTTTCCCCGTCCAGTGGGATCTGGTCGAGCAGCTCTGCCTGAACACTTGGCTTTTTCATAATGTCGAGTCCAAAATTCACATGTTCGAGTCAAGTGGATGTCCCGGGTGGACCAGCGCACTCCAGAGCTGCTGTTAGCCGTGTCGTTTACCATCAGTTGTGCCTAGAGCTCTATTCTTGTATTGACCCACTGAGAAGCAGTCCTGGTACAATCGTGCGGCTTGTTTCCAACTATTTTGAAAATTCCCACGTGTAGCTGGCCTTGGCTCTGTATCCCAAAGTTCTGCTGACCCGAATCACAACTCTCTGTACTCAGCAGTCATAGAGATTGATGTTGTTGTAGAAAAATTAATGGCGCTTCCCCCCCTTTTATTTAGTATCATAATCCATTTTATAGCGGCCTTTCTGCTCTACTCAGTCATGAGACCCTTAACAGCAGGATCTGTTTCCTCTCATCCGACTCTGTGTCCTTCCCAGCGCCTCGCAGATGTTAGGTAGAGTGCCAGCAGGATTTGATACCCAAACATGGAATCTTAAATATAGAAATGTTAATAGTGGCTTTAACCCTGGAAAGCCGACTCCTTCTGTTTCCTTGGAATCTCCTCTTGTTTACCCTCCATCGCCCTGTGTCTAAACGATGCTAATTAGTCCCAGGTCTGGTTGTCCCCAGGAGAACCGTGTTCCTGATGGCAAAACATACCCTCAGTAAGAGTGCAACTCCAAAGTCCTGCTCTCCTCCTGCCCCCCTGCTGAAGTCACACATCTTTGAGAAACTTCCTATGGGCAGGATAACGTACTAACTTCTTTAGGGCTGTGGTCCTAAACTTCATGAATTTTGTTGACTGGGATCCAAAAAGAGATATATTTTACATATAAAGAGGTATTTTGTCTCTCTCTCTCTCTCTCTCTCTCTCTCTCTCTCTCTCTCTCTCTATATATATATATATATATAATTGAAACAAATGTTTTATTAAATAACTTTATCCTTACTGCATTCTGATACTTTCTATTCTGTCCTTCCTTTTGTTTTACACAAATGCTGGTTGTACTCGAGGCATTGATTACATTTCGTATTCTGCTAATGCAACGACTCTCAACCCAGGGAGCTTAAAAAAAAAAAAAAAAAAAAAAGTGCATGCCCCGCCCAGCCCTCAGTTCTGATTTCATTTGCTGTGGGATTCTAAAGTGCAGCCCCGGGCTGAGAACCACGGCTTTAATGGATCACAACCTGCAGTCTGAAAAACCTTGCCATGCAGGATTCAAAGAGGAGTTGGTTCTTTGGTAAGAGCTGTCAAATCTGTACACAAGAGTTCTCCAGGTCTGGAAGGAGGGAGACATCGCATCCAGTTGGTTAGACTAGAAAAGGCCCCCTAGAGGAGAGGGAAGCTGAGGTTTGGGCCAGCTTGGGAGGGAGTGGTCACGTAGCTTGGTGCGCTGGACAAAGGACAGGGCAGATTCAGATTTGTTTCTTGTCGAACCTGAGGCCACAATTCTAAACGGATTTTAGTAATTAGAGCATCCTTTCATGCACCTGTGGGTTACTGTAACTATTTTATACGAATTAACTATTTTATACTAATACTACATTGGAACTGGCGCCTGTTTAGTGTTTTGCTCATAAGGCGATCTACTCAAATGATCTGTTTAAAGTAATAGAAATATTAAAAGAAAATACCCCCATAAACATATAGTTAATAGTATTCCTGCTGAAATATCTGGAGGGGTCCAGTGTGCTGATGTCTGAAATGTATTTTAAAATGCACCAGAAATGTAAACTGTATTGATAGATGTATGAAAACATGGATCAGTATATAACAGGTGTAAAGGGTTAGTTTTAAGCAACTAGGTGGTAGGTAGAAAGGTGTCTACTCTATGATCCTCCCCTCCCCCCAGCTGTCTCTGTGACTGAGAACTTTCATAATGCAATGTGGGAGTAAGATACTAAAACCTAATGGTTAAGCATTCTTTCCACTCTGAACTCCACCTCGTAGAAGCTGCGTGTTTGTTGACCTGAGGTCTCTTATCCACAGCCCCCACCCCTCATACCTCCCTGCCATCTTCCCACACCATGGGAAGCATGATATTGATGACAATGGGGCTCTTACCAGTTATTTATGGTTGTTACAGACGAGGATGTATATTTCCCTGGGAGCAGACATGTAGCCCAACCGAGAACTCTCAAACACTGCAGGAGAGGCAGGGGCAGTCCAACAGGCTCTTGGTCATTCCAGAAGTTTTGAATGCCCGCTAGATGCCAGGCACTAAAAAACTTCAAGGTAGGATGCCTGAGTGTCTTAGGGCTGCCAGGTAGCTCTTCCGGTTTTAAAGAGGGAGCGCTCCCTGGTGTCAGGCTGCCTGTGTTTGAATTTCCACTCCTGTCCTTCATGACGGGGGTGGCTCTGGACATGAAACTTAATTCCTCTGTGTTCTCTGGGCTGCAGAAGCCACCTGCCTCATAGGACTGTTGAGCAAGTCAGATGAGATGGTACGTGGGAGATGCCTACAGGGCGGACAGCACAAAGTATGAAACAATGTTACTCTTGAAGAAGACCAGGTTTTTGCATTACATTTTCCATTGTCTTAGGAAGACCACATAATTGAAGTGATTTTATAATTTGGATTTCAATAGCTTTGAATTGCCATACTTTTGGTTTGGAGGACAAAGAAGCTGGTAGCTTTTTTTTTTTTTGGTTTGGAGGAGGGAGAAAGAATATGCCTGAAGAGAGAAATGTGACCAATGTGTATTGAAATGACTTTGAGCAAATAATCGCACCTTGGCCAGTCACTCGTGGTCCTGTCTGAAAAATGAGGGGCTTAAAGAGATTCCTAAATTCCCTTCAAGCACCAAGAGTGTGTGTGCACAGGACTATTTTTTTTTTAAAAAAAGGCATACTTCTGTCTCTTCTCCTAAGCAGTGGAGCAAGAAGTGATCTAGTGAAGTACTCATGAAAATTTAAAAAGGGCTCCAGGTCCGGCTGTATTTTTGCTACCACTCATCCCCTTCTCTGAGAAGTGCCTCGCAGGGTTTCAGTTGTGAGAGGAATGAGCAGTGAAACTGCTTTCACTAACATTTAATGATATTGTTCTAGATCAGGGGTCCCCAAACTTTTACACAGGGGGCCAGTTCACTGTCCCTCAGATCGCTGGAGGGCCACCACATACAGTGCTCCTCTCACTGACCACCAATGAAAGAGGTGCCCCTTCCGGAAGTGTGGCGGGGGTCTGGATAAATGGCCTCAGGGGGCCGCATGTGGCCCGTGGGCCGTAGTTTGGGGACGCCTGTTCTAGATAATCTAGAGGGTTTCGGTTTTGGGGGTGTGTGTGTGTGTATTTAGGAAAAAAACAAATGGGACTTCCCACAAGCACCAGCATAACCCATATTTCCCTCATATGACTAAAATTAGGTGTAAGTAAGAATTTAGTCTTGGAAACTGATATAAAGTACACAGCACACTCAGAACTGTATACAGTTACTTTTTTTCCTTCCCACGTGTATATTTTTTCCCCATTAGAGCTAATGCATATTTACTCTTTTTAAAAAAATTCTAATCCAGAAATGTATAGCAGGAAGGGCAGAGATTGAAAAGTGGAAGGCTACAGTCTCAGTTAAACAAGAATACATTTTGGTGTCTCTTGGTGTTTTGTATTTGTCTTTAGTTTAAGTTTTGTAACCTTGGCAATGCCACAGATGATCGTCAAGGAGGAACAGCCCCTGAGCAGAGACGAAGTCTTGGCTGGCGCCGCCCAGCCGCCGTGCCCACCTTGCCCGGGCGAGGTCATCGACACTGCAGACCGCAGTGCTGGTGGCCCCGGGCGACCTCACACGGCCTGAGGAGTCTCCCTCCTGTGCTCACAGGGGCGTCCCTGCTTGTGGCTGACCCTTTCCAGTCTTCATCCACTGGAGGGGGGACACCCGCAGTCAAGTAAGTAAAACCATTTCCACGGCAACTCTTTGTGACCCATTCATTTAAAATATTTCCAAAGTGTTCTTGAGCTGAAACTGATAAAAAGAAGGAAAGAATGAAAGTAAGACGGGCGTGCCTCCTCTGCCCTGATTTGTCTGATACATTGGGAGGTGATTTTGCTGGCTGCTCAAGTTATGGACGTTATTTTTTCCCCCTACCCCACCTCTTTTGAAAGATGACTTTTTTTGTTGTTGTTGATTAATCAAATAAAGGCTAAACCTGGCATTTCTGATTACAGCTCAAGAGTCAGTCAGTGGGAGGAGATGCCTCCCTCCTTGATTTGAAAGAACAATGCTAAATAGTCTTGAACATCTGAAACGATGTGCAAAGTATGTGGAACTGAGAAATCTCACCAAGCTCATCGCCTGCCTGATGAGATCAGCGTGAGAAGTTCTGGAAAGTGTCCTCGGGAAGCAGAGCAGCTCCCTCTGTCATTTCAGGGGGTGCGTTCAGTGGGTGCTCTGAGGACTGAGTTTTGGCAACATAGATTTCGGGCTGGTGTCCTATCGATGTGTTAGGAGCGTGTCCATGGACTCTGCTTGGAAACACCTATGAAATGAAATGCAAATTGATGGCAATAATATGTTAAGGTTGCAAATTTGAACACAAATGACGAAATGCAAAAGCAAGTTTTGCATGGCAACACTCATTTCACATGTGGTAATTATTACTGTCAAATAGGACCTTTTCTCATGTTCAGGATGTGGGATATTGTTATGTCCCACGATTACTACTCCTTGGGCAGAGTTTTACATTTTATAACTATCGCACGCAAGCCTTTTGCATTTCTTCCACACTCAGATGTAGATAATGATTCTGTCATTTATTGTTGGGGTAATCATCGTCTTCCTTATTTTCAGAAATGGACAGACATGGTCTTTGTTTTCTTTCCCTGTAGGTGTTATGGGTATTTCTAAATGTATGGATCCTGAAGTGTTTACTTATCTGGGAAACAGCAGGTGAAGGCAAATGCTAGTTTTGTCCCGTTCCTGTGTCGCTTGGATTACAATTGTCCTGTTAGGTATTAAATTTTTGAAGTGTTTCTTGTGCCTTGTGCAGCTTGTGTTCCGGTCATTTTGGGTGTTAAGGCTTTTGTTTACCTCGAGGTCCTAGGAACTTAGAAAATCTGTCTAAAAGAGTAGATCACACAGAATTAATACTCCCCCCCCCCCGCCATTTTAAAAATAAGTTTACTTTAATTTTTTTTTTCTTCCAGCCCTCCAGTTCTAAGTAGTCTGGCAGAGGTTTTTATGTACAGAAGTATCTTCAAAGGGTATTTTTCATGAGATGCCACCCCTTTCCTTGGGGCGATATAAAAACCGGGCAGGAAGCTCTCGTGTGTGTAAGGCGAGAATGTGTGAAGTGTGTTGCATGTATGCCTTTTTTTTTTTTTTTGAAAGAAGAGGTCCCCTTCTCCTTCTCCCTCTGCTCGTTGGGGGTCCAGGAGCCCAGTGCATCCCCACGGCTGCAGTTGGTTCCAGCGTAATTGATGCGGTCTCATTTCCCACAGCTGATGAGGATTATATCAGCTTGGTTTAACAGTCTCATTTTCTGCTCCCAGTGCACACTTGTTTTAATGTGTTTCAGTTAATGAGGTAGAAGAGAGAACGAGGTGTTACTGTTTATACACAGACAGTAAGCTTGTGCAGCGAACCCCGCCACGGCCCACGTGGCCCGGGGGGGGGGGCCTCGGGGGGGGGCACGTCCCAGAGAGCGAAACCACCTTTTCGGAACGTGGTTTTTCATGGCTAATGCAGATAATGATTATTATCCACGAGCTTTACCAAATGGTCTTATTAATACCATTTCTCTTCTTTGCGCTTTCCTACGTCATGATGAGATGATTATCACTTGGCTCAGAGCTTGAGGTGCAGCCGAGGGCCTTGGTGAGCCCTCCACTCAAAGCTTTTTCCAACTCTGTGTTTCATTCAGGAGCCCTGTACTCCTAGAGGGTCCTCTCCTCAAGGAAGAGTCAGTTCATTTGAAGTCACTCAGGCGAAGCCAATTTTAGAAGCCCCAGAGGAGCCATACCTCTGTGTGGGGAGTTTGGAGTCTGAAACAGAGGATGAGAATTTGAATGCGAGCCCTGGCCGGTTGGCTCAGTGGTAGAGCGTCGGCCTGGCGTGCAGAAGTCCCGGGTTCGATTCCCGGCCAGGGCACACAGGAGAAGCGCCCATCTGCTTCTCTACCCCTCCCCCTCTCCTTCCTCTCTGTCTCTCTCTTCCCCTCCCACAGCGAGGCTTCATTGGAGCAAAGATGGCCTGGGCGCTGGGGATGGCTCCTTGGCTTCTGCCCCAGGCGCTAGAGTGGCTCTGGTCACAACAGAGCATTGCCCCCTGGTGGGCAGAGCATCGCCCCCTGGTGGGCGTGCCGGGTGGATCCCGGTCGGGCGCATGCGGGAGTCTGTCTGACTGTCTCTCCCCATTTCCAGCTTCAGAAAAATACCAAAAAAAAGAATTTGAATGCGAGGTGCCGGTCTGGGTGGGCGGTGGCGTGGGGTGGGTGGGGTGTCGGAACATTGCTACTAGCAGGGGTGGCAGAAGAGATGGAAGACACTTCCAGGGGTTATTTTATGTGACTGGGGGTCTGGTTTGGGTCAGGACTTTGTTCTTGCTTCTTTCGAGAGGTGGGGCCTTCGAGGTTGGTGGCTGTGGTAATCGAGGTTCAAATACAGCTGCTCCCTTCTCTGAGCTCCTGGGGAGCCTCAGGGCAGCCAGGAAACCTGCGCCGGGTGGTCTTTTGCATGTATTCAAATCTCCAGCTTCTGGACGCACAGGGAATAAAGGGTGTGCCAGGGGCTCAACAGGGGAGACCTGCCCCTCCCTGGGACCGACCTGAGCCATTTTCATCAACCCCACATACACTAGTGGGACGTACTCCGGTACCTTCTACCCCCTCTCCTTCCGTTTCCCACGGAAGCCCTTTCCTCTCCCCTTCTCTCCGTCAACACGGAGCACCCTAAACGGTTAAACCTGTTGCCTGGCCTTGGCGCGGCGCCAGCTCCGTGGGGCGCTGTGCAGGCTGGAGCCCCCCCCCCCCCACTCCTCCAGCTTCCCGAAGGCTCGGCGGCCCGTGGGCTTCAGCAGGAATTAAACAATTACTAAGTCTTAGTCCTCCCCACCTTCCGTGGATTGACTCTATAAATTGTCAGCCTGTTGACATTTTAATGCGAATTATGTCATGTGGTATCCCCTTTGATTTCGACATGCCTCAGTTTGTAAATACATGAGCCACTCAAAGGCTTGTGGTTAGTGTACACTCCGGAGGCCTCGGGGTTTTTGGTGGGGGAAGAGAGAGCGCACAATGCTGGGAGTGTGCCTGGTGTGGCAAGCCTCTTCCAGCTACCCGGGGCGGCTGCAGGGGGCGGGGGCGGTGCAGGGGGCGGCTGCCTGCCCCTCCCCGAACCCCGGGACAGCCACCGCCTTCGGGACCAAGTCGCAGGATATTTTTATTGGATGCACTTAGGGGCAAGCATTTCCCCAGTCACTGTGCAGCCCTGTTTCTCCTTCTGTCAAGCTCGGCGTCACCTCCCCCCCTTCACCACCAGCGTTGGAGAACAAGCGGCTTCCTGGAGATCCCAGCGAGCCAGGGGAGCCTTCACCGGAAGCAGGGGTTTCCCTTCAAAGGGGCTTGACCGTCCCGGGGGTGGGGGTGGGGGAATGATTCGGGAAGGGCTTGTAAGGAAACGACGGATGAAGGTTGAGATGTTGAGGAAAGAATGAAGAAGAGGGCTTGCGAGATAGATGGAGGGAAAAGACAGACTCGTTGTTTGTGTGGGAGATGAAGGAAGAGGAGAACCGAGAAGATTCTGAATGTTCCAAGCCTGAAATTCAAGGGAGGCAATCGGGGAGTAGACTCGAAGAGGCGGTTTTCCAGCGAGGACAGCGGAGAGCTCCCTGGGCCGGGACTCCGTTCCATGCTCCTTGTCCCCAGTGCCCTGTTTTCCAGCCTCGGATCTCCTTATTGGAGACTTCCCGTGGTTCAAGTGAATAACCCCGCGGGAGCTGGCTTCTTGGCAATCCTTCGTGTGCAGAACATCGGTGCTCCACAAAGTGACAGTTAGCCATTTTGAGATGCGAGGTGTTGTCCCCGGAGGAGGTTGGCCAGGGTGACGTCGTCGACAGACCCTGGGAGTGGATGGACCAGGAGTAGCCAAGTTGGTTTCTGCTTTGCACCGAAGGGCCATGTGATCTTCCCTTCTCTGAACACGGCAGCGGCTGGGCCTGCTGTCTTGCGTTGGAATTTGGCTGACTTACAAAAATGTCACGGGATCTTTAATGGCCGTGGGTGGTCGGGACCCATTTCCCACGTGCTGAGTAATTCCAGTTTCATGTGTGAATAATGCCCATATTAAAGCAATTAGAGCTACACATAGTCTGAAAAGGAAGACGAGACCCAGATTCCTGTTGCTCAGAGACGCTTCCCGAAGCTCCCCGCTCCGAAAAGGGTTTTTGGATGGATTCTCAATCTCCGTTCATTTTTTCAGAAGTTGTGATAAAAGCACAGATAGGGAGATAGGGGGAGAGGGGAAAGGGCCACCTTCCTCAGGACCCCTGGTGGGTTGGTTACCCTGAGAGATGACGTTTGGTCCCTCTCCAACCGCGGCAGTTGAAGTTTAGCTGTCAGAGCACCTGTGAAATAAAACGGCACGATACTGTACTAACCACGGCCCACAAGGAGAGCAGCAGTCTTTGCTAATTAAAAAAAAAAAAATCCGGTTGATGTTTTTTTTATTTTCCAAATTCAAACAAACAGTGACTTACTTCCAAAGTATAACATGGGCCCTGCGCTTTGTAAAAATATCATAAGATGCTGTTTGCAGCTGGTTACCTTGGTCTCAGTTACCTGCTCCCTCTTGATCGCAGTGAATGTAGCTGTTTCAAACACGCTGTCAGAGACAAATTTAGGGCCTTTTCAATAAATCGATACGTCGTCAGTTACTTGCTAAGGGGAGGGCTGTAGCAGCCTGTGCCTCTTCCCCTTTGTGTCTTCCAGACGATGTCAAACTTGGGGTCCCTGACCACCCCTGGCTGGGGCCCATGCCAGCCCCCTGGACCACGGGTCGGTGAGGGAGGGGGCCCCGGGCTGACTCTTGGTTTCTCAGCCCTATGGGAGGAGAAGGGTTCCAGGTGGTTGTAGAGTGGAGGTGAGGGGATCAGCGCATTTGCTTTTACCCCTGTCTTCCTTTCTCTTCATCTTATTTCTTAAAAAAAAAAAAAAAAAATGGGGGAGGGGGCTGGCCAGGTGGTGGCGCAGTGGATAGAGCGTTGGACTGGGATGCGGAGGACCCAGGATCGAGACCCCGAGGTCGCTGGCTTGAGCGCGGGCTCATCTGGTTTGAGCAAAAGCTCACCAGCTTGGACCCAAGGTTGCTGGCTCGAGCAAGGGGTTACTCGGTCTGCTGAAGGCCCGCGGTCAAGGCACATATGAGAAAGCAATCAATGAACAACTAAGGTGTCGCAATGAAAAACTGATGATTGATGCTTCTCATCCCTCTCCGTTCCTGTCTGTCTGTCCCTATCTATCCCTCTCTCTGACTCTCTGTCTCTGTAAAAAAAAAAAAAAAAAAAAATGGGGGCACCTTATGGTATAATAGAAGGTAGTGGAAAGACACAGGAATGTGGTAAGTGGATACAGGTGTGGGCTGCGCTTTCACTCAGCCGGGAATGTCAACACCGAAATCCCTCATTCTTGGCCAGTGGCGTGTGAGCTCCGCATTGCTGCTGAGGTTGGGAGCTGTTCGGTCTGGCCTGCAACGTGCTTAGAGCCCCCTGATGTTTCCCGACGGTTCCAGGCCGCTCTGGAATTCTCATGCTCTTTATTGAGCACTGGGGCCTCGAGTTTCTTTTCACTGAACTTTATTTTTGGATAGATCAGAAAGGTACGGCAAGCTGGCTGGCGGATGGAATAGTCGACAGATTTAAAATGGCCTGGGCTCAGGAAGACCAGGCTGAACTTGGAGCTTGGAGCCTTGATGGTGGCCGAGGCTGGTTCAGGAGGAAGAAGCGGCCAGCCTCTTGTCTGGATGGACAGCAGGGCAGATGGGCAGCCGGCTGACCCATTTGTGTAGCACAGCCAGGGCTTTGTGTTCACGGCACATTCCAGCCTGCTCCGGCCCCACAGGGTATTTGCATAGCACACAAACAGCGGATTGTACAATGCACGCAGGTATCACCGGCATTGGCAGTGAACCATGGATATGAATGGGACCTGTGTGTCCCTGTTGTGAGACCTTCCCAAACCAGCCCCGCCGCTGCCTGGACAGAGTTCAGACTTGCCGGTGCACGTGGGGGGTGGGGGGTGCGCCACCTGCATTCTCACTTCCAGGGTCTGGAAATACATTTGTAGAAAGGTGGGAAGAGATGGGATTAAAAACCCACAGGAAAGAAGTGCCCCAAGGAAGATAACCCAGGAGGTTAGTTTAATAAGAAGAGAAAAAAAGGTGGAAGTTAGAGGGAGGCGGGGTGGGGTGGGGGGGCATGAGAGAGTGAATGAGAAGGGTTTCTGACAATTAACTAATTCTCCTTGCTCTAACCCGTGACAGAATTAATCACACATTAACACACTGACAGCGAAATTAATGTCATATGCAAATTAATAGTGCAGGCTTGGCATTCAACAGCCTGTTGGCTTCTTAAGGCTGGTGTTGTAGTGACACCCCCGGCCCAGCCCATAGGCTGCGTGCTTCGCCCTCACTCTGCCCGCGAGCAAACACCCAGCGCAGCGTTGGAAGGAAAGCGACGTCCCCTCGGCTGGCTTGGAACGGTTTTCTGTCAGGGTCCATGAGTGGGGTCGCTGTTTGGTTTTCATTGTGGGGGCCGAGTCAGGAATGAGACAGGTATTGGTTAGGAACCCTTTGGGCTCTAATCCTTGCTTACCTTCCCTGTAGTTTTGCCACCAGGGTCTGTCCTTGTCGGAAGCTGCTGTCTGTCCCTAGGAAGCTACTGTAGTGTTGCTTACCAGCTGCCATTCCCATGTTGGAGGAAAACTGTGTTAGGAGCACATTATCCACCCCCCTCCCGCCCCCACGCACGGTTATGCTTTCCACACTTACCCAGGGTCAACCATAGTCTGAAAATATTAAATGGGAAATTCGAGATATTTTGAGAGCGAGAGACCCCATTCATATATAACTTTTATTACAGTATGTTATAGTTCTGTTTTTATTCGTTATTGTTAATCTCTTACTATGCCTAATTTATAAGTTAAACTTTATCAGAGGTACGTATGTATAAGGAAAAACGTAGTATATATATATATATATACACACACACACACACACACACACACACACACAGTTGACCCTTGAACAACACAGGGCTTAGGCTCACCAATCCCCCGCGCTGTCGAAACTCTGTGTATGACTCTTGGTGGTCCCCCCACCCCTTCCCCACATTAACTACTAACAGCCTACTGTGGACCGGGAAGCCTTACTGATAATAATATAAAGTTGATTAACAAATATTTTGTGTGCCAGATTATTATATCCCGACTCTTAAAATAAAGTAATGTAGAGAAAAGAAAATGTTAAGAAAATGATAAAGGTCCTGGCTGGTTGGCTCAGTGGTGGTGCATAGGCTCCGAGTGTGGATGTCCCAGGCCTGGTTCCTGTCAGGGCACACAGGAGAAGCACCCATCTGCTCGCCCCCTGTCTGTCTGTCTCTCTCTCTCTCTCTTTCCTCCCGCAGCCACGGCTGGAATGGTTTGAGCAAAGTTGGCCCCGGGCGCTGAGGATGGCTCCATGACCTTGCCTCAGGCACTAAAATAGCTTGTTTGCCAAGCAATGGAGTAGTGGGCCAGACAGGCAGAGCATCGCCTGGTAGGGGCCTTGCGGGTAGATCCTGGCTGGGCTGCGTACAGGAGTCTGTCTCTGCCTCACCACCTTTCACTTAATAATAATTTAAAAAAATCAAAAGCCAGAGAAAAATATATTTAAGGTATTTATTGGGAGGGGAAAAAGAAAAGGCCTGTGTATGTGTAGACCTGAGCAGTTCAAACCTGTGTGGTTTGCGAGTCAAGTGTACGATCTGTGGCTTCAGGCACCCTCTGGGGGGTCTTGGAACGCAGCCCTTGTGGAGAAGGGGTAACTACTGTTTATAACACAGTCAAATCTAAAGTCATTCCAGTTTTAGTTATGAACTACAAAGTGAAAATTGTTTCATGTGGCTTCCAGGAGCTTTAACCTATTGAAACCAACTCCAAAAAAGAAACTGTGAGCCTCTTCTTGATGTTGAAAAATAAATAACTGAAAGAAAGAACAGTCTGTTTTAGAACATTCTGATGGCTGGACTTCAGGGCCGGGGGCAGGCGCGAGCTCGCCCCAGCGAGGGCGATGACTAAGCCACTTGTGAATTCGCCATCTGGGATAATTATTATTTTGACACTTAATGAGTAATCGTGTTGGGAAGCAGGCGTTACACAGAGTGCCAGGACCCGCTCCTGCCCGGGAGGCACTTGAGGAAGGATGAGGCAGTTAGTTCAGTGTGGGATAAGAAACTTGGTCGCCCGTTTATGTTGATTTCGAAGGAGTATTGGCATTTTCTTCATGGGGCTGATGTCCTTAGCTTTTTTTTTTTATCAGCTCCCACTTCATCTACTGCCAAGGAGGAGAGACTTGAGATTGATGAGGTCAGGACGGAGCTCTGGGAAGCCGCCTTGCTGCCTGTGGAGGAGTTTTAATGCCCAGGCCTGCTGCTGTTGCTTTTCAGTGCCTGTTTAGCAAGGCCCTGAGGACCGACTGACCTCCTGGGCTAAGTCAGGCCGTAGAGATTGGTACCCTGGAAAATCCTCAACGTCCACTTGGGTTTTGTAAATCAAGTGAGGAGTTTGTCTCAGCGATGCAAGTTTGGTGTGTACAGACACGCTTGTATGTCTTCTCTCCTTGATGTCTGTATGGATAGATGGTTGGTCAGATGATGGGTGCCAGCTTATGTATTTGTATGTAACATACACATGTAAACGTGCACACGTGGATGTGTGCTTCTACATTTGCTTTCGTTTTTATTTGTGGCATAGTGTCTTCGTTACTGCTCGTTTCATCAGTCCTCCTACGACTTGACCACATGTGGATCTCATACTCTGCTTAAGGATTAAGGAACCTTGTGTGGACAGAGCAGGATGCTAGATTTGGGGCTGGGGGTGTAGTGTTCTGTTGCTGGTTCTGACATGTCCGAGCCCCTTGGCATCGTCTGCGGAACGGAGCCATCTGCCTCCCCGAGTTCCTGGCAGTGGATGTCCTGATGGATGTGAAGGCGTGCTAGAAACCACACAGCACGTGGCCGTCTGAAGCCGTTAGCTTTTGGTCAATGTCTGATCACACAAGACAATTCCAGAGGCAAACACCAGGTAAGGGGGCAGCACTGGAGGGACAGTGTGCTGCACAGGGCCAGACGGTGCGTGTGGCCACACCCAGGCTGTGTCTGGCTCTCACCTTTACTCCAGGCCCTGTGCTGAAGGTGGCAGCCAGGTGGCCCTCCTTGCTGTGACTTGAGGCTGGCCTAGACCCTGGTCCTTTCCTAGAGGCGCTGAGGGTAAGCAGAAGTCCCCAGCCCAGTGGTCCCGCCTTCCAGTTGGCATTCATGGGCATACTGGGTTGAATGAGATGTGATGAATTTAGGCTGCTAGAGAAGGAACCAGTGACACTGGCCAAAGGGAAGGTCATTTGTCTGGAATAGGTGACATGGGCTGGGCCTCACAGTCCTGCTGGGGTGGTCGGGAGATGATGGGAGCTGAGAAGCCTATTCGGCAGAGGATGACACCAAAGTGACATGGGCTTGTTGAGGGAAGAATTTGGGTACAAAGAGAATAGTCAACCTATTGGCTCAGTGGTAGAGTGTCGGCCTGGTGTGTGGAAGTTCCAGGTTCGATTCCTGGTCAGGGCACACAGAAGCCACCATCTGCTTCTTCACACACCTCTCTCTCTCCCTCCCTCTCTCTCTCTCCCCCTCCCTCTCTCTCTCTCTCCCCCTCCCCTCCCCTCCCCTCCCTTTCTCTCCCCCCCTCCCCTCCCCTCCCCTCCCTTTCTCTCCCCTCCCTTCCTCTCCCCTCCCTTCCTCTCCTCTCCCCTCTCATAGCCATGGCTCGAATGATTTGAGGAAATTTGCCCCGAGCACTGAGGATGGCTCCATGGTCTTGTCTCAGGTGCTAAGATAGCTCGGTTGCCAAGCAACAGAGCAGCAGCCCTAAATGGGCAGAGCATCTTCTGGGAAGGGGCTTGCCAGGTGGATCCCGGGGCAGTAGGTCAGGGGACATGCAAGAGTCTATCTCTCTGCCTCCCCGTCTCTCACTTAATTTAAACAAAAAAAGAAAAAAAGATGTAATGCCCTTAGTGTCACTTCCTGGGGCCTGGAACCAATGCCTGAGGTTAACATTCTCATATTTTTAGCAGGACAGTCAGGTGTGCACTTTCAGGTTAGTGTGTCCCTGGGATGTGGACATGAGTCTGCTATCTCTGTTATTTGGTGCAAGTTCGCAGATGTGGCTGTGTGCTGCACAGGCTGCAGGACCGAGGGGAAGGAGGCGAGACCACCCTCATACGCAGCACCCTAACGTGCTTCGCGGTGGTGCTCACCTTTGGAGCTGGCTGGCTGAGGCTTCTGCATACCTGTGTGCCCAGCTGGGAGCTGGACCTGCTCTAGTTTTGCATCTGTGCATGTGGCTGTGTTAATTTTTCCCTGGATGGCCTTGCCTCGGCTTCTGCCTGCTGCCTGCGAGGGTTGCTAGGAAACCGGCAAGGACCTGTCTTCCCCTTGCCCGGGACAAGGTCCCAGCCAGCTTCCTGGGGCCTGGAACCAGCAGGCATCACAGGGACGCAAGAGCTGAGCCAGCACGCACCGTTCACCTCTGCGCTCTGCCCTGTTCCTTCCCCTCAGGGCACCTTGCCTTCTTTGTGCACATTCGGTGGCTGTTTGCCACAGGGAAGCTTTCAGGGGAGGCCACGCCTGTCCGCTGTCATGTTGGTATTCAGATGCCTTTTATTGGGAAATGAGGGTCGCCCCAAATCCAAGGGACAATGAGCTTCCCTCTAATTGGTTTCCGTGGGCCTTTCTCAGGTCGCCATTCCTGAGCAACCTGGAGCCCCCCGCAGTTCTCTGTCCCTTCCTCTCTGCCACCCGCCCGCACGGTCTCCTGGGCACGGTCTCCTGGTGCACGGTCTCCTGGTGCACTGTCTCCTGGGCACGGTCTCCTGGTGCACGGTCTCCTGGGCACGGTCTCCTGGTGCACGGTCTCCTGGTGCACGGTCTCCTGGGCACGGTCTCCTGGGCACGGTCTCCTGGTGCACGGTCTCCTGGGCACGGTCTCCTGGTGCACGGTCTCCTGGGCACGGTCTCCTGGTGCACGGTCTCCTGGTGCACGGTCTCCTGGTGCACTGTCTCCTGGGCACGGTCTCCTGGTGCACGGTCTCCTGGGCACGGTCTCCTGGGCACGGTCTCCTGGTGCACGGTCTCCTGGGCACGGTCTCCTGGGCACGGTCTCCTGGCACAGCCCTCGCGCGCCCTCCTGCCTGTCAAAGGAGGGGAAAGCTGGGTGCCTCTTTGTCCGTGGAGTCACGGAAGGAAGTCGCCACAGGGTCATTTCTGTGGAGAACTTGTCCAAGCTCCTGGAAGCTGCATGTCCTAAAAGCATAGCCATCTGTGGCACTCTTACCTGCCTGCTTTCTGAGTGCAGCGGTGGGAGAGGGAGACGGGACCTAAAAAAACGAGCATTGGGCTCTGGAGAGGGAGAGAGTTAAGAGGCAAAAGCATACCTGCTCATGCTTTCTTTTTTGAGGGAGATCGGGAGGATTTATTGGCAGTATCTGCCAAAATGTTAGTTCATTTTCAGTATTATTTTGTATTAGTTCCAGGCGTACCCCATGGTTAGACAATCATGTGCTTTACAGAGTGTCCCCAACCGTGTTTCTAATGCCCGCCTGGCACCGTGGGTAGTGATTACAGTGTTACTGTCTGGCTTCTCTAAATGCCGTACCTTACGTCCCCGCGCCTGTTCTGTGACCACCCGTCTGTACTTCTCAATCCCTTCACCCTTTGCAACAAGTCCCACCCGACCCTTTCCCCTCTGGCGCCTGTTTTCTGTGTTGAGGAGTCTCTTTTGATCTTGTTTGTTTATTTTGTTCTGTAGATTCCACAAATAAGTGAAATCATGTGGTATTGGTCTTTCTCTCCCTGACTTAATTTCACTCAGCGCAATGCTCTCTAAGTCTGTCCATGTCGTTGCAAATGGTAAGATGTCATTCTTTTTTTGTGTGTGTGACTGAGTAATTCTCCACGGGACCTCTGTGCCGCGCCGCATCTGTTGGTGAGTGGTGAAGGAAGCTGCTTCCGTAGCTTGGCTGTTGTAAAGAACGCTGCAGTGAACACAGGGGTGCACATATTCTTTCGGAGGAGTGTTTTGGGGATTCTTTGGATGTATACTCAGAAGCGGAGTCTCTGGAGTCGGAAGGCCATTCTGTTTTATTTTTAATTTTTTTGAGAACCCTCCACACAGTTTTCCTGAGTGAAGAGCGCCTGCTAATCTGAAAGGACGTCACTCCTGATTTTTGTTGGGTTTGCTTTAAAACCTCAGACAGTTTGTCTTCTTCCACGTGGGGAAAGTGCTCTGCAGCTTACACACAGACTATAGTTTTCCCCCTGAATGCTTATTATTATTATTTTTTTTAATATTTTTCTGAAGTTGGAAACAGGGAGGCAGTCAGATAGACTCCCGCATGCGCCCGACCGGGATCCACCTGGCACGCCACCAGGGGGCGATGCTCTGCCCATCTGGGTCGCCGCTCTGTTGCAACCAGAGCCATTCTAGCGCCTGGGGCAGAGGCCACAGAGCTACCCCCAGCGCCCTGGGCCAACTTTGCTCCAATGGAGCCTCGGCTGCAGGAGGGGAAGAGAGAGACAGAGAGGAAGGAGAGGGGGAGGGGTGGAGAAGCAGATGGGCGCTTCTCCTGTGTGCCCTGGCTGGGAATCGAACCCGGGACTCCTGCACGCCAGGCTGACGCTCTACCATTGAGCCAACCGGCCAGGGCCCCTGAATGCTTATTTTAAGTTGATTTTATTCCTAATCATGAAGGAGTCTGGGGGCTGGCGTGTACTGTTGGTGAGCATGCGGATTTGTATAATTTTTCTGCCAACATTTATCCAAATGTCAAGTGGGCTTATTCCTGCCTTCTATGTCTGAAATGTTCCTCACCACAGCATGTGTATTTCAGTTCTTTTTAAAGTTGGTAAACTGATCACTGAGACTTAAAATCATTATTTCATGTCTTTGCTGTGAATTACTCTGCACCTGTTACAAATGACAGTGAACATGTGTTGTTTTTTTTTTAAGTTGGGAAGATGGACTCAACGTTGTATAAAAACGTTACATACAGAGAATATTTTATGTAAAGTTGTGATATATTGTATGTGTAGAGTAGAGATGTAAAGATGGATATAGGCAAAAAAAAATTCATCTTGGTAATAGAGTGTGGCGGTGTATTCTCTTTTTGTTCCTTTCTGTGTTGCCTTAAAAAATAACCATATATGATTTCTGAAATTTTATTCACAATGCCATCTTTCCAAGGGGTCCCAAACCTGATAGTGCATCAGAATCATCTGGTGAGCCCTTCCAAGTACAGATTCACGGGTTCCGACCTTGAGTTTGAGTCTGTGGCTCGGGGCGGGGACATGTAAGGGAACTATGTTTCAACAAGCTCCTGATGCACCCGGTCCTTGAAGGGCATTTAGGAAGTCCTGACCCTAAGGAAGGAATTTTCTATAGATAGACTATCTCAGAATAGTGTCTCTGAGTTTCTCTCTTTCCCCTTTCTTTTTTTTTTTTTTTTTTTTTTTCATTTTTCTGAAGCTGGAAATGGGGAGAGACAGTCAGACAGACTCCCGCATGCGCCCGACCGGGATCCACCCGGCACGCCCACCATGGGGCGACGCTCTGCCCACCAGGGGGCGATGCTCTGCCCATCCTGGGCGTCGCCATATTGCGACCAGAGCCACTCTAGCGCCTGGGGCAGAGGCCACAGAGCCATCCCCAGCGCCCGGGCCATCTTTGCTCCAATGGAGCCTTGGCTGCGGGAGGGGAAGAGAGAGACAGAGAGGAAAGTGCGGCGGAGGGGTGGAGAAGCAAATGGGCGCTTCTCCTATGTGCCCTGGCCGGGAATCGAACCCGGGTCCTCCGCACGCTAGGCCGACGCTCTACCGCTGAGCCAACCGGCCAGGGCTCCCCTTTCTTTACATAAGTGAGTCTAGGGGCACCTCCGACGGAGAGCGTCCTGTCTGTTATTATTTTTTTTTATTTTTTTTATTTTCTGTACCCTCCCGAAGCTGGAAACGGGGAGAGACAGTCAGACAGACTCCCGCATGCGCCCAACCGGGATCCACGTGGCACACCCACCAGGGGGCGACGCTCTGCCCACCAGGGGGCGATGCTCTGCCCCTCTGGGGCATCGCTCCGCTGCGACCAGAGCCACTCTAGCGCCTGAGGCAGAGGCCAAGGAGCCATCCCCAGCGCCTGGACCATCCCCGCTCCAATGGAGCCTCGGCTGCGGGAGGGGAAGAGAGAGACAGAGAGGAAGGAGAGGGAGAGGGGCGGAGAAGCAGATGGGCGCCCCTCCTGTGTGCCCTGGCCAGGAACCGAACCCGGGACTTCTGTACGCCAGGCCAACGCTCTACCATTGAGCCAACCGGCCAGGGCCTCTGTTGAGTTATTATCTCCTTTGTTACCTGCAAGGCTATACACAAGGTTAGAGGAACATTTCTTTCCTGTTCTCCCACAACACAGTCTTCCTCGTGATATTGTTTTGTAGAATTTAAATGATATTGTGCGTATTTTGTAACTGGCTTTTAAAAACTCTGCCGTGTGTATCTTTTTTTTTTTTTTTTAACATCACCAAATATTTTCCCACCACGTGATTTTTTAATAGCTGCACGATGCGCCCTGGAATGCAGGTGTCATAGTTTATTGTGCTAACTGGCCTCTCCTCTTGGTCATTTGGTCCTTCCTGTGCCACGGACGTTCTGCACTCAACTTGAGGACGCGTCCCTAGAATTTTAAACCCATTCTCTGTATGAACTGGTTTCTAAGTTGCTCTTGATAGGATGTGGTGTTCTTGGTCAGGCCTCGTGGGTTGATTACAGGGAGTCTTTCTCCTTCTTGGATACAGAAACCAAATCATTAACTTCCTATTCTTTTATTAAGCAGCCAAATCAAACCTCTGGCTCCTGTGAAACTTGTGGTCCCTCGAAATGATCAGGGTTTTAGTGTTACCTTTGTTTTCCCGGGCTAGACAATTCAACCAGGTCTCCCTGTCCCTCAGCCCAAGGACAGGCCTTGACCTTCGCTTCTGTTTTCTTTTCCCGTTTATTTCATTGTTTCAGTGCATGAGCTGGCTGCCCCCTCAAATGAGTAACGGACGAAAAATGACAGTAAATTTGTCATCTTTATACATATATATTTTCATTTATTTTTACTTTTTGTTTTTTAATTCCAAAGTATTTCTTGTCTATTGTAAAAAATAAATAAATAAAATGGAACTTCTGGAAATGTAGAGAAACGCAAAAAAAAAAAAAAAAAATCATCCCTGATAACACCACCCAAAGATGGTTTGAATTTTAAACATTTTGGCATATATGACTTTAGCCTTTTCTATAAAAACGGGATACTATTTCTTATTCTATAGAATTCTATTTTTTAAAATAATTTATTGGGGTGACATTGGTCAAGTAGTAAGTGTTGGAGAGGTTGTGGAGGAAAAGGAATCCTTATTTTGTAGAATTTAAATGTGTTTTTCAATAGGGTCTAATAATCTTCATCTTACATCAGGATGGTTTAACTCTTTCACGGACCCACATAAAATTTCTGGTGGACCGACAGCGGTCTACGGACTGACCAGTGGTTGAAAACCGCTGATTTAAATAATATTGGGGGTATTTGGTAACTGGCTTTCTAAAACTTTATGTTTCATTTTTTTTTTCATACCACTCAATAACTACCCAGTTTTCAATGGCTGCCAAGTATACCACTGTATGAGATGCCATAATTCATTTAGCTACTTCTCCCTTTGACATTCAGACTGTTTCCAGTTTTTCACTGTTCTAAACACAATTTGAATAAATACGTAATTTAGTTAAAACCAGGGGTCCCCAAACTTTTTACACAAGGGGCCAGTTCACTATCCCTCAGACGGTGGGAGGGCCGCCACATACAGTGCTCCTCTCACTGACCACCAGTGAAAGAGGTGCCCCTTCTGGAAGTGCGGCGGGGGGCTGGATAAATGGCCTCAGGGGGGCACATGCGGCCCGCGGGCCGTAGTTTGGGGATGCCTGATAAACAAATTAAAAAAGAGCCCTTTTAATACCAAAGTTGTCACACCTGTATTTGCTTTGCTCTTGGAGTTTCACACCCCCCCCCCCCCCCCATCCATCGCTACCTTTCACTGTTGACGATGTTTAGGGATTCCGAAGTTGAACATTTTTACATAGTGAGGTCTCTTCCTTTTTGCTTCCTTCCCTTTGGTTAAGCTTAAAAGTCTCTTCCCTCTGCCAAGATCATGTTCATTTATATCCCTTCTTAGTTGTTTTATGGCTTCATGTTTTGACACTAAACTTCGTAATCCATCTGGAGTTTATTTTGGTGTAAGTTGTGAGGCCAGGATCTCCGTGGGCTTGTTTTTTTCTCAGTGAGCTGCCCGTCCCGGCGCCCTGTAGGGAGCACCCATCCGTGCCCGCAGCCCGCGCCGCATGCTCAGCCCTTGCTCGGATCTATCTGGTCCTGTACACTTCTCGTTTCATTCATGTTTTCATTATTTTAGTTTTGTACTGCCTGGGTTTAAGTATAACACTTCTTATCAGTCATCTTTTTAAAATGATTTTAATTTTACCTGTGGATTCCTCTCTGTGGCTTTTAGAGTATTTACTTATTTATTTGTTTGTTTTTGGCATTGGTGGGGTTGACTCCCGCCCCTGTTCAAATCTTCTTAGACATGTTGGACGAGAGAGGTGCAATTAGACTATTCTGAGCTACCATAGACGTTTTCCTCCAGGTTGACTTTGATTGATGATGAGTGTTCTTTGCGCCCAAATTCCTAAGCACAAAGACTCGTAACCGTGCTATCATCAAGATTCTCCTCTTCGTAGATTGTTCTCGAGGATATCGTGAGAGATGAAGTCAAAAGTCAGTAAGTCCCCTCCGATAGTCCCCTGATCTATCAGTTCAGTATTATTAGTAAAGACAGCAGCAGTGACATTGTTTGGAGGGGGCACAAGGGGAGAGGTAAGGAAAGAAAGGAGTCTCTTGTTCTGTATGTGGTGAATTTATGTTTACTTTTAGTGATTAATTGTTTTTCTAAGTTTCTACAAACAGCTGCTTAAAGGATTTTAGATTCTTGCCACATACAATGTTTCAGTCTATAATTTTCAGGTTCTGGCACCATTAAAAAATCAGGAAATGGTCCCCTCTTGAATGCTATTTTATTTTTTCTGGATGAGGCAAAACATTGAAATGCATGGGAAAGAATACATTGAAACACTAAGCTCTTGTTTGGCGTGTATCTGTTTTGTTTTAGAAACAGCCCTTAGTGGAAGCATGCCTGACACATAGTAAGCTCTCAGATAACAGCTGCTGTTAACCACACTCCTTGGCATTTAATAAAATGAGTATATATGATATTTGTTATTAGAATTCACGCCGAGACTCTTGTCTTGGGGAGAGGCATTTCTGTTTTCCTCTTTAAGATCTAGAGCTCCGTGGACGTGTGTCAACAGCGGCCAACCACACTGACCCGGGAAACTCCCGTTGGGGTAACCCCCCGGGGCCCCTCCTTCTGTTCGTGGGTTCTGTGACTGTAGGTGCTTCTGGAAGGTCTACTTTGTGCTCACTCAGGAGAGGGGTTTAAGTATGGTGTTGAAAGCTGAGTGATGGGGTTCTTTATTAGTGCCATTTTAAAGGCACGTTTTTGTAGCTGAAACAGTTGGAGAACAATCCCAGCCGGGGTTAAATGGGGTAGAGTTGAATGAGAACTGTTTGGAGAAGACAGGGTGGTGTGGGCATCCCCGAAGGAGGCATTTGTTGCTTCCTGCTCACCTCATCGTTCTTTTCTGTGGCAAAGGATAATGGTAAAAGATCAGGGTGGGAATTAAATAATATAGGTTACTTGGGGGGAAGTGGTGGTTCTTCTCCAAACTTTCCCTGGTTCCTTTCTTGTTTTTCTAGTAGCAGCTCATTTCCTTGTTTCTTTTTTGTTGTCAAAATATAAAATATGTAACGATGATTGGGATTACTAAACAGGTACGCCTTCAGCCATTTGCCTGCGGTAGGTCTGGGAGTCATGGGGCAGTGTTCCCCGCTTGGTCTGGGCTGTTAGTCCCTTCCTGTCTTGGCATCGCTCTCCCCACAGCCAGAGAATTGCTCCAGCCCTGACCTCTGTGCTTCATTGCTGTCTCTGCCATGGGGAACTCTCAAGAGTAGTGGGAAAGATCAGTGTTCTTGGGGGAGATAATTCCAGGTAGGTCTCAGGGACACATGGGCTGGGATATCAGTAAGCATTGTGCCCCGTGGCTTTTAAGCATCTTCCATTAATAAAGAGGGCCCTAGATTAGCTCAGGTGTTCTGTATTCCTGGACACGCAGTAAGATAAACAAGGACTGTCCTCTGATAGGCTAGGAGTCCTTAGACCCACAGCGCTGACCACAAACAAATGCCACGTGGGTACGCCTCTCTTTGGAGAAGCCTCTGTTTCATGCGTTTCTTGGCATACTGCTCCAAGTCACTGTCACTCTTCTTTCTGAATTACACTTTGCTGCTCCGCAGGACTGCCTTGAGGTTTTGGGAGTTGTAGATCAAGACTCTGGGTAACAGAAAGCTGTCCAGAAAAGCATGGTCTCTAATGCCAGGCGACCTAAGTTCGAATCCTGCCCCTGACACTTAGTAACTCCGTTGTTGCCACGAGCAGGTGACGGACCATGTGATACCGTGTTTCCCCAGCTGTAATTTTGAGTTGGTCGTTGAGATGTTGCGACATCACCTTCATCAGGCTGTTGTGAGGAGTAAGTGAGCGAATATATGGAAGTGTGCAGGGCCCTGCCTGGTGCATCGCAAGGGCTCTGCGGCTGTGAGCATTCATTCATCTGTATTGTTGAGAGTCCAAGGGTTCAGAGCTGAGACAACAACCCCCCGACTTTCCAGAGAGACGTTTTCATTAGATTCTTCTGTGTGCACGAAGAGAAGTGTATCTCTTACAAGACATTTTAATTTTATTTAACAATGTAATAACCAGAAGGTGGAGCTTTATCCTCCTCTCCTTGACTGGGGGCTGAACTTCATGACTCACGTCTAGTGACTCAAGTGTGGAAAGGGACAGAGTCAACTTGCGCCAGAGGGGAGCCTGGCAGGCACCACCTCCCCAGAGCGATCGAGAGTAGTGTAACCGTCGTAAAGTCATGTTGGTGTAATGTACCCCTGATAGGATGTGATGTGAAGGGTTTTAAAAAAAAAAAAATCTGTAGCCTCAGTCTTTGTTGCTAGAGAAATTGGAGGAACTGTCTCAGGTTAGGAGATGTAACAGCTCAGTGCAACATGGGATCCTGGTTCGGATCCCGGACCAGAAAAAGGGTGTGAGTGGAAACAGGGATGGAATTGAAATAAAGTCTGTTCATTAGTGATCGCACTGTACTGATGTCACTTTTCTTGGTTTTGACAAATGTCCCAGATGTTAAGACATTTATGAAATAAGCTGTTAACATTAGGGGAAGCTGAATGAAGGGCATATGGAGACTCCATACTATCTTTGCTGCTCTTCTGGACAAATAAATTATTTCAAACCAGCCAAACAAACAACCTCCCTACAAGATGAGCTTGTTCCGAACGCTGTTTCATCTCTTTAAGAGACTGGGCAGGGAGGAGTGGAAGCTCCGCCCCTGCCTGCTGTGCTGTGGGGTTGTGCCCCTCAAGGGCAGCGGCTGGATTTCCTGTTCCTTCCAGCCCTTTTTCTCTGTGCACATAAACATTTTTATTAACAACCTTTAAAAGATTTTTTTTTCTTGCTCTCATTCTGATTCCATGTGCCTTAGACGTTGCAAACCTTTCCACTTTGACACAACTATTTTCCAAATAAATTCCTTTTCGGTTCAGATGTTGGCTCTTTCTCGAGACTTATTTAAAGCGGTATTTGTTTAGCCAGTGCTTAATTTTATTTTCCACTCATACTTCTAACCCATCCAGGTCCCACTTATATTGCCTCTGCCCTTGCCAGTCTTTCTGAAGCCTCCCAAATTAGCATCATCTGAGAATTTAATTAACTTGCTGTTTACTAAGCCTCTCCTTTCAAGATAATTAATGAGGATGTGAAGTGACGTGGGGCCCGACACTGCTCCCAGTGGCCCCGTAGCCGGGGCCGACCCGAGTGGCCCTGCGGGCTCTCGGTGTCCCCCTCCAGCTGGCTCCCCGGCTGCGTGGCCACACTAAGTGCACCTACCGGTGAGCAGATGTTTGCTTAAAATCAGGCTTTCCCGCCTCACCTTTTTACCCACTCATTTTCTGCTTTGTTAATTAAAAAGCCTCATTTTACTTAGAATGGAATGCATATTTTCTGTTGAATTCCCTAGGCAGAAGCTCTGTTACCGGGCTTGAAATTAAACTAGCTGAGAGAGTCAGGTGGTACAATTCCCCTTGTTTCTGCAGACCTGGCAGCATGGCATCTCCTGCGTTTTTGTCCCCACCCCAGCTCTCTCTAAATCCAGGGAATTCAGTGCCGGCCACCGGAACTTTCTGCAGCGATGGAAAGGTTCCGTGTTTGCGCTGCCGTCCAACGCGGCAGCTACTGGCCACAGGTGGCTCCTGGTCACTTGAGGTGTGGCTAGTGGGATGGAGAAACTGATTTTATTTAACTTAATTTAAATCTAAATAGTCGCAGGTGGCCCACGGGGTAGCATGTCGGATAGCCGTCTTCTGTCCGCCGGGGGTTTTCTGTGGCGGTCTGAGCCCCCGAAGGCCCCACGCCGTCTCCTCCGCGGCGGCCGTCTCCCCCGGCAGAGGAGGCAAACGGGTCGCACCGTCCCATCCGGCAAGCTGTAATTAGGAAGGTAAGTTTTCCAAAGGAAAAAGATGTTACTTTCTAAATCCAAATGTAAATGACTTGGATTATCCGTGTCACTGAGCGCTTCATTCATGCAGATAATTGAGAATTGACAGTGTCCTTTCCCTCAATTACTTCCTGATGGTTCCCTGTGTTACAATGGGAGAAACACGAGGCTGTTTTTAAATAGCTATGTTAATGTCCTCATTAATTTTACCTTTTCCTACCAATTAACAAATATTAACTCCTGTGGCAGAATTGAGTTGGCTTCCCTGGCGAAGCCACATTCATCCCGAGCGCCCCCTGGGCGCCGGAGCCCGGGGGAGCCCAGCGTCTTGCGCCCGTCGCGTGGTGCGCGGCTCAGACAGAGCTGCTGTTGCTCGGGGGGTGATTCGCAGTGGAGCTCGGTGTGGCGCGCCCAACCGTGGGCCAGAACGAGAAGGCCTGGGCTGGACTGCCGGGGCTCTGCTCACACGGCACAGCCCAGCGGTGACAAACCCAGTGCCCGCAGGGGCTGTGAGGCGTCACATGTGGTGCTAACACGGGGCTGCCGAACGCCTGCTCCTCTTGCCTGGATACGTGCTGACAGGACAGACTGTGGAGCCAGCACAGCCAGGTAGCTCGCTTTAAAAAAAAAAAAAGGAAAGAAAACCCTGGTGATAAGGGAAATTTACAGATTTTAGTGTTATTAATTAAGAAGTTCTTAAAACGCCGAGAGCTGCGCGGCTCATAACCAGCAGGCTGCCCCAGTTACTGCCAGTTCGCGATCTGTCTTAACTCTTTCCTCTGTCCACTGGATCCTTTGACTCTAGCCCACTAAGCTGACCACTCTGACCGCTGGTGTCTGCAGGGCTCTTCACTGATAGTCTCAATGATTGGCTAAATTATTTTGCACAGGGATTATTAGCACATCACTGCCAAAAGGGAGGATCTGTCAAGTCACTTGTTTTTGTTATGGGAGACAGAGAGAAAGGGACAGATAGGGACAGATAGGAAGGGAGAAGTATCAGTTCTTCATTGTGGCACCTTAGTTGTTCATTGATTGCTTTCTCATATGTGCCTTGACTGGCTCCAGCTGAGCCAGTGACCTCTTGCTCAAGCCAGTGACTTTGGCCTCAAGCCGACGACCTCAGGGTTTCAAACCTAGGTCCTCTGTGTTTCAGGTCAGTGCTCTATCCACTGAGCCATCAATCACTTGTTTTTATAAATAAAGTTTTATTAGAACACAGCCATGCCAGCTTTTTAACATATATATCCAAAAAACAACAACAAAAAAAAACATATATATCCATCACTGCTTTTGTGTTATGGCATAATCGAGCAGTTGCAACAGAGACCACCTGGCCCTGAAAACCTAAAATATTTACCATCGAATGTTTACCCGGGTGGCTGACTGTTGATCTAGAGTGACGGAACCGTGTTTTCTAAGAGGATGTATCTTTATGAATTTTGGGGAAATTATGGAGAAATTGTTTTATTGAAACCGCCTTTAAAACTGCAGTTGTTGTCAGCTCTGTTGGTTCTGCTTTATTTGTGTGATCATAAGAATTTGCTTATTAGATGTTGAATGCAGTGACCCTGGTTTCATGGTAACTAACCTGCATCAGCTTCTTGCTAATGTACTGCTAGTCATTTGATTCAGTAGACTGAGTAGCTTTCAGCGTTTCTATGGGAAGGACACTGCTCATTAGTGGATATGTGCAGCCTTCAGTTTAGCTAAAATCTGAATGCTTTCTCAAGCTGAAACAGTGGGCATTATTCTAAATGTTAAGTAATATAGCTCTCTACAAAGACAAAGTGCTTCCCCATCATTATTAGCTGTGCGCCATCGTCATTCCTCACGATAACGCCGTGGAGCAGCTTCTTAGTATTGCTATCCAGGGTTTAATCACTGACATGGGCAGGAAGGGTGACTTGCTGAAGGTCATATAATAACAAAGCCCACTGGCAATTTGTGTCATCTCATGAGTCATGTTGGCCCTGGGACGGCAGCTGGCACCAGCACGACCCACACCCAGAGGCAAGCCAGTCCTTCTGACAGGTTCTCCCCTTGCAAAACCCAATGATTGCATTAGCGAGGTAAGTGAATGGGTGATCCAGGAATTAATTCGTCTTCATTTAGACCAATGCCCTCAATGTCATCAGATGGTGGCAAAGACTTTCTGAGTCTTCACGTGCCCCTTCCAGCTGATTCTCGTCCCCTGACACCTATAAATATTTTTTGTTTTCATTTTGCTTGTTTATGAAGCATGTTCACGCTGGTTGACCCACTGGAGCCTCCTGGCCCCTCCTTGTGTGCTGGTGTTGTTCCATTTCACAGCCGAGGAGGAGCTTTGTCTCAGAGCCCCGGTGCAGCTCCTCACCCGGCCTGTGTTCTCGCGGTGGACTGACCAGCCTCTGTGCGCCCAGTAGGAGAGCTCAGGGTTCCTGCCTTCAGGACCCTTCTAGTCTCCTTGGGGAATATTCCACATCCATAAAGGTGATAAGCAGTGCTCAGGGCGTCGGTGGGGAAAGATGTGCCGAGAGGTTGAGACTCTGCGGTCAGAGGAGACGGAGTCCCCGCAGACAGAACTAGAATGGAGGGTGGGGTGCTCAGAAGGGAACAGAATTTGGCTGACCTGGACTACTGGAAGGGTACATGGCGGACACGGCATGAGCCTATGCCTTGCGCACATGCGCGCGCGCACACACGCACGCACGCACGCAAGCGCGCGCGCCCCCCCCCCCGAGTCAGCATAGCTGGCTGGAGACACACTGGTGCAGGGGAGTGGTGGGTGATGAGGTGCTGTAGTGGACAGCCTTTCTCGTGTTCAGTGAGTGATAGAAATGCTGTTTCAGTGAGAAGAGGAATCCTCCATTTGTTACGTGAGGAAAGGAGCAGTAACGTGGACAGACGGGAATGAACGAATCCAATGCGGGAAGAAAGACCACTATAAAAATATTAGTGTTACCGCAAGGGGGGCGGGGGAGGGAACGACAGGTCATTGAAAATTTTGTATTTTAAGAAATAAGCCTTTACAATACCGATTAAAAATGTATCGAAACTTTATACGAACACAGAGCAGGCTCCTGGACTTGAGACTCCAAAAAGACGTCCCCTGCCAGTCGGGGTGGTGGTTGAGTGAGTGGCCGCATCTAATGCTGTAGCCCCGCTGTGTCCGGATGTCACCGTGCACCAGTGGCGTTTTAGCTACTAACCGGTATGACGCCGGCTGTTAGCATCCTGGTGCCCTTGAGCTAGTGCCTCCTCCTCGGCTGACACTGTCTTTCCCCGGGTGCCTCTAAACCCCACCATTTTGCTTAAAGAAAAATTCCCAGTTGCCAGTTTTCCAGCTGCAGCTTTCTGGTCCTGGGATCTCACTGGAGAACAGGCCTCGCGGCTCTCCGGCGGGTTTTGTCAACAGGCAGCAGATCTTCTGTTGCAGGTTCTTTCCGTCTCACCGCCAGGTCCTGGTCCTGCTGGAGCAGAAGGAGCTTGTTGACTATAGAGGGTGTCTGGAGCAGAAGGAGCTTGTTGGCTATAAGGAGAGGGTGTCTGGAGCAGAAGGAGCTTGTTGGCTATAAGGAGAGGGTGTCTTGCTCAGTGTGGACCGGCTGGTGAAACGCCTCCCTGCAGTTTTCTGCTTAAAAATAGGTTTTAAAGAAATGTCTCACTGACTGGCCTTGCAGCCACATTCCCCTGGGAGCTGGGGAGCAGGGTGGGGAGTTGGCATCTCTGAACCAACTGGCTTAGAAGTCTCTGGGAGGGCTGGCCAGTCAGGCGGAAGGCTGGGGAGTCCGGAGTCTGGGCATACACCGGAAAGGGAAGGAGATCAGCTAGGCTTTTGCCTCTGAGCCCGTGTGGGGAATGGTCCCCTTCCTCACAGATCCCAGTGTTTGAAGATTGATGACAGTGAGCGACGTAACCAGTTCCTTAGGGTCTAGACCGCAGCCATTCTCAGCAACATCAGTCTTGCAGGAGGACAGGAGGTTAGGGAAGAAAATAAAGGGGTGTGTGCGCGTGCTCGTGTGTTAGAAAGTCCCGTTCAAGCCTGGGGACCATCCAGCTGCTCAGCTGCATGTCTGTGAGTGCCCAGCCAGCCACCACCTGTCACATGGCCGAGCGCTGCCACACCACTCCATTCACTCTTGCAGACATTTTATGTTTAGAACTCAAAATGTGTACTAAATAGTTTCTGTAAAGGTGTGGTAGACTCTGTGAACTTGTCCTTGGAGTTCTGACGGCTGGAGTCACCTCCCCTGAGGGGCGTTTCTGACACCTGTTTTCTGTCCCTGTCTTTTGTGGTCTTCCATATGTTCTAGTATGTTCTAGAGCAGCGGTTCTCAACCTGTGGGTTGCGACCCTGGCGGGTCGCCTAAAGCCATCGGAAAATACATAATGCATATCAGGTATTTACATTCCGAATCATAACTGTAGCAAAATTACAGTTATGAAGTAGCCACCAAAATTATATTTTGGTTTGGGGTCACCGCAACATGAACTGTATTGCGGGGTCACGGCATTAGAAAGGCTGAGAACCACTGTTCTAGATATTCTCAGGATCCCCAAGACTTGCAGCTGAAATTTGTTGGTTTCATAGTACAAGAGCTCTCGTAAAAGAGCATAGTGATGTTGAACCTCTGTGAACACATCGAGGATGTAGACGAAACGGAAAGATTCGTGCCAGTGACCGGCTAAGTTTTGCTCTGGCTGCAGGGATATTTTGGTGGATTCAGAGGTAGAAAGAGAAGCACTTTGGGGATCCATGTGCTTAAAAAAAAAAAAAAAATGAAGTCCCTAAGTACAGCTATTTATAGTAATTATATCCTGCCTTAAAATTTTATTTAAACAAGCAATAAATATTAGCAAATGTACTTATTCTCTCAGTCCCAAATTCCTGTCTTGGTCCTGAAGGAATGTAGAGCCCCGTGTGGAAGTCACGTGAAGCATACGCTCAAAGGAAATCCTGGTGGTGGGCATGGATGGGGACCCCGAGGCCGGGAGACAGCTGCGGCTCAGGTGTGATGGGGAAGGACGTCTGGGCGAGGGTGCCATCGATCTGCCCTGCGACTTATGCAGTGAGCATTTCAGCAGGTGGAGAAGGGTATTCAGGAGGGTTTCCCAGCAGGAAAGACACCAAGACCACAAAGATCAGGGTTGGTGGGTACCGCAGGAAGTGCCAGGAGTCTGACTTTATGTGGGGTGTGGAATGGAGTGGCGGGTTGGAGTCTGAAATGGAGGAAGGGAGTTTAAGTAGATTAGGTAGGTCTTGGACAGCAAGTTCAAGACTAAGAGTAACAACGAAGCATCGTAGGATTTTCATCGCTTATTCAGACTTTCAGCCAACAATTTTTTAGTGCCTTTTATGGCTCAAGAGCTCTGCTGGGCTGGAAAGAGACAGGTTGGTCTCCCAGCCTGTGCAGTGCCGTTCCCGGCATGGCTTGTGACATAGTGAGATCAGTAAGGTATGGAAGCTGCCACAGGTGGGCTCCGGACCCAGAGGAGGCAGCGGGGGAGCCTGGGAGTTGCAGTCCTGAGAACCGGGCTTTTGCACAGGAGAGACCTCGTTTCTCTCGCTGTATATATATTATCTTTGGTTCTCCTCACCTCGATACCTCTGAAATGACCCAGCCATTCTCATTTAATTCATTCACAGCCCGAGACTGTTAGCTTTTAAAATTGAGTGGCGCGACCCACGCCCTGAGCTTTTCCAACTTGTAAGGTGGAGTTTGCACACAGGCCTCATTCATTCGGCTTCGTTTTCCCAGAGGCCTTGCATTCTGGAGCAGGTGGGCGGTAGGCTTTGATCCAGACCTACAGTGAAATGTCGAGGTTTCCAGATAGTTCTTGGGCACCGAGCTGTTCCTGATCCAGAAAGGACAGACTTGCCAACTCACCTTCTGAGACGGTGGTCATCAAAGGGGCTTGCATCCGAGTTGCTTGGAGAGCTTGTTAAAACCCAGATCGCTGGCCTCTACCCTGGAGTTCCTGTGGGTGCAGCTATGGCTGAAGGGGCTCCTGGGGAGTGCTGATGCTGTGGGTCCAGGGGCCCCACCTCGAGAACCCGTGCTCTAAGCCGTGCATGCCCTGGGGACAGGAACCTTCCTCCAGTGGAGCGCTTTCTCGGGGACTTCCCGGTGGGTGGTCTCCCCAACCTTCTACAGCAGGGGCGGGAGAGAAGCTGCACAGTGGCCTCGGAGGGAGGGAGCCGGCTCTGCAGAAGCCCGTGGAGCACCCATGGCTTCCTGAGAGACTTCACACTCCTGCAATGTCTGGGCAGCTTACGACGGTGCGGGGCCGTGTGAAACGGGACCCCGTAGAGTCCTGACCTTCCAGCTCCTTGTCTGTGAGGGAGCAGCCGTTCTCAAGACCAGGCCCTGATCTCAGAAACGGACGTCAGCTGTTGGGAGTGGCAGTTTTGTACTCATCTGTCTTTGGTCCCTGGTCCCCTGGTCTGGCTGTTAGACGTCAAGATTCAGCCTTGTCTTCATTCTGTCCTGCTGGTTGGCACTGGGACCCTTCTGTGAGAGACGCCCCCACCCTGCCTTGAGATCTGGAAATGGTGTTGAGGAGATGAGGACGTTCGTAGACCATGACAGCCCCCCCGGGGGAGGCCAGCAGACACCCGGAGACCCTGCAGCCCAGCGGTGCTCCGGTCTCTGAGCTCCAGCCTATTGGAATGATTAATTGATGTCCTCCACTGTGCTGGACAATTAAGGAAAGCAAGAGAAGGAGGGAAAAGTTTTCAGTTAGACCTAATTTGGCACCATATTGTTTTCTGTTAATCTATTTTGTTTTCTGTCCGTCTGTCCCTAGGGACGGGTGCCTTGCTGCTTGCTGAAGCATGCATAACTAATGTCCTCATTAAAGGCTGATCTGTTTATCAGGGCCATGCGAGGAAGCCAGCCTTCCAAACTGAGGCGCAAGCTGGGGGCTGTTACCTCCCCCTGGGCCTTAGCCCCACCTCATTAAGCTGGTCCAGGCTATTGATTGGGAGCCTGTGTTTGGAAGAGTCTTACTTACTCCATGCATTACCTTGACAGATTGATCAGATCTGATTGAGAACCTCTTAAAGGAACGAACAGCTGTAATGGGAAAGTTGGACTCTGTCATCCGTTAGGATGATTCTGGGAGCAAGAAGAACAAGGCTGACATCTTGGAGCAATTGTATTTACAATTAACATGGCTGAGAACGATTGCCTCTATTGATCCCCCCTTCCTGCAATTACAGCCCCATTGTTTACATTCCAGCACTTCAGTTATAAAAAGGAAATTCAATAATTATTGCATTATTTAAAGTTAAAGTGCCACAGAGTTTGCTGGCTACGCTTGCTGGTTGATTTAACGTTCAGTAAAATCCATGCTGAGCTCTCCATCTTGAGGCCGAACAATATCGGCTTTTAATGAGACTTAAGAAGGGGGGGGAAGGAGAGCAGAACCCCGTCCACCGGGTGTTTGTCTGGGTTATTTAAGGGGGGAGCCCGAAAGCGGGGCAGGGAAACCAGCCGTGTCATCGTTCGCCAAACTGCACCCCCTGTCGCCACGTGGCCGTCCGCCAGCCGCCTCCCGGCCGCGACGTGGGCTCCGCTCTGCTTCCTCAGAAACTTCTCTCTCTTTTCACTCTCTGGGTCCCTTGTCCCACTCGCACAGGTGTAACCCTCCCCTTCAACTTCCAGCCAGATCCATGGAATTTAAGGAGAAATAGCGAAAAGCGTCTCAGCCGCCAGAATGAGCACCGCCGGCGGATTTGTCGAGAGGGACGTCTTCTCCCCTGCCTCGTCACTTTTCCCACTTCCTCTTCTAAGGGGGGGAAACGATACCGAAGAAAAGCACCTCTTCGAAAGAAGAAGTCAACCGTTCGCATGCTCACTGCTCCCTGTCTGCCCCCCCCCCCCCCCGGCCCGGCTGACAGTGTCCCCTCTCCAAACGAAGGTGATGAGGGTGTTTGTCAGCACATCATGGGAGGTTTGAGCACCGGCTTCATGCTCTCAGCGGCAACAACCGGGAAGCTCAGGAGCAGGGGGGGAATTTTAAAGATCATCATCTTTTCCTCGTGTTTGGTTTTCCACGCTGCCACGGGCCCGCTTCCAGCAAGCCAGCTGGACAGGCGCGCTCAGCGGGGTGCAGAGCTCCCGAGGAAAAAGGGGTGCCTTACGCCTCGCTGTGGAGAGAGGGACGTACGTGCTTTCAGTGACAGCCCCGGGAAGGGCTAGACTGCAGGTGTGAGAGGGGCGGGGAAGATGAACGGAGCCAGTTCTGATGTCTGTGAGGTACCTGGTGTGTGTGGACCAGTCGCGCGCAGCTGCTTCCGTGGGACTTTTTCGTTAAGCAGGTGAATTTTTGCAAGCCGGGCATTGCGTGAGTTATCCGGTGCAGTGTGTTATTGAGTTGGGAATACTCTGGGGGAATAAGGATGGGTGCAGAGATTTTAGGCCCCGGAGATCTTCCCTCTTATATTTCCTCGTATTCTGAGTTGGATCGCTGTCCCGTGGAGTCGCCGTCCAAGCCAGAGCAGCAGTTGTTAGTGTGGTTGCATCACCTGGGTGATGGTTAGAGATGCACGTGGTCAGGCCCCACCCCCAGCCCAACAATCCGTGGCAACCCCCCCCCAAGGGTGCCCAACAATCCGTGGCAACCCTTAGGGAGCCCAACAATCCGTGACAACCCCCCCCAGGGTGCCCAACAATCCGTGGCAACCCTTAGGGAGCCCAACAATCCGTGGCAACCCCCCCCCCCCCCAGGTGCTTCTGAGGCTCCACTCAAGTTAGAGAACCACTGAGTTGGAACACCGTCTGCATCCTTCACCAAGCCCGTGGTGTTGCACCGGCCAATCGGAAATGAGGAGGCAAATATCTGGTTTCAAGGGAGGAAGATGGTGACTGTGCCAAATATTTGGGCAGTCCCTCACATCTTCGAAAGGATTTTCGCGTATGTTTTCTCATGTGGTTTTTTAAATTGCCTCCGAGGAAGACAGGGCATGTATCAACATCTCTGTCTTACAGATGAGGTGACGCACCTGTTCTGACCACCAGGCGGGTGTTTTATTCTGCTGCGTTGACTGTCATGGGATTAGAGGTACAAATATGCAAGTACTTCACTGTGGGTTTGGGGGAACCGGGGCGGTGTCTGCCAACCATTTCAACCGAGTTTTCCTCCTTTTCCTGGACCTTCCCCCAGGATGTTGGCAGGTGTGATAAAGAACACAGACCTCGATTTTCATTACGTTGGCGCCTTGATGGGCAAAGAAATTGAGTAAACTGATAGGGCGTTATGGGAGGGGCGTGGGCTGGTGGTGTGGATCCAGGCTCTGCTGGCATCCCGGGGCATGACCCTTGGACAAGTGATTTAAAATATAAACACCCTTAGAAGTCGGCCCAGTGTGCGCTCAGTATCCTGTCCATGTCGTAGTTTCTAGAGGTCACAGTTTCTCTCCTGTTAACCAGGATGCCTCTCTGGGTCTGGGGAACAGGAGAATGGTTATAAGGAAGGACATGGGTAAGTTGACTAGATGTTTCTTTCCATCGCACATTTTAGAATTTAACTAATTTGAGCAATAATGATAGTAATAAGAACCTAAGTTATTATATATAAAGGCTAGGAGTGTACCTGGCACTGTAATAAGCACCTTAGAAGAATTATCTTGCGGAATCTTCCCCGTGGTGCTCTGAAGAGGCTCTGTCGTTGTCAGTATTGCGGACGAGGAGACGGAGGCCCAACAGTGACTGTAACTGGCCTAGGGTAGCACCGTGAGTGAGAGCCAGAGGGAGGGTTTCCCACCGGGCTGTCTGCGTCCAGAGTGCCCAGAGCCACCCCTGCTGGCAGCAGGTTGACGTGGCGTTGGTGAGGACAAGCCGGAGCGGCCTGTGTGCGGTGGCCTTTCCTTCGGTGTGGGGCTGACCGCTGGGAGAACCGGGAGGCGGGGCTAGGGAAGAAGTGCGTCTTACCGAATGGGGACAGCCACTGTTGTCACTATCCTGTGGTACCGAAGGTGGGGAACTTCTGGTCCGAGGAGCTTTAGGTCATTTCTGGGGGGCAGTCTCGTTGCTGTGAGCCTTGTGGGCCCCACTTGGTTTTATGCACCCACACGCCTCCCTCGGTTTCCCAGCCTCCTCAGTAGATGCTTCTTTGACTGTCACAGAAGTCAGCCACCATTTTGCTTGTGACCCCATGCGCCGACGGGCCTCTTCGTTAGGGAGAACCCCTCCATGCTCGATGAGCTTCCGCTCCCTTCTGGAGTTTGCCTAACGGAATCGGAGACCGGTTCCGCGAAGGCATCCGCATTCCACAAGAGCCCTTCCTGGGAGTCTTCTAGAAGAGATTCAAAGCCACGGCAGATACAGACTTAGGCTGCTCCTCTTCCTGCTAGAATTCTTTCTACTTCTCTCCAGGGAACACTCCCATTGGGACTTTGGCGTCCGTAGGGAGGTGTCACTCAGGTGAGGGAGAAGACGCAGGGCTGGGAAGTCTCCGCTTCAGCCTGGGAGCTGGGTCCGGGGGAGCGACAATCCCGGCCTGATCCGGACGGAGCCTCAGGAGCCCGGCCTAGAAACCGGGAACTAGGGCAGAGCCCCGCGGATGGACGGATCTGAGGGGACGTACTGTGTTTCCTTTCCCTTTCTCTTGTTAATCAGGCTTGGGGCTGACATCTTTGGGCATCTGCAGGGCTCCTACCGTGAGGTAGGACTAAATTAGTATTTGCCGAGGATGAGGCCAGGAGTGGGTGGAGAGCCAGCATTAAACAGATAATACATATATATTTAGGTTGACCTTCCAGAAGCCTTTCGAAGACATGCGACATTAAATTTGGAACTGTAACGCGACCTCTGATTAAAAAAATTAAAAACTTTCTAACGCATTCATTCCCTGATGAAGAAGTTCACCACCCCCGTGCCTGGTTGCGTTACACCTGAGACCATTCCTTTTTTTTTTTTTTTTTGGTATTCAAGGCGAATGGCTGGATCTGGGGAGTCTTGTGTCCCAGAATCCCCTGCGGTCAGCACAGTGTAGCCTGACTGCTGGGGACTGGGCATCAAGTCCCAGTCCTGTCTCCTCCACGCTCCGTGAGACTTTGGGGGAGTCACGGGACCTGAGCTTTGGGTTCCCCCAAGGACAGGAGCCAGAACCTGCTCACCTTGTGGGGCGGTAGCGAGAGTAAGTGTGAGAGGCGCTTCCTCAGCGGTGAACGCCGAGCATGGGAAACGACGTTCAGTGAAACGCTCACTCCTCCCTTCCTTTATCTTACGATGTGGGGACTTAGCAGACTTGCTCTTGACCCTGGTCTTTCCATTCCTTCTCGCTGGAAGCGCTGGTGAGGTGGTTCTAGCCCTCGCCCTGCAGGGAGCAGCTGGAGGCTTGGGCATGCTGTGGTGAGCCGTTTTCCCCTCCAGGGGCATCACGCGGCAGTGACCTCCTCCACCGGGGACCTTCTTTTTATGGATCGAGGGGGTCCTCCCACCTGCCCTCGCCTCGATGCAAGTCAGGCCCTGGCAGGTCTCTCTCCAGGGATCCGATCTGGAAGCCCACGAGACAGGGTGTTTCTGCTCTGCTCTGGAAGCCAGGGGTCTGGTATCCCCCGGCCACAGCCCATTTGCTGGGAGAGAAGCCTGGGAGCAGGGTCACCCATCAGAGCACCTCCCTGTTTCGTTTGCTCTTGGAACCACGCTGTGTGCACAGCAGAGTGTGGTGAGGTGGTGGATGGGCGTGTGTTATTAACAGGTGTTACTCCCAGAGAAGTTTCATTTGTGAATCCTGTGTGTGTGTGTGTGTCAGAGTGTCCTTTGTCCATTTCTGCTTTATAGAGGAGGTTCTGACAAACCCTGATCAATATTTTACATTCCATGCATGAAGAACCAGATGTTAGAAGTTTCCTATTGTTGGGGAGGAGGGAGGGAGCTGCGGCCCCTCCAGATTTATAGAAATCAATGTTCTCTGACAGAAGTTGGTTAGTTTTCCTGGGAAACAAGGAACAGGAACACATTTTTTTGATTTTCGTGATGAATTATTCTAACAAGAGCCCTCTTTTTTCGTCTCTTTGACTTTCAGGCATTGGCCAGGGTGCACGAGCCAAACATATTAATGGGGTGTAGAGCCCCACAAAGTAGCGAGGCTGGCCTTTCCTCCCTCCTTTCCTTTCTTTTTTAAAATTATTAATTTGCTTTTTGTTCTCGGCTCTCCGTGCGAGGTTCGTTGTCGGAGGCGCCCTTGACGGCAGTGAGGGCTGTTCTTTTCTGAGCATCTTCCCCGGAAGCAGATCCCACGGGAAGGCACGGGGACGTTGGCTGTTTCCGTGTCAGGAGCAAAGGAGTGTCACCTTTCAGCTAAGCCGAGATGGGACCGGCATTTTTGAAAATAGCTCTAACCAAGCTCAGAAAGAGGTGCAGGAAAGGGTCTCTGGTCTCCTCCAGCACAAGGTGCTGACCACCTAATTGTGTAAATCAAGTTCCTCGTGGCTGGCGATGAGGACCGTCTGTTCTCTCTGCTGTCCGATGGTGCTTTGGAGAAGTTGGAGATTATTGAGCTCTTTTTTATGCTTCCATTTATGAGTTCAACTGGATACTTGTTCCCTGCTTGTTGGTCCGTGTACTCCTCTAAGCTTTCAGAAAGTAAATCTATTGCCGAGCGTAGAACTGCCTTTCAGTGGAAAGGACTGTACCTTGGCGGTTCGCATAACCCAGCGTTCAGCAGGCGCTCTGCGCACCAGCCAGTGAGAGTGGGGGGACCGAGGAACCCCGTAGGCTGACTGCAGGTTGTAGGGAGAGGCTGGGGGGGGGCTCTGTGAGTTGGGGTGCCCCTCAGTGGCCACTGTCCTTGAGCCAAGTTGATCTACCTTTCCCGATTTACTACCTCTATAAGAGCTGGTCATGCTTCCTCGTGTGAGTTCACTGTAGACGCCAACTTTAAAAAATTTTTCTTGGAACTTTTTGGGGTGGCCTTGGTTAGTAAAATTATAGAGGTTTCAGGTGTACAGCTTTATAATCCATCGTCTGTATATTGTATTGTGTGCTCACCACCCCAAGTCGATCTCCTTCCCTCACCACTGACCCCCCTCTGCCCCTCTCTCTCCCTCCTCCGAACCCTCTTTCCCTCTGGTGACCACTAGACTGTTGTCTGTGTCGAGGAGTTGTTTTCCTTTGATGAATCCCTTCACCTTTTTCACTCAGCCCTGCCGCTCCCATCCACTCTGACAGCTGCCAGTCTGTTCTGTAAGTCTGTTTCTACTTTGTTAGTTTACTTTGTTCAATAGATTCTGTACGTGAGTGAAATCCTGTGGTACTTGTCTTTCTCTGACTGGCTTATTTCACATAGTGTAGTAATCTCCAAGTCCATCCATCCTGCCTCAAAAGATAAGATTTCCCTCTTTTTTTTTTATAGCCAAGTAGTATTCCATTGAGTAAATGTACCACAGTTCTTTTGTTTTTGTTTTTTAATCTAGTCACTTGGGCTGCTTCCAAGTCGTGGTTACTGTACATAACGCTGCAGTGAAGCTAGGGGTGCACATAGTCTTTTGAATTAGTGTTTTGGTTTTCTCTGGGTATAGCCCCAGAAGTGGAATCTCTGGGCCATAAGGCAGTTCCATTTTTTTTTTTTTTTTTTTTTGTATTTTTCTGAAGCTGGAAACAGGGAGAGACAGTCAGACAGACTCCCGCATGCGCCCAACCGGGATCCACCCAGCACGCCCACCAGGGGCGACGCTCTGTCCACCAGGGGGCGATGCTCTGCCCTTCCGGGGCGTCGCTCTGCCGCGACCAGAGCCACTCTAGCGCCTGGGGCAGAGGCCAAGGAGCCATCCCCAGCACCCGGGCCATCTTTTGCTCCAATGGAGCCTTGGCTGCGGGAGGGGAAGAGAGAGACAGAGAGGAAGGAGAGGGGGAAGGGTGGAGAAGCAGATGGGCACTTCTCCTATGTGCCCTGGCCAGGAATCGAACCCAGGACTCCTGCACGCCAGGCCGACGCTCTACCACTGAGCCAGCTGGCCAGGGCCAAGGCAGTTCCATTTTTAATTTGATGCCAACTTTTCTTGAGCGAGCTGGTGTTTTATGACTGGTCCAGCTGGTAGATTCTCACCCTGGTATTCCAGCTAAAACGATGCCCCCCCTCATATCCCTTGGCGTGTCCTCCAAGTCCCCATTGTCACTGCTTTAACCATCTGCAGGTTAGGCCCCGAGGGTAAGGCAGAGTCTGCCTCTGTGTGTGTGTGTGTGTGTGCGTGTGTGTGCACACTGTCTGATGTGTTGTAGATGCTGAGAATCAACACGAGACCCAGCCCCGCGCAGTGGGTGCAGCAGCCATTGTCCTTTGGGTCCAGGGTGGCACGCACACCTTACGGCGCACTGTCTGCAGTTGAAGTTGTCGATTGTTTTCTTTATAAACTATGCCCCCGCCCTGACAGAGGTGAGCAGCTAGGAATCTTGAATACAGAGTAAAAAAAAAAAAAATGGAAAGAGGAGAACATAACCTGGGTCCCCCTCCCCGAGGAGGAGAGAGCTCTGTGACAAGAGGATGAGAGGGCTGGGCGTCGAGGACGTGCGCCGGAGAAACATTTCCTGCACGGCGAGAAGAACGAGAACTTAGAAAGCAGGCAGTTCCTTTATTGAGGCTCCGCCGGGATTTGTGCCTTGGTGGATTCTTCATATATTACAGTGAATTTAATTAAATACATCGTGATCCCAATTGAGGGTATTCTAATTAGCTGGGTCAGGAACAAATTATTCTCCCTCTTTCTCCAAATGAAAACATCTTTTCTGCAGGGAGAGCATGTCCTCGGCTGAGAGGCTTTGCCCCGGTGGAGTCCTCCTCGGCCTCTCCAGCCACACCCCCTCCTGCTGCGCCTTATTAGGCCGCTTCCAAGGGTGGGATTCTGGGGGTGGGGCCAGGGCTGCGTGAGAAGGAGAGGGCATCTGGCCAACAGGGTCAGGGCGTTGACCTCCTCGTGGCCTGGGAAATGACCAGATGGTGTGGAGAAAGTTACAGAGGTCAGGACCCTGCTGCTAGCTTTGGGTCCCTGTTTGCATCAGGTTGTGTACAGCCTGAGAAATACCGAGTGAGAACTTACAGAATTTGGTGAGAACAGGATCTGCCCCGAGCAAGGCGACATCAGGAGACTCGGGGTGTGAGTGGAAGTTCGGGTTTGGATGTCACTTTTATAAGCAGGTGTGTGTGCGTGCACGTGTGCGACTTGGAGAATAAACTGGAAGTGCAAAAAGCAAGCTTGGAATTTTGAATGAAGCTTTTGTGCATGTCTCCGAGAGGACCCTAAATGCACCCCCCCTAGATAGGATCAGTGGTAGAGGCCACGGCTGTCTGCCTTGCTTCTTCTTATTCTGTTCTCCACCACTTGCGGTGCGTGCCCATTTCCCTTCCCAAATGGCTCTCAAGTGTCACAACAAAGCATTCCTCCTGGCGCAAGGGAGTATTCTTCCCCACCATGGGATCGAGTGTAGAGTGGTTTTGGCATCAGTCATTTTTAAAGCAGAGTCCCCAATATGATATTATTGATTTTGATTAGGATTTATACAGTGCTGTCACCCAGCAGCCCATGAGTTTTAGGACAAAAGACATGACATCTCAACCGTCCATGCTTTTCTGTTTTTGAACATGACATCCTCTCTTCTGGCCCTGAGGTCGGAAACCAGGGCTGTTTCAAAAAGAACCCTCCCATCATGTCACACGTTTGTGTTTCCGGGTCAGTGCCTTATTGCCAGTCTCGTGGGCAGCGGGGGGCGTGGCCGATGAGTCTTGCTCTGACTTCATTGTTTATGACGCCACCACAATCCCTCAGTAGAACTGACGGCTTTGGATTCCATGGTTATTTCCCCAGTGATCTGTGATCCAGTTGGTTTTTGTTGAAGCGTTGATAAATGCAATTCTTGGCGACCGAGGACAGCAGTTCCTGGCTCCTGTACAGGTTTCCTGCTCCTCAGTCGCAGGCCAACACTTGCTCCCAGGAACACCCCGGGTTCCTTTCTGGCTTTTGAGGCGCCCGGTAGACAGACGGTCATGTAGAATGCAGGTGGACATGCTCATCTCTCCCCTCCACACCTAGCACAGCAGACCTTTCTTCTGGGAGGAGGGAGGGTGGTCGCCCCAGAATGCATCGCTTTACTGCCGTTCCTCCTCCTGGAATTCTCTGCGGGGAGCCTGGTCTCAGAGGAGGCACATCGAAGATAATAAACCAAGAAAAGTCGTTTTTTTATTGTAAGTTGTGATTTCTTTAGCAGTTAACATTGAGCTCCCTAGTTCTCGTAAGCTCCTTCTGGTTGTGGAATGGCTCTAGGACAGCCGTTACCGGTAGAGATACGAGGAAGTTCCACGGCTCTGCGCTCGACTGTGTTAACCCACCCGTTCTGTGGGAAAGGGGGTTCTCTCTGTTGGTGCCTCCAGCGCCCTTGACACTCCTACCTGGGGACTAGTGGAGCTGGCATCCACGACAGAGGGCCGCAGCCTCCCTCCTCTCCCCACAGTGGTATTTTCTACAGCCCCTGCTCAGGGCATTCCTACCTCCTCTTCCACTAAGGTGCAAACGGGCTTCCTGAATTTTCACACCTTTTCTGTGAACGTTGGTTGTGTGCATGTGACCAGAGGAGCCTTCGGAGCCGTGTCATTTGGTAGGAAGTGCTCGTTGGGCCGTGCTGGTATTTTCAGTATTGGGCACAGTGCAGGGCATTCTAGTTGCTCTGCTGTCTCAGGGTCTTTGATTATAGTCCCGACGAGAAACATATCCAGGCAGGACCAGAAACAGTTAGCAGGGTGTTGTGGGCCCTGAGCAGAATGTCTGCAGGTCAGGGAGGAGAGGACCAGCGTGCAGCACCGGGAGGCTTCGCTGTGGGCTCTGTGCAGCAGCTGGCTGCGCTCTGGGGCTGGAGGCGGGGTGGGGGCGGAGAGAGAGAGAGAGAGGAGGACAGGATAACGGGAACCTGTCAAACACAGTATCTGAAATTCCTCCTTCAAAAGGATTCTGAGAGTCAGCTTCTAGTCCTGTCTTCCATGGATTAGCCCGGGCATCCTGGGTCAGTCACCTGAGCTTTTTGAAATTGTGTCCCCGGCTTTACGTGCAGCCAACAGAACCCCCCCCCCCCAGGGGCCGTTTGAAATGAAGGAGATGGTTTTTCTGTACTAAGAGCATGTCTGTCCCCTGTCCGTAAAAAGGGTCCATAGCTTTTTTCATATTCTCAAAGAGGAGTGAAAAGTTTGTCAATTTTGTCAAACTTTTTGCCTTCTCTGCCTAATGGTTCCCATGACCCCTCCTGTTCTTGCACCCTAACTTTAATCCTATTTGTTCCTGCTTCCTGCCAGCGCCGGGCTCCTGGGTTCTGGAATCAGTACTGTATCTGCACAGACACAACACGGAGTGGAGTTTTGACCGTGTGTGCATGAAGCCAGCTGACCTTGAGATGTGGACAGGGAACTTAGGAGAAATTTAGTTTTCTGTTATTTTTTTTTTAATATCCAGGGGATCACTTAATTTTGGGGTTCTCTTAATAGGCTGTAGTTCTAAATACAAAAACTTGGGTTGTCATCCTTGGCTCTGGGTTCCTGAACGAGGCAGGATTCTCTACAGGCCGGGCAACCATATAGGCTCACCTAATGCAGGGTTTGGCTGACTTCTTTTTGTCAAGAGCCAGATCGTTTTTGTTGCAGTTAGTCAACCTGTGGTGTTTTGAAAGCCGCTGTAGATAATTCGTGTCACGTATGTGGCTGCGTTCCATTAAAACTTTATTTACAAAAACACAGTCGGCAGGTTGGGTTTGGCCTGCAGGCTGTGGCTCGCTGAGCCCTGAGCTCGATAAGGCAGGACGCTTCGCGGAATGGAAGGGGAACCTTTCATTACCATGCCAGGAGAACCGGTATCATGGGAAGGGCCCAATCCGTCAGCGTTTTCAGCCCTGTGGAAAGCCATAGGGGAGGGGACACTCGGGGGGACATGGGAACGGTGGTCAGCTTGCTGCTTGTCCACAGAGAGCTGCCGGAGAAGGGAACCTTGGGGGGGGACACCGAATGAACCCTCTAAGGCAGCATTTTTCAACCGCCGGGTCCGCCAGAAAAGAGTTAACCACCCCGATGTCCCTGTGAAGATGATAGACCCAATGATCTTGGTCGAATCTACTACTTAGGCTCTGGGTGATTTCTGCCTTAGCGGCCCCCGAAATAATTCACTTTTTTACCGGTTCCCCAGGGAGTCAAAAGGTTTAAAAAGCCCCGCTCTGAGGGACCTGCGGGGGCTGCAGCCGAGCGCTCACCCTGGCCTGTGTCTGTCTGAGGGACCTTCGGGGGGCTGCAGCCGAGCGCTCACCCCGGCCTGTGTCTGTCTGAGGGACCTGCGGGGGCTGCAGCCGAGCGCTCACCCCGGCCTGTGTCTGTCTGAGGGACCTGCGGGGGCTGCAGCCGAGCGCTCACCCCGGCCTGTGTCTTCTCCTCTGTCCCCGCAGCACCTGCAGCAGCACGAGAGCGGCGTGGAGGGCGAGGGCTGCTACTACCACTGCGTCCTGTGCAGCTACTCCACCAGGGCCAAGCTGAACCTCATCCAGCACGTGCGCTCCATGAAGCACCAGCGCAGCGAGAGCCTGCGGAAGCTGCAGCGGCTGCAGAAGGGCCTCCCGGAGGAGGACGAGGACCTGGGCCAGATCTTCACCATCCGCCGGTGCCCCTCCACGGAGCCGGGTGAGTGGTCTCGCCATCCCGGGAGGCCCGGCGTGGGCTCCAGGTCTTGACCTCGGCGACGCCTCCTGGGGGGCTTTGGTTGGTTTGGTGCTGCTGGCCCTCTCGTGTCCACCGCTGACCGTGATGTTCTGGAAGGAACACGCGTGGACTGTCGCTTTATGTTAGAGGAACTTGGTGGCGGCACTTCCCTGCGGGTATCCGGGCACCGCCCAGTGAGCCGGCCCACGGATGTCCGTCCCCACCCAGATTCCTCTAGTGTAGACTCCAGATTCAGTCTGTTGGTTCAAGGGCTGCTACGTTGTGTCTTGTTCAGTGTTAAGAACGGGCCGTTTGTGGCCTCCTGTCTGGTCTGTAAGAAGTAACTTCAGGTAGGATCAAAACAAGTGCTTAGCGTATTTGAAAGTGACTCCAGTTGTTCTGTGGCCCGGTGCTGCCTGTTATTTCAGAGTCGGGACCTTCCCGAGGGGACCTGTCTGGCTTCTGCCTCCCTCCTGTCATGTCCCCCGCAGCCAGCGTCTCCTGCACCCCCTTCCTCCGCTCCCCGACTCTCTCCCCTGCTGCGGCCGCGCTCGGCAGACGCACCTCTCTCCTCTTTGTCCGGCCTCCCAGTCCCTTTCCCTCAACTTGGAAGCACAGGACAGTCACTTGCCTCTGGAAAAATGGTGACCCAAAAGCTCTTCCTTAAGCCTGGGTCCCGCTCTCTGTCTCCTGTAGAACCTTCAAGACTGACTCTTGAAAGGACAGTCTGTATTGGTCACCTCCACTTTACGCCGCATGCTGACGTACGTAGCCTGTTTCCTCCGTCATCCAGCCACCCTGGAGAGGTCACCATTGACCTTGGATTTACCCAACCCAGGGGCTACCTGCTGGACCTCACTTTTCTTTCTGTGGTCTTTGAAACGGTGGCTCGGCCCCCCTGCCCGAAGCCCCCTTCCCTGGGCTTCTGGGTGTTTCCCTCTGGTCCTCCTGCCTCTCTTGGCCGTCCTCGGCCAAGGGCCAGTGTCACCGGGCATTAGGCCCTGGCCCTTAGCTCCTAGCCCCTTGAAGCTCTGATCTCCTGGCGTTGCCAGGTGTCCTCTCTCGTTGGTGCCACCGCATAGCCGCCGAGCTCACGATTTCCTTCTGCAGACTTCTCTGTCCCCAGGGCACGCTGTTGAACGAGCTGGTCAAGCTGGACACTCAGAGCCATTCCTCACCCCTCCGTCGCCTGTGACACCTCTCGGCCAGTGAGCCCTTGAGCCCCCGAGCCCTCGCGGCTGTGTGGGGTTTTTAATCTTCATGGTATCAAATTTCACATTTTTATAGCTTTTAAGGGCAAAAAATGGTCTCAATACCTTTTGAGAACTGGTATGACCCTCGCCTGCCCCACCCCCCAGAGGAGTGGCTTTCCAGGGTCAGTTGTCCTTCCATTGCTTCCGTATTGATTAGCATGCTTCTATTACTACTTCTCATTTTTATTTTAATTAATTAATTTATTTTAAGTTTAAGACATCTCGTGGCTTCCTACTCTTGAAGCTGACGATGTCCCTGGTAGGCCTGTCTGTAAGTCCTCGCACTTGTACCGCTCACACACTGCACACCCACAGACCTCCACAGACGCCGCACACATGCGCAGCCGCACACACTCACGCACACTCGTGCACACGCTGCCCCCACGCACCGTGCCCCACCCCTCTCTCACTCCCCGCACTCCCCAGGCCCCTCCCCTCCACGCTCAGTCTTCTCCTCCCTCCATCTTCTTCCACTGTGATTAAATAATAATTTGGCGGTTTGATTGATATTCAGTGTTTTCATTATTCTAAGTCTATAAATACCAATCTAATTTTCATGTACCTTCTTGTACAACAACTCTCTGTTTCCCCCGGTTTTCTAGGTACCTGTGATTGATTCATGGCTAGTCCTCCCCAGAGTAGGCAAGGCCCGGTGTCTGAAGGCTCTGCCGTGTCAGTTCTGCTGTGAGCCTCGTTTCCTCCTGGGGGCACCCCTCCCGGGCCCCGGCCGGTCCCTCTCTCTGCCCCGGCTCCTGTCCCGCCACCGGGCTCTAACTCTGCTCCCTTCTCCACACGTCAGACTTGCCTCTTGTGTGAGAGGCTGTGCCCACGGTGGAGCGTGTCTCCTCGTTCACGGTGGAAGGGCCAGCCGTCCTGAGTCAGGAGGAATCGTTTTGTCAGGAGAGTGCTGTTGGGTACCAGGACCGTTTTTGTCATCTCCAGGTCACGACAAGACTATCCCTTCCCTTGTGTTTTTCCGGTGCCTCTTCTGGCTCAAGTCCAGAGGCTTTAACCCGTGGGGTCTGCCTCGTGTCTGACTCACCCCTCTGGGTGGGGACGCTCCCAGGAGCATGCGACGGGTCCCAGTACCCGAACACTGGAGGAGACCATTGTGCCATCTGGCTGTGGAGTCCCGTTCCCCACGGGGATGTGTGGCTTTGGTGTGCTCTTGCCCCACCCCATTATCCCACTGTTGAGTCATTTCATAGGATTCTCCTTCCTCCACCGATAACATGCAGGCCTATTTACTTCCACGTTTTGTGGTGGGGTTTTTTGTTTTTTTGGGGGGCCAGCTCTGCATACGTCATTGTTTTAATCTTCCTTTAAAAGCCGGCCCCTTCCCCGCTCACTTCTTTCTTTCACTCGGCTCAGAATCCCCTTTTTATTAATGAGGTGCCCCAAACTAAATAGTGTACAGCTGCCGTTTCACCCGGGGTCCGTGGACTGGAACAAACAGTCCCCTGTTTTATAATGTGATACTTCTATTTACGTAGTCCGCTCTGGGATTGCTTTCTTACCCCACTGCCTTCTGGGTCCCTCTCATGTAATGCGGATCAGGGATTTTTTCCCCCCCGAAGTGTATGAGCAACTTTAGTCTAGATCACTGGTCCCCAATCCCTGGGCCGCAGACTGGTACCGGTCTGTGGGCCATTTGGTACTGGTCCGCAGAGAAAGAATAAATAACTTACATTATTTCCGTTTTATTTATATTTAAGTCTGAACGATGTTTTATTTTTAAAAAATGACCAGATTCCCTCTGTTACATCCATCTAAGACTCACTCTTGACGCTTGTCTCGGTCATGTGATACATTTATCCGTCCCACCCTAAAGGCCGGTCCGTGAAAATATTTTCTGACATTAAACCGGCCATGGCCCAAAAAAGGTTGGGGACCACTGGTCTAGATGATAGACTTCCTCTCTGTATTTCAGAATCCTTTCGTATTGTCTTTGGCCTGAAGTCATGTTTTTGCCCTCTGCTCGCCCCCCTACCCCACCCCCACACCACCATGTACCCCCCTCCCTCTCATACGCTCTGGACAATTTTTTTGGGGGGAGGGGTATTTTTTCTGAAGTTGGAAACGGGGAGGCAGTCAGACAGACTCCCGCATGCACCTGACCGGGATCCACCCAGCATGCCCACCAGGGGGCGATGCTCTGCCCATCTGGGGCGTTGCTCTGTTGCAACCAGAGCCATTCTAGCACCTGAGGCAGAGGCCATGGAGCCATCCTCAGCACCCGGGCCAACTTTGCTCCAATGGAGCCTTGGCTGCGGGAGGGGAAGAGAGAGACAGAGAGGAAGGAGAGGGGGAGGGGTGGAGAAGCAGATGGGCGCTTCTCCTGTGTTCCCTGGCCAGGAATCGAACCCAGGACTCCTGCACGCCAGGCTGACGCTCTACCACTGAGCCAACTGGCCAGGGCCCACTCGGGACAAATTTATAATCTGCACTAATGACAAAAAGGGACAAATTATTAGGTAATAGTCATGTTGACATTAACAGTAACTTGACACTGTTTTGGATATCCCTTTAAGAAAACCCATCTTAAAATATATCCTCGTCACCCCCTCCCCCAAGGGAAGGGTTCTTAGAAACTTCTTGAAAGAATGTCTTCAAGAAAAGGGATGGTTGTGGTGGACATGGTAGAATTAAGACATTGACGGTCATCAGCTTCAAATTTTGTCACCACAGACAATGAAATATCCCTCGTTTTCTACTCTGAGCATAAGGGTCAGCGCCCTGATCTTCCACTAGGACAGACTCCTGTAGCGTACGGTAGTCTCTTGGGGCACCTTGGGGCGCCCTGCCTGTTCTGCCTCGAAGCTGCGTGGTATTAAAGGTTGTGCTGTTTACAGCCTTTGATGTGGTGTGCTGGTGTCATCCGGTTAAAGGACAGTGTTTCTCCTTTCCTTCCTTTTCTTTTTCCTTTCTTCGAGTCTTGTTCACATGCCAGGAAGTTTTACACAGAAGCCGTCAGAAAGAACTTGCGTGCCCCGGTCTGCTCTCCCCTCCACAGGCATGAGGACTTCCCTTGCTGAGGCTGGTGGAGTGAACTGTAGGATAGGTTCTTCCCTGTGATGACAAAAACGTTATCTTTTCAAATTCTGGTCAGCGTGAGCCAGCATGCTTTCCAGTGAGGCCGGCGCTCCACCGAGCCTGCCAGCCGGGATGAACGTGACAATGTGGAGGAGGAGAACTTGCGAAGGGCCCCTCTGCCCTTCAGAACTGGTCGTGGCCAGGATGCACACCTGCCGCCAGCCACGTGACTCCTCGGGAGTCTTCATGGCCAGATGTAATGTACAACATCTTGGTCCGACCTGCACCACAGGGCTAAGGCTTGGCTGCCAGCAATGTGCTCATAATTAGGCTGCCTCCCCATCCTGGTCCTGCTTGTGGGCAAGCTGTACTGTTACTTCAGTGGTCAGGCTGAGCCATGCATTATACTGTCTCTATCTAGTGAGACACACACACACACACACACACACACACACACACACCACCCCCCCCCCCATTTTGAAAATACACATCTCGGGCCTGACCAGGCAGTGGCACAGTGGATAGAACATCGGACTGGGATGCGGAAGACCCAGGTTCGAAGCCCCAACATCGCCAGCTTGAGCACGGGCTCACCAGCTTGAGTGCGGGGTTGCTGGCTTAAGCCTGGGATCATAGACATGATCCCGTGGTCGCTGGCTTGAGCCCAAAGGTCGCTGGCTTGAAGCCCAAGGTTTGCTACCTTGAGCCCAAGGTCGTTGGCTTGAGCAAGGGGTCACTCGCTCTGCTGTAGCTCCCTGGTCAAGGCACATATGAGAAAGCAGTCAATGAACAAATGAACCAACTAAGGAGACTAAAGAGCCGCAACGAAGAATTGATGCTTCTCATCTCTTTCTCTTCCTGCCTGTCTGTATCTGTCCCTCTCTCTGTTTCTCTCTGTCTCTGTCATACAAAAAAAAAAAAAAAAAAGGATAAAAGAAAATACACACCTCGGAGAACAGGGAGTTGCCCAACCAGATGAGGTTTACCCACCCCAACTTTTTTTTGGCATCCCGGTCATTTGATTATTGTCTCTCCTGTATTTTCTCCAACACCAAGCGGACTTGACTCTGTTGGGAGGTGGTCTTTCACCTCGCCCCCATGCACAGGCCCAGGTAGGGAAAGCCTCCTGGGGGCCAACACCCTGGGTGCCCTCTGCCAGTTACTGGCACCTGCTGTTTATTTACTTGGTTGACCAGCAGCTCTTGAAAGTTCTCAGAGGTGAGGCATGTGTAGGACCAGCTTCCCTTTATTAAAAAGGCGTTTCTGGCTCCAGGGTGAGACTGTAGCTCGTTTCATCCTGTCAGTGCCCTGGGCTTCGAGAAGGCAGGAGGCCCCTGGCTGGCGGCACTGCCCGCGGCCTGCCTGCTCTCCTCCGCTGCTTCCTCTCTCGCCCTCGACTCAGCTACTTGTCTTCTTTCGTGTAGGCACAGATTTCAAAACTTTGCACAGACGGAATGTAAGGAGTCTTTCTTGAGCACCTATTGCGTATAAGGCCTTCTGAGTCGAGGGACACAGCTGACGTCTACCTCTCTGCTCTTGGCGTGGACACACGGGGTCATCTACCAGCCCAGACATTCGAGGCGCCTGGGTGAGGACACGGCTTACAGAGGGCACGCTCATTCCATCCCAGCTTAGGAGAACATTTTGCTTGGAGCCGAAGGCGGCATCCCCCTCTGTGACATCTCTCTGGTGCTCAAGGTGGTGAATTCCTGGGGTTGAGGAGGCAGAGGCAGCTCGCCATGTGCTGGCCTTGACTGAAACAGGTGCCGGCTTTGCTGGATGGGTCATTTTTTTTTTTTTTTGAACCAAGTTTTAGGGAGTTCTGTTTATACATCTTGAGTATGAGAAAATGTATTTATTTTTTTTACTTTCTCATTTTATTTTTGTAAAGCCGGTAGCCACGGCCACCATCACAGCCGCCTGGCCCATGCAGGTTCGCATTGATTCGGACAGGCAGTAATGAAACAACAAAGCCAAGAACTGGTGGGCCATTACCTTTAATCCTAGCTTGTACCCGGTGGGCAAGAAATACACACAGTGGGAAAACACTTCCCTTTCTATTCAGGGCTCCCAAAGCAAGCCACTGACTTATCTGAGTTTCATAGAATCAAAGGTTTCTACCTTACCAGCCTATTCACCTCTGTTCCCCATCTCCTTCTCTCTGCATAAACTCTGCACAAACTGGCTTCTCCTTCAGCACTCCACCATCTTGGCTGTTTCTTCTCTCCTCCACGTGACCTTTCTCTGCTCTCCTCTCTAATGCTAATCTCAGGAACAGAGAGAGAGCAAGCTCCCGGTCTGCCCCACTTTATAGTATAGAAATCAAAACCTTTAATCCAATATACAAACAAGGAAGTCTCTGATACAAAGTCACTTATCTGAGGCATAATGGGATTCCTCTTAAGAGTGCACCATCCTACATCAAAAAGAGTAGGGAAAGGCTTAGTCTTAAAACTAAGCCTTAGGCTATAAGGATCCTGCCTGCTTACAGCCTGTCTCCCCACATCCAATGCAAACTATAAGCGAGCAAACATACAATTTATATATATCATATTTACAAACTTATTTGACCAACAATTTTATTTTTCAAAATTGGCCTAAAGCTGCCCTCTAAATATGAATTTTTTTTTTTTTTTGTAAATAGCTAAATTATATGTACTTTCAGTGTAATTTTTCTCATAGCACTAAAATCTGTTGTGGCCAGTTCTATAATTCTGACGCGTTGTTTTTACAAAACCAAATAGCTATGTTCCTTTTCTTTTTCCTTTTTACTCTATGGAGGCTTAGAGAAGGCGTAGGGATAATGTGTTTCTAACTAGATAAGTTAAACGTAAAAGTGCATCAGAGCAAATTGGGGTGACTGAAATTTTAAGCACTAATGAAGGAAGGAAGAGACTCTGACTTCATCTGTTACAAATACACTCCCCAGTGAAGGACTGTTTGCGCAAAGACTGTGAACATCAGTGTGCTTTTTTAGAAAGATGCTTTAGAATGCAAGAATAAAGAGAGATCATTATGTATCAAATAAAAAAGAAGGCATTGTTAAGTGAAAAGGGGACTTGACAGAATAAGTTTGATTCTATTTTTTTTTTTTAAGTATTTTCTTAAAGCTTTTAAAATAGCCATTCTGAGCAAAGTCTGTAATTGGCATATCTGGCTCTTTCATGTGTGGGATCTGTTTACCATTCTGGAGTCTCGTCAGGGTCAGGCACGTGGCAAGAGCTCAAATGTTGGTAAACCTTATAGACAAAGTTGCTAATGATGTACCAAGGGGTAAGTCTTGGTTGTCTTTTGTTCATGGAGATAGTTTTCTGTTCCGTTACTGTTGCATTCTCTTGCATCTTGCATCTACACGGAAAGGACAGGAGTAGTTCTTAGGGTGTACACTGTCTTGTTTTTCTGTTGGAACAGAGTTCCTGATTTGCCTTAATTAGTCCTCTAACAATCTGCAAAGGTCAGTGCCAATTGCCTGTTCATTTGCATTTGTAATTGTGATGGCTTCTGATTGCATATTCCTTGTCTTAGTCCTTCCTCTAAGTATATGCTGGTGTGTCCTCCCCTCCCCCTCCTCCCATGCCCCACGCCCCACGCCCTGCACCCCACACCCACCCGTGCACCAGACCTGTGTGGAAGCCAGTGATCTGACTCTTCATATAAGAAACCTTGGCACCGTTGGCCCGGCCTTCCCCGGACCTTCAGTGTCTGATATGGGAAGGCATCCTGGGGAGGCTGGTGCTTCTGAGTTAGGGGTGTAATAGAGGCAGAGTCAGGGAAATTGCATCGATACCAGGCAAGAACTCCATTATCTAGGAGCCTCCTTGGAGTGGGTAATTAAGGGCAATTAAACTTTTCTGCTGGCTCTCAGCTAAATATGCTAATGATCTGGTCTGTTGGAAGGTGGACATGTGCAGAGCGCTGTTTCACTGTTGTCCCATGCTCCTGGGCTGGGAGGGTCCCTCCAGAGAGGATGTGACATCACCAGGATGGTCGCTTGGCAATGGGACTTGAATCTGCAGCTACTATACTTCCTCTCTGTCTTCCCAAGGAGAAATGAGCTTTGGCACTGAGGTAATACTGCACCTCTTAGAAATCATCCAGGCCTGGTTGCAGGAGCCAGGGTTGCACCGAGCCCCCTGTCCTGTGCAAGCCCCACCGGTCACCGGGTGCTTTCTTTTTATGGGGTGATCAAAGCTGTCAGGGTTTTTCTGTTTTATTTCGGTGTATAAAACCGGAGCACATGGCGCCCTGTATGTTGGGCTGTATAGATGGCTGTGTAGTGCCCGGCCAGCTCGCCTTTTTCTTGGTCAAGGCTTTAGGTTATCTCCCAGAATCTCCCCTTGGGTAGCTAGGACTGTGTGCCTCTCACGGCCACCCAAGGCTGCCCCTGTGAGAGGCAGCAACACTGTGACCACTCCCTTCTAGGAGGGTGATACCAAGTAGCACAGCAAGAAAAAGAAAAGAAGAAAGGCACCTGTGAGTGGTTACTGGAATTAGAGAGTGTGTGTGTGTGTGTGTGTGTGTGTGTGTGTGTGTGTGTGTGTGTTGGAGGGTGAGGATGCCAGAGAGCCCAGAGACACAGAATGTCTCGTCGTGCCCAGTGTTATTTATTTATTTTTTTTGAAGTTGGAAATGGGGAGGCAGTCAAACAGACTCCCACATGCGCCCAACCGGGATCCACCCAGCATGCCCACCAGGGGGCGATGCTCTGCCCATCCGGGGCATCGCTCTGCCACAATCAGAGCCATTCTAGCGCCTGAAGCAGAGGCCACAGAGCCACCCTCAGCGCCCGGGCAAACTTTTGCTCCAATGAAGCCTTGGCTGCGGGAGGGGAAGAGAGAGAGAAGAAGGAGAGGGGGAGGGGTGGAGAAGCAGATGGGCGCTTCTCCTGTGTGCCCTGGCCGGGAATCGAACCCGGGACTCCTACACGCCAGGCTGACGCTCTGCCACTGAGCTAACCGGCCAGGGCCGCCCAGTGTTATTTTACTGACACCTTTATTCCAGGTCACCTTTGAAAGGGGTCTGTCTCCAAGGAACCTGAAAGTTTGAAACCTGACCCTCAAGTGAACATAGATTGATAGCCAGTGAGTGGGTGTTTTACTGGGTTGGACTCTGAGTTTTATGTCTGGATTTCATTTGAGGGGAGGGGCTTTGTGGTGTTGCCAGTGGGTAGCAGGACACAGTGGTCACCCCCAACTGATCCCTGTCATATATACAGACCCATCCTCCCCACCTCTGCACTTAACACCTCCTTTGTTGCCTAAATGTATTCTTCAAGAGAAGTAATGATTTTATTATTTGTGTGCAAAGAATCCACTTCTTGGGCTAGTTACATCCTATATTAAACTTGTTCCTGACCTTGGTGGGGGGCCTGGGAGGAAACTAGAACATTATTCCTTTGCTTACAGAAATAGCTCAAAGGTTTCTTCTCAGCCTCACAGATGTGAAGGAGCCCCCTTCAGACTGTGACCCAATTATGACAATTACAGTTCTGCATGACTTTTTTCAAACCTTGACTAGTGGTGGAAAGTTTTGCGGCCGCACAAATCAGAAGCACCGGCTGTGTTCTCTGGCTCTCGTGTTTCTAGACTCCTTGAGGGCAGCAGGGAGGCTTCTCCAGGCCCCCTGCCTGCCTGTCCAGTGTGGTAGCCACAAGCCACATGCGGCGACTTAAGCAAAGTTAAATGAATTTATGAAATTTAGTTTCTCTGTCCTACGAGCCAAATTTCAAGCGCTTAATAGTGACGCGTGGCTTGTGACTGCCTCGGGGGACAGTACAGGTTTAGGAAACAGTTCAGAAAGTTCTACGGGACAGTCCCGGGTTCCTTGCTGGGCTCCCGTGGCGTCCCGGTCGGCCAGGCTGGGTTCGGGCTGCATTCTCCGTAAGGTTCTTTGGTTTGCAGTTGAAAGAGTTTGGTGCCTGCCTGCTGCCTGCTTCCTGCCGGCCTAGTTAAGGCGTGTCCTTGACTGTCCTCCCATCGCTCTTTCTGCTTCCTTTTTCTCGGTATGGAGCAAATATGTTCTCACATCGATACTTAATTTTGGTTTTGCCACTTAACGCCTGTCCCACTAGCCGTTGTGAAGGCATTCAAAAGGACTCGGTCAAGATATTTCTTACAGAGTGGCTGCCAGAGGGCTTTTTATACGGAGTGTCATCCCTCAAGACTGTCGTGAGACCTTTTGTGTGTATGTTAATAAAAGGAGCTCTTCATTGCCTTTAAAAGATCCTGACCTCCGCTCTAATTGGAATATTAAAAATCTGATGGTATGTGATGTGATTTTTTTTTGTTTATTGGAACAGGCCTGTTTGTTTTTAATGCAATTTTATCCCCCCAAATTGTGATCTCCTTAGGAGGGAGTCGAAAAAGAACCCCTGCGCTGGTCTCTCTCATCGTGTTCGTGGGTTTAAAATTCTGTGCTCAGGACAGATTTGTTTTCCTTGTGGGCTTCCTTACTCTGCTGGGGCTGCCACAGCAGCATACCAGTGACTGGGGGCACGAGCAGCAGAAACGTCCTCTGTCGGGGGGACGAGCAGCAGAAACGTCCTCTGTCGGGGGGACGAGCAGCAGAAACGTCCTCTGTCGGGGGCACAAGCAGCAGAAACGTCCTCTGTCGGGGGGACGAGCAGCAGAAACGTCCTCTGTCGGGGGGACGAGCAGCAGAAACGTCCTCTGTCGGGGGACGAGCGGCAGAAACGTCCTCTGTGGCTCGTGGTCCCGGAGGAGGCCTCTGGAAGTCCAGCCCCAGGCGTCGGCAGGTTCGGGTGTGCTGAGGCCTCCCTCCTCGCCTCCTCGGCTTGCAGGCGCGGCCCCTCCCGTTCTCCTGGGTGTGGGAGCATCCCTGGTGTCCCTCTGTGTCACCATCTCCTCCTCTTCTTGTAAGGACAGCAGTCCGATTGGGTTAGGGCCTCATCTTCTCTTAGTACAGAGGGCTCTCTCCCCCAGTGCAGTCACCTCAGAGGTATTTGGTGGTTAGAATTTCAACCTAAGAGTTTGGGGGACACCTTTCCGTCCGGAACATGGGCTTTGTGACACCCAAGGTCAGTTTCTTGTTTCTCCCTCTGCGGCTCTCTCGGCTGCGGCCGAGGAGGGCAGTGTGTGTCGGGGGTGGGGTGGGGGGCACGCAGGTGGCGGGAGGCAGGAGGGACCCGCCGTGGAGCCTCTGGCGGCACTGCCGCGCCCGCCGGTCCCTCTGGGGCGCGCCGCCCTCACTTCTTGGCCCCGGTGATGGTCTTGGCATGCGGAGAAACAGCGAGCTCCTTGGAAGGGGCCTCCAGGGAAGGCCGGATGTGCTCGAGGAAACTTGTCAGGACAGGAAAGGGGTCATAGCACTGTGTCCACTGAACCTGTAGGACCGGGAGTCTCGGCACAGCGGCTCCTCCCTCCCCCCACTGGGACACTGCAGGGGAGCATCCTGCCACCCGTCCATAGAGGGACTCTGTGTACGTGTGCCGCTTGACAGACGTGGCATCAGGGCCACTCGCCCTTGTTGCAGGCGCTCCAGCGGGCAGTCACATGTGCGGCTCGCGTCTGAGGGGTGTAGAGAAACGGTGAGTCCTCCCTGTGACCCACCAGCGCTATGAGGGGCAGACAGAACTGACTGGATCGGTGGCTGGTGTGTGGTAGCCCTGGGGTTTTGTTTGGCTGTTCTGTTTTTTTCCTCCGGTTGGGGCAAATGCTCCCCAGAGCGTTGGTACGTGCAGTAACCAGCTATGGTATAGAATTGTATGTAGTGCAAATGGGTTGGGCTTCCATCCAAAGGATTTTGGTTGCTGGAAATACTTGAAGGATTTATTTCTTGGTTTCCCTTACTCTGTGTCGAATACTCCAGGCTTGCCATTCTTTAAAGGTCCTAGTGTGCAAGTTTTTACCCTTAATAACTTGCACTGAAGACCCATCCTTGTCCATAGGGTAGGTAGATGCTCTTCCCCAACCCTGATCTCTCCCAGATGCAGGCCTTGGACACGGGCCTCACGGCCACCCTCCAGCAGAGCCTTCCTGTGCCGTGCGAGCAGAAAGCAAAGCCTGTTCGCCCCCTCACCCTCCCTCCCGGCCAGTGGTAGAGGTCTCGGGTCACTGGGTCCCACTCTTCCGGACTGTGTGTGCTCAGTGCCGCCCGTGGCCCGGGGCTGCCCCAGTGCCCAGTGCCGGTGGGGGGCACTCTCTTCCCTGTAGAGTTTGCACGGCCAGCGCTGCTCTAGGCGGGGGCGGAGCGGGGGCCCGGAGCAGAGCGGGGGCTCGGAGCAGAGGCCCGGGACCCAGAGCAGTGCTCTCCCCGCTGTGCCTTGCCTCTGGGCTGCGGGCTGATGAACTCATCCCAGGGACAAGCAGCGCTCTGTCCTAGGATAGGGTTCTTCCTATCGAGCAAGGAAGGTGACCCATTGCCAGATTCTCTCAGGACAGAGATGACGAAATCCCTCAGACTGAGGTGAGAAGAGGGGCAGCAGTTATTTGGCAACGTCCGCAGACATCGCAGTGGAAACCTTGGTCTGGTCTGTCTGAGAGTTGGAAATTGCTGGCATGCTTTTCCTGACAGTCAAAGCCCTTCTGCGGTTTTCTTGTGTGATTCCATCCCAGAAGCATTGAGAAAAACCCCACAGCACGGGGAGAGCTCATCTGGCCCAGCATGGGCACGGGTCTTCACCAGCCTGTCACCCACACTGGAACCTTGGGAGGCACTTACGAGACGAGGATGTGGCCTGGCCGTTCATCGCAGGAACTTCATTCACCCCAGGCACTTTTATAGCAACAGCCGGGACTTCTCAGTAGAATTAACTGGTTGGTCGGTCTTGAGTTCTTAACAGAACAACCTGAGGTTGTGTAAGCAGTAAAAAATAGAAACAGTATCAAAATTGGGATCAAGGTTTTTTTTAAAAAAAAAAAAAAAAAGGCAAGAGAGAGAAGTCAGAAGGAGGGTGAGCAAGTACTGAAGAGAGTTCAGAAATGAAGAGGCAGAGATAAGGTGTGAGTGGGCAAGAGACAACGGTGGACTCCCTGCTTTTAGAAAGGCACCGTGGCGGGGGCCAGGTGTGACCGAGGCGAGTCCAGCAGTGACTTCTTTTATTCTGCAAACATGGACCTGTCCTTAGTAGGGCCAGGCCCCACCCTGGGCTCTGAGAAATCGGCCGTCAGGGAGAAGACCCCAAGTCTGGACTTTGCCCTGTAGCAGCGGGGGACAGATACCAAGTAAACAAATACAGCAGTGTAGGTGTGCAGGGTGCTGCAACAACACCACCAGGTGGGGCAGGGTGAGATGCGGGAGCTGTTTTATATAAGGCACTCCAGAAAAACTCTCTGTGGGGAGGTGACATTGGAGCTGAATGGGGGGACAGCAAGCATCTGGACAGAGGGCCCAGCAAGTGCCACCCCCCTCGGCTGGTTGCACGGGTCTGGAGAGGAGGGAGCGTGCTGGGAGGGGTGATCTGGGCAGGGTGCCGGGAATTTGGATTTTGATCCCATCAGAAAGGGAAAGGTCTGAGCAAGGGAGGTGGCAGCATGACCTCCACTATTCAGGTTACTATGGAAACTTGACTTGCACATCCGTCGTGGTTCAGATGTGAGTTACCTTCCTTCCCTTCACCCCATCACGCCCTGAGTAATGGGCTCCCCACCCAGGCAGGGAGGAGAGGGGGTGCCTTGGTGTGCAGTCTCCCTAGGAGCCCTGCAAGCAGCAACAACTGCAAGTACGTAGAAGGGGCCCCGTTGGTCCTGAACCTGAACGTGTAGAAGCTGCCCCTGGGCTCCGCACGGCGCTGGAGTTTCCTGCTTCAGCCCAGAGGTCAGCAGCTCCCCCCCCCCCCCACAAAGAACAAAATCTTTTCCCGTTGACTCATCACCTAAGTGTGAAGCACAGGAGAGACTTTTGTCCTTTTGACTTGAGGATGAGTTGCCTGTACTACTACGTGAACACCAAACTCAAGAATGAGAAGCTGGCTCTGGCCGGGTGTGTGTCAGGGTGACTACAGCAAAGCGAGCCCCCGTTTCCTGCTCCCCCGCGCCTTCGATGGCCCTCAGGGTCCACAGGACACCTTGGTCTGGCGGGGGTGTGTAGTTCCGGGACAAGAATGGCGTTTCACCACTTGCTGTTATAATTCAAAAAGAGCTCCTCAGGGCCCTCACACCTCTGTTCTCTTCGTGTCCGGAGCTGCGTGCCCACAGGTCATTATCCCGTTCTGAAGGCCTGATGACCCAGCTCTAACGTGCCTGTCTAGCCAGCCTTTGACAGACAGGCCTGATCTAATTCTGCAGCCATTTTATGCTCTGTGGGCGGGTGCCCAGACCCCAGGCGGACTGAAGACTTCCTCAGAACTCTTGAGACTGGAGATATTTGTGCCATACTGGACTGTTTTCCCCGGGCTTTCCTTTAGTCAGGAATGTAGATTAGGTGAGTGGGGGGGGCGGGGGGAGGGAGCAAGGGGCGTGTCCAGTAGATGGTAGGCAGTCGCTGGGCTTTTGGTCCCTTCCTCTGTAAGGCAGTATTATTTACACAGCTGATTGGGAAACAGTGACTCTTCTTCAGTAACTATTTTGACACCACTTCTCCCCCCCCCTTTTGGGGTCCCTGTCCCCTTGGGATTGTCAGGCTTAAGTTGAAAGACCGCTGGAGGGAAAGATGTTGGTATATTTACATCATGGGTATTTGGAAAGAATGTTTCAGCCACACCTGGCTGCCTTGTGCCAGGACAAATTTAATTTATTTGAAGATTCTGGCCACAGGCAGTCTTTTCTGTTTGTTTCCTTAAGGGAGGAAACATTGAAGAGCAGCAGCGAGCTATGTTGGTTTGCATTTGTTTTCTTCCAGAAAAGACCAGCCAGTCGAAGGGAGATTATCTCTAAAGGATATGAGAGGTTTAATCATTTTAATTTTGTTTTTATTAAAGTTTATCATAACTTTTTTTTTTTTTCCCGTCGTGCCCTGGTGGCACAGAGGGAAAGAAGAGGAGACACTAGCCTGACCTGTGGTGGCGCAGTGGATAAGGCGTCGACCTGGAAATGCTGAGGTCGCCGGTTCGAAACCCTGGGCTTGCCTGGTCAAGGCACATATGGGAGTTGATGCTTCCAGCTCCTCCCCCACCTTCTCTCTCTGTCTCTCTCTCTCCTCTCTCTCTCTCTCTCTCTCTCACTCTCTCTCTGTCTCTCTCCCTTTCTCTCTCCTCTCTAAAATGAATAAATAAAATTAAAAAAAAAAAAAAAGAAGAGGAGACATGTAAAACCAGAAGCCACGGCCAGGGCCACCATCAGAGCAGCCCAGCCCTTGCAGGTTCGCATTGGATTCGGACAGTCGGTAAAGAAACAACGGAGCCACAAACTGATGGGCCATAGTCTTTAATCCTAGCTTGCACCCGGTGGGCAAGTAAAAATACACACTGGGCTCCAAAACCCACTCACATTCCGTGCTCACAAAGCCACTGACTTATCTGAGTTTCCTAGAATCAAAGGTTTCTAGCTCACCAGCCTTATTCTCCTCAGTTCCCCATCTCCTTCCTTATTCCAGATACAAACTCTCCACAAACTGGCATCTCACTCAGCACTCCGCCATCTTGGCTGCTTTTCCTGGCCTCCTCCACGTGGCCTCCTTCCGCTGCTGGCTCTACTCTCTCTGCTCTCTCATGCTAACCTCAGAAACCAACAACCAAGTCCCGTTCTGCCCCCATTTTATAGTGTAGCTTCACAACCTTTAATCCAATATACAAAATAGGGAAGTCTCTAATACAAAGTCACTTCTCTGAGGCATGATTGGATTGTACCGCCCCACATCAAAAAGGGTGGGAAAGGCTTAATCCCAAAACCAAGCCCCAGGCTACAACAATCCTGCCTGCCCCCAACACACATTAATATCACCTGGGCGAAGGCCTCCTTGTGTCATCTTTAACAAAGTGAGCATAATACATTTTATCTGCCCAACAAGACACTATAAATATACACAACACCCCCCCCTCCCCCCAAGCAGTCGGTTAATAAAACTCCCTCGTGGGCGGCGCCACACGGGTGAGGAAGTGGCTGGACGGTGGGGCACAGCCGGCTGACCGGGGCACGCGATGACAACACTGCAGCGCGGCCAGCATCCCTTCAGACGTCCGCCTCCCGTCCGCCTCCAGCAGACGCTTGTCCTGGGGAGCTCCTGGCTTTCGTTAAACAGAGAGAGGGGATGCTCCAGCCGCTGACCTGCTCTGTCGTGGTTCTCCAGGGGTCTGCGTCCCCAAGCCGTTCCCTGGTAAAGAAGCCTAAGCTTACAGAGAGCAACAGAATTTGCTTCCGTTTCATTATTTACCATTAAGGACGAAACACGTGAGCCTCGGTCGTCTGAGGACTGGCCTCAGACTAAAAACCTCCAGCGTTGTCTGTCTGTGGCCTGTGACACCGCCAAGTTGGGATGAAAACCGTCTTTTGTTTTTTTTTGGATGGAAACACTGTCCTATAAATTCTGATGAAACACTAGGTGGGTAGGCTCCTCGATGAACAGACTTTTTGGCTCATTTTCGCCTTAGGGCAGGGAGATAAGCTTATCTCAGAGTTAATTCAGTTGTCCCAAGTCACCTGGGTGTGGACTGGAGTCCCCACAGGCTCAGTGCATCTGTCTTTCTCCTCTGCAGCTGTAAACTTGGCAGGATTAAGACCAGGGGTCCTCAAACTACAGCCCGCGGGCTGCATGCGGCCCCCTGAGGCCATTTATCCGGCCCCGCTGCACTTCCAGAAGGGGCACCTCTTTCATTGGTGGTCAGTGAGAGGAGCACTGTATGTGGCGGCCCTCCAATAGTCTGAGGGACAGTGAACTGGCCCCCTGTGTAAAAAGTTTGGGGACCCCTGGTTAAGACTGTCTGGAGTTCCAACCCAGTGACCGGGCAGGACATTGCGTCACCTGAGAGCGATGGGACTGTGTTCTCTCTTCTCTTCTCGTGAAGGCTGGAAGTGTGACTTGCGCCCTTTAGCCGTGACTGGAAGCTCGCGGGATGAAAGCACTGTCATCCCCTTAAACCTGTCTCGTGCGGTTAGTTCACTTAACCCTAATCTATACCAGTCTTGAAGTTTTGGGCTACATTAGGACTTTATCGTACTTGTTCACTGTTTTTCGTGGTGGGGGGGGGGTTTGTTCGTCGAGGGGGAAGCGGCTTTTCTACTGGCCGCTGTGGCTCTGCTTCCTTGAATCAAGAAGAAACTGTCCGTGTCCCGGGACCTCTGGCAAGTTGTGTGGTCCATCAAGGTTCTCTTAGGATTGGGGGCCTCCCTGGGTTCCAGGGCTATGCCTTGTCCTGCTGGGGCCTCCCTGAGGGGGGCGTGTTGTGTGGAGGGCTCCCCTGGCGTCTACCGAGCAGCCTAGGACCTGTCACTTTGAAATTCTTCATGGGAGGGACTAGAACCGGTGCGGGCAGCTTCCTGCTCCCTCTTAGCTGGAGCTGTGTGCCAGTGAAAACAAACGGAGCACGCAGGCTCCTGCCCATCTCCCCTGCGTGAGAGGCAGGGAGCCGGGGCTGCTCCCCCGGGCCGGCCTGTCTCTGCTCAGGCTGGGTGACCACAGGCACTCTGAAGCCACGTTTCATTCTGGTTTGCGTCTGAGGCCTCGCTCCCACATTCCCGAAGCTGCAGAGACTGAGAAGGTAGCAGAAGGTCGGGCAACAGCCGCCAAAATAATTCTTTTACCTCCTGCATTCAGCTGTGAGTTAGAGGTACCCCAAGAGCGGATGAATGGTTAGGGGAGTCCCCTTTTCCCTCTCACGGGCAGACTTGGGCGGAGGGCAGTCACATGCAGGAGCGAAGGCCCCGCAGGGTCAGCAGGGATGCAGCTTCCGGCCCGCTCCCCTCCCAGCCGCTCTCCTGGTCTCCAGCAGGCTGCTCCGTCCGTCCCTGTTCCAGGCAGGAAGTAGGAAGGGACCTGAGACACCTCTTTAGAGAGCTCTCCCCAAAGCCTCCCCCGTTGACTGCCTCTTGTTCCTCGTTGGCTGGAGCTCAGTCACAGGGCTCGCCTGGAATCAGCGGAGACCAGGAGGCGCAGTTTTTAACTGGGGGGACTGCCGCCCTGAAGAGAAGGAGCGTTCTGTTCACTCTGAGAAGAACAGTTATTAGGAAGGCAATTAGGAGTCTCTGCCACGCATCTTTTAAAAGATAAGGAAGGGATTAAGTAAACTGTTAATGATTATGGTGGTGGGAAACTGGGTAGCCATTAGGAATAATGTTCTTGATTAATATTTAAGGGTATAGAAGAAGAGAGTTCAATAGACAGGGAAGCAAGACACAAAAATCATACGTAATTGTCCCAGTTTCTTTTTAATATATGTAAATATACTGTGATGTTATCAGTGGTTATGGACGATTTTTTATTTCATGTACACTTTTCTGTACTTTCAGTATTTTTCAACCACAGGCACTTGACTGCTTTTACCATCAGAAGAAGGGCAAGCTTCATGTGTAAGGAGTAGAGAACTTGGTCATTACTACCTCGTATATGAAATATACTTGATGGAAAAAACCAAAATGAGTAGTAAAGGGGGAACGCTATAGGCATCTAGTGATAATGGAATGATGATGAGTAACTATGGTGCGATGGATTCATCAAGGACAAATCCCATCCTACTGATAAGATAAAAATGAAACAATGTATGTGGGAGCTCATTGACCAGGGGATTGGGAGCAGTACTGTCCAAATGCAGACCCGTATTCTGGGGGCTCTAAATTTAGAATCAGTCACCATTCTCATTCACTGTTTCAATAGGGGGTGTGATACTGATTTGTCTCTTTATTGATATCAACTTTGATCATGGTGATAGTGATTAGTGATGTTAGTGATGAGTGAGTTAGTAATCATGGTGATGCCTGAGTTATTCATGGTAAAGTTACTATGTTCCCCTTTGTAATTAATGAGAATCTAGTGGAGGGATATATACACTGAGTCTCTTTAATAAGAAATTGATTCTTAAATGGGATTATTTGGGAAAAGATATGCTAAAAAAAAAATCAACAGGTGGAAATATCTGGCAAAAAGAGGGTTGTATGGTTACTAAAGCTGATTTTTCGAGCTTATATATTAGCTACCGGTTTCCAGGTGATCAGGTAATTCAGCAGACCAGAACATTGAAGAAGTGGAGAGTTTTCCCAAATACCCTGGCCACTGATAACAGAAATGGCTGAGGAGCAGTGACCTTTGAAAATAGCCAAAGACATGACTGTAGCATAAGAAGGCCGGTGAGGCACGGCCTGGCCAGAACCTGAACAGCAGGGTCTTAGGGGTGAGAAAGCTGGTGTCCTGATGAATCTCAGTTTATTTCTCTTTCCTTCACTGAAGGAAAACGAACACCTTCTGTTGTCATCGGTGTGCTCTGTTTTCCACGGGCCTCTGGCTGGCCCGCCCGGGCCTGGGAGGGCTGGTGTCCGTGGCGGAGCTCAGAAGGAAGGGCGAGGTTTGGGGTGCCGCTTGCTGTTCGGTGTTTTTATTTACACGCACGCACCCCCAACTTACAGTGCTTTTCAGAGTGAGAGCAGTTGATTAGCTTTTTATTTTTTTTCTGCTAAATCCAGCAGAAATCCTGGGTCCTGCGCCCCTCCTCTCCATCTGCTCCCCGTCCTCCGAGGGGCCAGACGAGAAGGCCGGTCTTTGTCCCAGGACGGCCCCGAAGGCACGGCCTGGGCTCCAGCTCCCACTCTTCTCTCTTCCCGGCTTTGGTGGAAATACAGTCTTCTGATTTTTTTTTCTCCTTCTTGTATCAAGTCATTGTCAGCTTTTCCTCCTGTCCATTCTTAGAATTCCTGCCAAGTCCCATTCTTACCTTTCTTCCTTTCTGGAGGTAATTATTCTTAATTATTCCTCCTTTCATCGTCAAGGCTGCACGGACAATGGGGCCCTATCTCCTGCCTCCTTAGGTGAACAGAGGTCTGTTGAGGCCGGAAGGCGGGGCGTGCTCTGGGCCCTGGTGAGCTCACTAACGGGAAAGGATTCCTTACCAGACCATTGGTGCGGACTCGGGAAGCCACTGAGAATGCTGGTGTGTGCTGGGCGCAGGGTGTTCTCTGTGGCCAGTGTGCAGGGTGTGAGCAGGTGGGGAGGGCAGAGGTGAGGTCCGAGTGAGAGTAGACGGGAGCACCTTCTCCAGGAGAAGGGGGAACTTAAGGACGTTCCTCTTGGGAACAGGGGAACCACGGGATGCTTGCTCTCGGCACATGACGTGACCGCACCCTGTGTTAGACACTCGCTCCCTGTGGGAGGCGGAAGGATTTAAGGTAAAGCTTCTGCAGAGTGGGGATGAGAGGACCCGGGCTTGTGGGATGAGAGGGGTGGAAGGAGTGAGACCCTTGGTGCTGCGTAGGTGGCTCTGTCTTGGAGAAATGGGGAGGAAACAGCTACAGCAGATGAACGTGAGGTGTCTGGCGGGAGTCCCTGGCTGGGTGCGGACGCTCTAAGCGGGAGAGAGCAGGCCCAGCAGCAGGTGTGGGAAAGGAAGGAGCGTGGAAACAATGTTGTCAGTGAAACCGCACAGTCTGCCCTCCTCTCCCACTTTCTAAACGAGTCTATTGCTCGTTGGGTGCCAGTGAGTCTTCTTACACATGATTATGTACTGTTTATTTATCTCACACGGTTCCAAAATGATCTGACAGCCTTGTTTGGCTGATCATTTAGTATCTGCTTACTGTTCATTTCTCACATTTAAACCTCTACAGAGCAGAGACCATGTCTTATGCTACTTGTGTGGCCCCTGGTCTGAGATCTGTTCCACTGATAGTAGCTCGGCCAATGCCAAGCTTCCTTGGTGCCGTCTTGCTGGATTCCTGTGGGTCCGGTGGCGGGCCCTGAGTGTGCCCTGTCCCACATGCTTCTTCCTGTGTGTCCCCGCGGCCGCCGTTTTCTTTCCCTGCCTTTATAAACATTTGTCCCCCCTACCCCCTTTTTTTTTTCTTTTTTTTTAAATTTTTCTTCTGAAGCTGGAAATGGGGAGAGACAGACAGACAGACTCCTGCATGCGCCCGACCGGGATCCACCCGGCACGCCCACCAGGGGCGATGCTCTGCCCACCAGGGGCGACGCTCTGCCCACCAGGGGGCAATGCTCTGCCCCTCCAGGACGTCGCTCTGCCGTGACCAGAGCCACTCTAGCGCCTGGGGCAGAGGCCAAGGAGCCATCCCCAGCGCCTGGGCCATCTTTGCTCCAATGGAGCCTTGGCTGCGGGAGGGGAAGAGAGAGACAGAGAGGAAGGAGGGGAGGGAGGTGGAGAAGCAAATGGGCGCTTCTCCTAAGTGCCCTGGCCGGGAATCGAACCCAGGTCCCCCGCACGCCAGGCTGACGCTCTACCGCTGAGCCAACCGGCCAGGGCCCATTTGTCCCCTTTTTTGAGGATTGAGAAAACCAACCCGAACAGGTTTGTGTGATAGGTTCTGGTATTGTAAGTAGAATGACATATAATGAAACCATTCACCGTAAGCTAATTGCTACAGCAAGAGTTGAGTTCCTGTGGCATCTCATCAACCTTATAACAAAACTCTGTTGAGAAGCCTGCTGTATCATCATCATCAGAAGTCTGCTACTTTGAGAAAAAAGTGCCTGGTCATAATACAATGTCATTTCTCTTCTGTTTCTGCAGAAGAGCATACTCCCCTTAAGTTTGCTACATTTCACTTTAGCCAGAAACTTGATAGGAAATGACTACGTGAGCAAAAACAGATGATCCAGCTAAAACAAATGAGGATTATAGGTTTAAACCGAGGCCATTGTCAAATGGATGAAGAGTTGAACTGCTCACTGGCTCCAGAGGGCACTAGATCATAGGATTCTGAAGTTGCTCCCTGGTGGCATTTAGATTTAGGCTTGTCATTGTCTTCAGAAAGGTGTTTTTGTCTGTGTTGCCATCCTCTGGATAGAAAGGGCCACACTGAAGAAACAGTGCTTGTCTTCTGACTCCGGAGGACACTGAAGGCCCCTCGCCATGTGACCCCGTGCCCCTGGCCCGTGTTCTGTTATCTGAGTGATGCCATCCTGGGCTTTCCTCGACCCTGCTGAAAACGCGCTGGTCTTTCTGAGTTTAGTGCAGCTACTCAGTGTTCTTACGGAATCCACTTCCCAGCCATCCCTTGCTTTGTGGGGTAGAATTAAGGGTGTGCTTCTCTTAGCCTGGTACAGATGACAGGGTCCTGGTGCACTCAGGGCTGGGGCTGAGGGGTCCGGCTGGCTAGTCTCACATGACCGGGCCAGTGAGACTTGACACTGGACCCTCCAGGCCATTTTTGCTCAGCCTATTGCTGGGAAACATTTAATGTCAATGAGATGCATTTTTAGTGTGAGAGATACCTCCCCTTTCAAAGTAAGAAAAGCAATACATATATATTTTTTAATTGAAAGGTGTGTATGAGGAAATGGAAATCCCCCAAGCCATAAAGATGAGGTGTTCTCCTCCCCAAAGATAATGACTATTCACAATTTGCATAACTTTCTTCCAGAAAGACAGTAATTTGGGCAGTCTGGATGTTTACTGCTTGTTCTGCTGTTACTAGGTCATTTTCTGACTTTTGGGTCAGGCTGGGCCTGCAGGTTGGTGGGTTTGTGCCGTGCCGGTCATGGAGAGAGGGTGTGGTGTTGGGTTCTATGAGAAGATGTCACCTTGTACACTGAATGAGATCAAGGAGGTGACATGGCTTTGCAGAGTCCCTGGAATGGAGTGGAAAGGCCCGTGAATGTCCTCAGATGTTCTGCCGTGACGCGGTGCCTGTTTTATTCCCTTCTGCGCCGCCTCAGCTCGGAGGAAGCCCTCCTGAGGTCTGCTGTTCTCACACAGCGAGCATGGGGACTTCCAAGCCAGACCTGTTGCAAGAGCTTTCTACCAGTCTCCTGGGAGGTTAGATCCCAGCTTTTCGGAGAGACTGACTTTGGTCAGGTTACATAATCCAGGGATATTTTTTGGACCTTTTCAGGTAATTTGATGAACAAAATGACCTGTCACCCCAGAAAAATCGCATGTATGCAAAAAAATTTTCATGTTTAATTCCGGGGACTCCAACTGCATACTTCCAAGGCATCAGTTCCTTTATCTGTACGAGGAGGAGTACTTGTGCACATTTTTGGGGTCTGTCTGTCCCATTGATTCTCATGACAGTTGAGACAAAGCACATGAACGTGTCCTGCTCACCTGAAATTTGGCACAGAGCCGATGCAGGTTTCTTCTGACCCTCCCTCTCTCCCCTTCTCACCTCCTCCCCTCCCCCTCCCTCTCTCCCCTTCTCACCTCCTCCCCTCCCCCTCCCTCTCTCCCCTTCTCCCCTCCCCCTCCCTCTCTCCGCTTCTCACCTCCTCTCTCCCCTTCTCCCCTCCCCCTCCCTCTCTCCCCTTCTCCCCTCCTCCCCTCCCCCTCCCTCTCTCCCCTTCTCACCTCCTCCCTTCCCCCTCCCTCTCTCCCCTTCTCCCCTCCCCCTCCCTCTCTCCCCTTCTGACCTCCTCCTCTTCCCCTCCCTCTCTTCACCTTCTCACCTCCTCCCCTCTCCCCCTTCTCACCTCCTCCCCTCCCTCTCCTCCCACCCCCTCCCTTTCCCTCTCCCTCCCCTTCCATTTCTCCTCCCCCTTCTCCCTCCCCTCCCTCTCTCCCCTCCCCCTCTCCCCCTCTCCCTTTTCCTCCTCCCACTCTCCCTTTTCCCCGCCCCCTCTCCCTCTTTTCCCCCTCTCCCTTCTCTCCCCTCTTCATCCCCCCTCTCCCAGACACCCGTGCCTTGGCCTGCACACTTTTGCCAAGGGAGAAAAGTTAGTCTCATTTCAGTTTTGAACCATTTGTCAGGCTAGAGCCCTGCCAGATCTTCATTTTCTCTGTCCACAGTGATTCCTTTGTCGTCCCCTCCCGGCTGCCACGTTGGGCATCTCCCGGCTGGAAGCGTGGCACTATCATTTGGCCCGCAGCTTCGGCACACGCGTCTCCTTCCCGAGGGAGGGGTCCGGGGCTGGTTGAGCTCAGGAGCCCCAGCTCTCTCTCCCACCTGTGGCTGTCCCGGAGGTCCACAGGTGCGCGGAGCCTTCGAGGTGGCAGGCGTTTCCTCTGCCCTCAAGAGCCAGGGAGGCCCCGGCCCAGAGCTCATGCTCCACACAAGCACTGGGGGGCAGAACTGGGCTTTTTGGCCCACAGGGAACGTGGCTGCACCACAGGATGTAGACACTGGGCAGATACTGGCGCCTCGGTCAGGGGCGGAATCGGCGAGAGCCGGCCTTGCTGGTGGAAACACTCATTTGTTATAGGCTGCAGGTGACCCTGACGACCGTGTGGATGGACTCCTTGGCCAGTGATGGGCAACAACAGGAGGCTCCCCCTTCATCCCAACAGCAAAACGCTGGCCTCACTTTCTGTTTTGGAGACTGGGGTCGTGACTCCTGCCCCTGCACTGGGACGCGGGTTGGGACAGGTCCGAGCTCATTACTGGCGTTCACTAGAGGGCAGCCGAGCACTGGTGCTGACACAGGGCTGATGGCCCCGGGGTCTGAGCTGGGCACCTTCATGGGGACGGCTGTATCTGAAGCTCTCGTGGACTCACTCAGGACCGAGTGGGCTTGTTTATCAAGGGAGAACTCACCTGGGTTACGGGCTGGGACGGCACAGACGCCTTCTCCCCTCGGTCTCCTCTCCCTCTAGCCTGCCTGGCCCTTGGTCTTGTCCTTTGGTCCCAGCGCTGCCTGGTCCGTGACAGTCACCTCTCTATCCTTGTGGGACTCCTTCTCATCCCAGGTTCATTTCAAGAATGTAAAAACTCTCTTAGGTTCTTATGCTAATGTTCCAGCTTCTCTTTAAAATAATTCATTAAGGTTGTTCAGCTGGCTGTCGCTAGCCTGAGGAAGGAATGGAGATCCCACTTTTTAAAATATTCTGGTGGGTAGAGGAACGCCTCCCGCCCCTCACGCCTGCTCGGGCTGTCCCGGCAGGAAATGCGCCCACCCGCGACGTCGCTCACGTCCTGCAGGATGCTGGGAGCCTGTCACCTTTCAGTTGGCACCATCACAACTTCCACATTGATCCCCACTTCCACTGGAATGTTCTAGGCGCCATCTCCAAACCTGGACCGTCTGGACGTTTCCAGATAGCTTGCCAGGCGGTTGAAGGATGGCTTCCGTTCTTGGTTCAGATTCTGATTCTGCCACATTTGGTGGAACTGGCATTGGTAGTCGGAATGTGCCCCACCAGCCTGACTCAGTGACATTGATAGCTATGCGGGGAGCCCCAGGGGAATGTGGGCCATTTGAGGGGTCTCCTGCCTCTGCCAACATGATTCGGCATTTTGTTCACAAGTTTATAAAAACATTTCAAAGCTCTTATGTGTATCTTCTGATGCATGACACTCTGGTGCCAAGATATAATGCTTAAGGCACCAGAGTGGGCACGGAAGTACTTTTTCATCTTCTCAAGATGTGAGGCAAACACCCCCTCACAACTACAAGCAGGTACACGGGAGCTGCTGACTGGCGCAGTCATGTTTGTATGTGTGCCTCTGTGTTTTCTCATGTGTATTTAATGAAGCTTCCTCTGTGCCAGACATCTTCAAAGCCCTGGGGACAGGGTGGTGAAGATAGGGTAGTAGGCTGAGGGACTAGCTGGTGCAAAGGCCCTGGGGCAGGAGGAAGACCTGTGCAGCTGGTGTGTACTAGGGAGGAGAGAGGCAGGTGGCATAGTTCACTAGACTTACCCTTGTAATCAGGGTCCTAAGTTGGGGGGTTGAATGCTGTGGGGGAGAGGAGTTCAGAAGTGACCCGACGTGACCGGACCTGCCTCTAGGTTGCATGGTGCACAATTCGTCACACATGGCAGTCCTCACAGAGCTTACTGTCTCAGGGAATGGAAGACACAGAATAGTTACATCTATTCTTGTGTGACATTTTAAAGTCACATGGACTTTCCCATTCTTGTGTCTCTTGCATCTCAGAGGGTTCACTTTCCAAGATAGGACTTTTCTGTGATACATTCTTCCAGTCCTGGGCTTTGGTTGGCAGGGAAGTATCTGGGGCTTCTTTTGGGGGTGTCCGCATCTGACTTGCTGTCTGTCCTCATCCTGGGGGTTAGGTTCACTTTGCACTGTCACCAGTGTGAGGGTTTCCACCAGACGCTTAGAGGAAAGACCTAGCGCCCCTTCACCTTGGCCGATCATGCAGAAGGGGGACGTGCCGCATGACAAACAGTCTACAGCATCGCAGCCCTGCGGCTTAGGGAACACGAGGCACCGGGGTGCTTCTAGAAGAGAGAGAGCTGCAGACACAGCACAGAGGACACACGTGTCAGCCAGCTGGACGGTGGGGTAGAGACTCATAGATGCAGGGTAAAGGGAAGCTGCAAGAGAACGGTCCAGACTGACATGCTGCCATTGACCAGGTAAGAGAAGATGAGAAAAAGTGGTCCAGGGCGTGTTCGTAACTCGGGAAAACCCTGAGAGGTGGTAAAGGCAACTTTGTGTGCTCGCGTGTGCACACGCGCGCGCTCTCTCTCTCTCTCTCTCTCACACACACACACACACACACCAGAGTTGTTAGTTGTGAGACGTAAGACAAGGGGAGAATTTTTGAGAGATGTCATTGGAACAGCCAAGCTTGGGCAGAGGTCTGGAATGGAAGGGCCATTGAGGATTTAGCCACGTCCTGCCTTGTTCCTGAGGGACATGCACAGGTGGCAGCTCCAGAGGTGACGTCACAGCTTGTAAATGGTGAAGAAAGTGGAGAGGGACAAGTTTTTTTTTGTTTTGTCTTTTTATAGAGACAGAGTGAGAGTCAGAGGGATAGATAGGGACAGACAGGAACGGAGAGAGATGAGAAGCATCAATCATCAGTTTTTCGTTGGGACACCTTAGTTGTTCATTGATTGCTTTCTCATATGTGCCTTGACTGCGGGCCTTCAGCAGACCGAGTAACCCCTTGCTCGAGCCAGCAACCTTGGGTCCAAGCTGGCGAGCTTTGCTCAAGCCAGATGAGCCCGCGCTCAAGCCGGGCGACCTCAGGGTCTCGAACCTGGGTCCTCGGCATCCCAGTCCGACGGTCTGTCTACTGCGCCACCACCACCTGGTCAGGTGAGAGGGACAAGTTTTGATGTTTGCTAAATGCTGAAAGGAAAGGGGGAGAAAATTGCCCTTGCACAGTTTTTCGTAGTTGTCAAGTGTGTGGCTTGGCAGCCTCCCACGGACAAATGCAGGCCTTCGGAATAGGACACCTGACAAAACAGGAAGGGGATGTCCGTGCACGTCTGGGACCCTCTTCTAACAGCCGGCCAGAACGGGCCCCGTGTTTTCCTCCCGGCTCTGCACAGGAAGATGTTCTGGCTGGGAATCTGAATCTATTAAAAATAATCAGCGACGAGACTGGTACTATTTATTTAAGTGTGGAACGCCGAGAGGGAGGCCTGAGTGGGGGAGGGGATGCTATGCCCTAGTTGCCAGGGACTGTGGTCCTTCCCAGCCATACGTCCATCACAGCGGAGAGGCACGGGAGTGGGAACTCTCCACCCTTCAGAGACCCCCCACGTCACCTCCTTTAAGCTGCTCTTCTTGATTTTTACTATCACCCATTTCTGTCAAACAGCCTGAGTCTCGTGGTGTGGGGGCCCAGCTTTCGTCTGTTAACGCCCTTGGAAAGGGGTCCTCCCTAAATAAACTCTGCCGACTTCAGGAATATGAACCAAGAGCAGCCAGACGGATGTGTTCTTGTGTCCAAAACCGGAAGTGGCCACAACAAACCGGTCCGTTTTCTCTTAACCAGTGCCCTGGCGCATTCTTGCTTAGCAGGGCAGTTCTTTGCAGACTGAAAAATGGTGTCAGTAAAACTGATTTTTTACCCTGAACTCCCTTGTTTCTAGTACAGGCCGTGGGCTTGAGCCTGTGGTTTCTCCTGTTGTGATTCACAGGAAGTTGAAGCTATATTTTAAGTTCCCTCTATGTCTTAATGTCCCTCAGCGGGAGACAGAAGAAGGTGGCATCTTGTAGATGGACCAACAGATTTCCAGAGATTTTGTTTTGTTTTGTTTTGTTTTCATCACGACTGTAAAAGGGAAGTTGGAGAGAGAAAGCTGAGGTGGTGATGGGGGTGGGATTTCCTCTTTTGCCCCCATGTGTGGCCTCACTGAGGTGACAATGGTTGTCCCAGAAATCCACACTCACGGACAGCCGTCTGCCCCATTCCTGCCCACAGAGAATGGAACCCAGAGACCTCCCCTGCCCTCCGAATATGGAGAGAGTGGCTGAGTTGGAGAGAGGGACAGATCAAGAGGATTGGTGTTCATCTGAGTTGAGTATTTCCGGAGAGAGTAAGTCAGCGACATCTTTTTGGTAGACGTGGCCTTCTGTGGATTGCTTAAAAAAAAAGAGAGAGAGAAAGTGAGAGATGAAAGTTCGGTTCTCATTTTGGAAACATGAAGTTCTGTTGCCTAGTGGGAGGGGTCCAGTCGTCGTGAGGAGGGCTCGCAGAGGCACAGAGGGAAGCCAGCGGGGACAGGGTGTGGAGGGAGCCTGGGACTGCCCCTGCAGCGGCCCGCCCAGCCTGCCTGCCTGCCCGGTGGACGCGGGAGCGGAGTGGAGAGAGCAGGCAGAGGTTGAAGCTGATCTCGGCCTTGCTTTCCAGAGTCGTCCCCTGAACCCGCCCTGGTGTGGATTGGCCTGGAGCTGAACAGGAGGCGCGGCCAGCTTTGCAGAGGGGAAGCCTGCCCTGGTGGTGGAGCAGGAGCCATGGCTGCCAGCGGCCCTGCCCTCTGCCTCGCCCAGGTTGCAGCAGCTCGAGCATAAATGGGGCAGCGTGTCCACATCTCTCCTTCCCACTGCACAAATTGGAAACGACTAACCTTGCCATATTTAGTGCAGCGCTAACGTCCACTCGCCTCTAAGGGGTAATCATGCAGGCATAAATTCAGAAAGTTGCTAAGCTATGAGCAGTCTTATGAGCATTAAAAGTGTCCTCTTTGCCAGAAAGGTCATTCATAACTTGGCTACCCTGCTGATGTACAGTCAGTGATATTGATTGATTAATGTATAAAAGCACCAGATCCATTTGCTTCTATGAACGAGAATAAAGTGCAGTTGACTCTCTCTTTATTTTCACCTCATCCTTTGTTTGAAGGACATTTTTTCCCTTCTTTTTGTTTTGCCGGCTAGGTTTAAGGGGGTTACAAAAAGCCAGTTTCTGCCAAGTAATGTGTTCACAAAGGGAACATTGATTCACATCAGTGTCGCTTGAATTACCCTTAAAGGTTTGCCAAGGAGTTGCTCTTACATTAACCTTCTGTTCGCAAAGGAAGAAATAAATAAGTTATAAAGTCAAACTCGTTGCTTTGCATTTTAGTTTTGGACTTGATCTAAAATAATTTCTTTTGTGACTGATTGTGATGAAAGGTATTATGCGGAAAGTCCCTGGATGGCTTTGGGGGGTACCGGGTGGGGGCACAAAGGGAGGGAGCCTTCTCCCCACCCCCCGCCGCCGGAGCCCCTGGGTACCAGATCACAGAGGAGCGCTGGGTTTACTTCCAGCGCAGAGATTAGTTCTGATTGGCTGCCTCACATTCAGGCGGAGGAGCTTTGGTCCCCTTTCCTTGCTCTCGTAGGCAGTTCACAAAATCAGATGGTGGAAACAGCTAGATGAAAAACCTTCCTTTGTCTGTAAGATGAAGCATTCTGGTGGGGAAAGCAACTTTGCTTTTTTAGCTCCACTGGAATGAATGCGTTGTACAGCCTTCAGACTCATCCTCAAATTTCCCACACCTTTATAGACCTGGCAGGGCGGTAGCATGAAGTGTTGGGGGAAAAAAGAATCCCTCTGCTTTTTTTTTTTTTTTTTTAATCTCAAATTCAGTTTGTTTATTCTTGTTTTAATTTTCCCATTATCTAGGTAGTCTGAAAGTCTGAAGAATTTCCTAATCTTGAAAAACCAAAATGGTGTTGGTGACTTGTAAACCTGTAGCATACTGATTACCCCATACTTTGGTGAGCCTTAGGTAGAATATGGGATGGAAGCATTTTGCCAACTAATAAGCTTTGTTACTAAGCTTTCTTTTGGTGTCTTGATGAGAAATGCCTAGATGAGCCCAGTGCTAGGCAGGTATGAACTGGCAGTCAGTGTTACCTGACCGGCCATCTTGGATTATTTAGCATTTTCCATGGCCACTTCCACAGTTGGAAGCATTTCAAAACAGTGTTTCAAGCAGGCTGAGAAGCCAGAGGAATGTGGAATTATAGAACATAGGCTGCACGTAACTCCTGGGAGGTGCAGTGTGAAGCATCGCCTGCAGGTGTCAGTGTGGAGTTCTCCGTATTTGCTGTCTCTGAGGTGGAATGGATTTGGAAGCCTGGAAAAGAAAACTAGTCAATTCTGTCTGTTTTTACAAGAAAGGCCCTATTTGCTAAGTGAAATCTACTTTGCCAGGCCCAAGCTGTTCATTCAATAGGGTCCAGCAGAAGGTGGTCATTTTCTTTCTCTTAAGGCCAATGCAGATGCTAGAAGAGCCAGTTTGATGGCAGTTCGCAGCTCGTGGGAATGGTGAGTGTTGGTGGCCAAGAGCCACAGAGGTGTTTTCTCTGTGCTTAGGAAGCATTAACACCTCAGTCTTCCCTGGGAAGCAAGGCCCTTGGACTGATGTGCACCTTCCAACTGCCCTGGGCAGCCACCAGTTGGTATATTTTTTAAAACAAAACAAACAGTAGGTGAAAAAGTAAGTTCCTTTTTTCCCTTCCCCAACGTGGTTTGGGAGTTTGAAGATATCTAAGCTCCTATGACTCCCTTCTGGTTAAAAGGGGCCTTTCAGTGAGCCTGCTGCATCCGTCTTGCGCTTTGACAGAGAGGCAGTTCTTGACTTGGGGGCATCGGAAGTCCCCCCCCCCATTATCCCTCACCCCTGCCAGGTTTACGTGGCTCTTGGAACGGTCTCCTCTGTTCAGCCACGAGGAGCACAGTGTCACCGATGCCGTACGGCCTGACCACAGTGCAGGTGCTCCTGTCAATCTCCCTGGCTTCTCCTTCATTCTGGAACGAGGCAGGGGAACCCCAGGCAGACAGGTACAGTGTCTGGGTTTATAGTTACATGTATGCTGTGTCATCAGTTTCTTTCCCTTCATAACAGCCAGAGCTCTTAATGTTCACTGCCAAGCTCACCCCAAGATGCTGGTGAAGTGTTGGCCCATAAGGGGAGCCAAACTAACTTCACGTAATTATTTAATTAAAACCTTGGTTTTCTAATTGCAATCTAAACACACGCTCCTTTTGTTAATGAAAGGCGACCTCTGTGCTTGTGTTCTTGCGCACAGTGTTTCTCTCTCTTTTTTTTTTTTTTCAACTTGACAATCAGCATTTAAGTTCCCACCCTGGGGAAGGTGGCGGGCGATGTTCCTGCCGTTGGGAGGATGTCCCGCACCTCCTCTCGTGGGCCCTTGTCAGTATATCGTCGCGGCTGCGGCCGCCTTTCTGATTTCCTGTTGCCACAAATCACATTCCTAAGCCCCTTCACCTGCCGGAGCAATCAGAAAGCCAGAGGAAACACCCCCCCCCCCCCCCCCCCCCCCCGTTTCTCTGGTGTAAGCATTATTTTCCATATTCCTGGTGCAGGAGTTGAAACGGAGAGATTTTAATGTTTGCTTTTTAAAGGAGAAAGCTTCCCTTGATTTCCAGAGAATCTTGGCACCTTTATGCCCCTCCTCCCTCTGCCGAGGTGATAGGAGCTGGCTCAGAGGATATATTGAGAATAAATCCATTTTCTTCCCTCTCTCTCTCTCTCTCTCTCTCTGCAGAATAAATTAGAATTTGCCTGATTTAATAAAATGGCTTCATCTCCCTGCCATCTTCCCCATCTCCAGAGTATTCCCTCCGCAGTGGCCTGCTCTTCTATAATGGATCTCAGCGCCATATCTCCTTATTACAGGCTAGCGGCTTCACATGCAGCGGCGTTCGCTCACGCTCTCACGCACACGCTGTTTCACACATGTGCATGCACGCCGGCTTTGGGGGATCCTGATGGCCGGAGGTGCGGAAGTTTGTCACCAGATCTCATTTTCCCCATTGTCAGGCGTGATGGTTATAATTAACGTAGGGGTCGGTGCAATTTGCCGGCCGTCTGCCATTAACCCAGCCTCCTGGAGTTGATGTGACCACAATGTAGAAGATGTTTTGGGGGGAAGGAGGGAGGTTGAAGATAGGGAATTGCAGCATAAATCTTCTCACTCTGCCCCAGCCCCTTTCTCTATCTAATTGGAACGTCTTTATCCCTGGGCATGGCAGACTAGTTCACTGTCTCCCCATTGCTCTCAGATGCACTGATGGGAGCTTGTTGTTTGAATTTGGAATGGTTTTTCCATTTGAACCAACCCCCCCCCCCTTAAATTTGTATTTTAATTTCTATTTCCTAGGTTGATTTTTTTTCCCCCTTTCCATTCTGACACTAATTATGCCAGCTGCATTGGGAGCCCTCACTGCTGGGAGGTACCCAGCTAAGTGTTAAGAAGGGTTTTAAAAACAGGCTGAACTCTTTCCTAATGAGGCTCAATCGGGCTCTCCTCCGGGTGGTTTTGTTTTGCTGATCTGTCAGTTTTTCAAGGATTTAATTGCACTTTTTTTCGTATTAGTCTTTGAAATTGGCCTATACAATCCTGCTATAAAATAACATTTTAAAAAAGCAAAAAGTTAGTCGCTTTTGTCCCCCCTTACCCCCACCCCCACCCCCACCCCTGCTTTTTTATTGTTTGGAAATTTTATTTCTCACTTTCATCCATCCAGAGCCATCTCCTTCCGGTCACTCTTGGGAGCTAGCGATGGGGAAACACCCAGAACGGGGGTGACCGGCGGGGCCACGGAGAGCCTGGGTGTCCATGTCTTAAGCCTTCCACCTCGGGGGCCTCAGGAACGCAGCTCTGCTGAGGCCTCCCATTCCGGCTTCGCGGTGGGGCGGGCCAGGGGGGCAAGGAGAGGCTCCCCTGCGGCCAGCCCGAGCTCCTGTGGGCGTGGACGCGACCGGTTCCATCCAGTGGCGCCAGGCCAGCTCCCCGGCCTCTTGAGTCCTCAACCATGGGAGGTGAAGAGAAGAAAAGAGTCCAAAAGACAGAAGTTGCCAGGCAGGGGCGGGGGAGGAAGAAGGCCATATCCTTTATGCTATTATCTTTATGGCATAGAAAAACATGCTTGAAGCAATCAGCATGAAATTCTTAATTGCTTCGCTTACTTCTGCTCTCCTCCTGGGACAGATTGTGCAAATGCGGGAGCTGCCAGGTCCCTCATGTTAGCACACTGTCCCTGCTGCACACACTATTTTTAACTAGTGCTTTGTTTTGCAAAGATGCACGAAGCTTTCTTCTCTCTCTCTTTCTTCCTAAGGATGCTAATAAACAGCAGAGGCCATGAGGAGCTGCCCCGACAGCAGCCGGACCTCGCCAGGCTGTGCGCCAAGCTCTCTCCCCTGGCCACCCAGCCGTTTGCTTCCTCTTTGGATTTCTTCATCTCGCCCCTTTCCCCATGAGTTTTGGCTCAAAAAGTTTTTTTCTCTCTCTCCTTTTTTTTTTTTTAACTTTTGCCTCTGAATTTATCCTGTGAACACACCCATCTCCCTTTCCCTTCTCCCTGCTCTTGGAAGTCTGATCCGCCTGCCTCCAGTCCTCTGTCTCCTGACGTCTCTCTTCATCTCTGTGATTTCCCGTCCCCTCTCGTGAGGATGCAAAACCCAAGAACCAGATCTCGGAGATTTCAAAATAAAATAAAAGTAAACTCTGCTTAAAAAACACTTTAGCAGGAAAGCCAGGCTAATTGTAAATCAATGGGTCTTAAAATGCAGCATCGATCTCCAGTTAGAAGTTTGAAGGGGAAAGCAGTAATTACTGCACCAGAAGGTAGTTTTTCCTCTTAGTAAGTTCTGGGCAGAAAGAAGGCTCATTAGGGCAGCACTTCGGAATCTGAGTAATTAGTTTAAAAAGTACTTTTGTGGTGTTATTCCCTTAGCTAGAAATTATTGGAGTCTTCACAGATTTATAGCTCAATTCTGATAAGATTTGATTTATTATTGTGTTTGGTGTGGAAGAACCTTGATACATAATCACCCAGGTGAAGATGCAGGGAGGCATGGATCAGAGTCTTGGGAGTTAAGAGTCTTTTTAGAGTGGGCGGGGCTTGATTCTCCAGTGATTCCCACTGTCCGCTGATAATATTGAATGTAGCCAACCTGTAGCCCCCCTTGTGGGCAGCCCTGTGAGACCGCCCAAGGCTGGCCTGGTCCGCCCTCTGGGAGCAGGCATTCTCCTAGAGTTAAAGAGGTGATTTTCTTGTACAAGCGCATGTTGATAATGATGGTTCTATGACAGGGCTGCCTGTCACAGTCACGTCACCCAAGGTAGGTCTGCTGGAGAGATAAGTTCCACACGGGCAGCAAACGTGTACTTCTTACCCAGTGGCAGTCACAGTGCCAGGAACCCGGTAGGCCCACATTCATAGATTTCAGTTTCACGACTTAGTGAATAGTAAATGGTCCCACAGACTACAACTCATTTCTGTCTTAGAGAGCGAGCGCTAAGCTCTGGTCCTTGGGGAAGAAAAACACCGTGGAAAGCTTCCTGCCTGGTCAGATTGATCAGACCAAGGACAGTGGCCCTTCGGAACGTTCGCCATTGCAGACGAAGCAAGCAGCCCTGTTCTAGAGGGAGGGGTTGTGCTTCCATAGGAAGTTGTCGGGAGACTGTTCGCCTTCGTTTTTTTTGCTTTAAAGAAAATATACAACGTAAAACGGTGCTTCTCTGTCAACTATAACCTTACCTCCGTAGGACAGCTCTCTCCATCCCGGCGCCTCATCTTTAGAGCGTCAGGGTAGTGTGAGTAGCAGGTAAATGGACGCGGGAGTGTTTTGTTCATTTACAGCTGTGAGTCTGTGATTACCTTACCTGACACGTTAAGGCAGTGGTCCCCAACCTTTTTTTGGGCCACGGACTGGTTTAATGTCAGAAAATATTTTCACGGACCGGCCTTTAGGGTGGGACGGATAAATGTATCACGTGACCGAGACAAGCGTCAAGAGTGAGTCTTAGACCGATGTAACAGAGGGAATCTGGTCATTTTTTAAAAATAAAACATTGTTCAGACTTAAATATAAATAAAGTGGAAATAATATAAGTTATTTATTCTTTCTCTTTGAACCAGTACCAAATGGCCCACGGACCAGTACCGGTCCGCGGCCTGGGGGTTGGGGACCACTGCGTTAGGGTATCCATGCTGCTTCTAATTCTCAAAACTGCACTCCACTTTAATCTAGAAGTAAACATCGGCTGGAACTGTGGCTTGTAAACTTTTTTATCAGCGGAGCCCTGTTTTTTCTGAACAGTGAAATTAAATTTGAACTCAATACGTAAATAATTTTTAAACCTTTAAAGTACTGTTATTTTAGAAGTCCAAACGCATAACCTTAGCATACCAAAAGACAAGAATAGAGCAGAGTTGATCAACATTTTGATCAGAATTGAGTTATGGAAGGTAATTAAGTGGTATGGACTTTAAGCTTCTGCTTTGTTTGTATATTTTGGTTTGGTCTTGTTATTATACACATCCTCACTCCTGTGTAAAGCAGTTCCAAATGACAAGGGTGTGTATGTAGAGGATGCCTTGGAATCTCAGAAGAGTTTTCCACGAAGCAGAAATGGCAGTTGTTTAACTCTGACATCTACACAAAAACTAGTGAGCTTGACTATTCACATTAATGCTATGACCTCCAGTGTGTTCAAATTTTTTTTTTTTGGCCATATAGCTCCTTTAAGTATGCTTTATGATTATAGCATTTAATATAATAAGTAATTTAATAACCATTTTAAAATAAAGTTGGAATCAAAATCTGCGGCAGGCACCCCTGCTGCACTGCGGGGTCCCCCAGAGAGCGGTTCAGACACCATGGCCCCGTGGCAACTCCACCCTAGCAGTGCCACCGGCTGTGCTTGCTGGGAAAATCAGCATGGGGTGGAGTGGCTGAGGAGGGGCCCCTTGTCTGCCTTTCTTCTCATCACCCACATCGGGGGACCACTGCCTACAGTGTGCAGCCTTACTCTGTTCCACGTGAACGGTGACGTTACAAGTGGCGGAGGTCTCGGCCTCTCCAGGGACTTCTTGCCCCCCCCCCCTGCTATCTGTCAGTCTCTGTCCTGAGACACCATCGCCTGGCTGCGCCATCTTTCTCTGTCCCCTGCCTTTGGTCTGTTCAGGACGCGCCCCTGTCCTGTGGATATGGAAGTACTAATGGTCCACGTGGAAAAAATGTCACTTTCTGTTTATAAATGAGAGGAAATATTTCTACTGTTTATTCTAGAAGCCCCAAGAGGTGCTTTTAAACAGTGAGAATCGTGTCCTGGAGCCGTGGCCACTGCGGCCTCCCGGGCGCTGTCCCTGTTCCACCGGAAGCTGCGTCCGTCCCCACTCGCCGTCTGCCTCCCACCAGCGCTGGTTGCCTGCGCCCCCTCTCCTCCCTCTCCTCGAGTTAGATACTCGTGCTGCTCGCAAAGTTTATTAATAGCACTAGCACCACACGGAGTGGAGTAGTGATTTTCTTCCCTTTTAAAATTGAACTTATTTTTGGCTTCTAGAAACAAATCTGGAATAATATTTCAAACTGCTTCCTTTTGGGGTAAGCTCCGGTTAATGCTTTTGAAGCATGCCGTGAGGGGTCAGGCATTCGCCGCCCACCCTCCCGAAAGCAGTAGGCATATCAGCTCATCCCCTTTGGGCCGACGTGAACGCCCTGGTGCTCACTAGCCATCGGTAGAGTCCCGCTCTAGAGCCTCGCTTCCGTGGACCCACGCCCCTGTCCCTGTCCCTGTCCCTGTCCCTGCCCCTGGGCCTTCTCCGAGACAGCCTACTTAAAGACACAGTGCTGTGCAGGGCAGGGTTCTGCCAACACTGACTGGATATCAGGTGCTGCTGAAACGATTTATTGTAGGCGTTTCAACAGATGTTCGGATGCCACTTGTGTGCGTAAGTCTGCTGGTGGCGATAGTTGAGGCGGTTCGTTTTCCGTGCTGGAGCTCGGGGCTTAAGCTGGGCAGGCGGTGGGAGGGGTGGACGCCGTAAAGGGTGGCCAGCAGGTGTAGCTGTAACTGGATTGTGAGGCTGGGGATTCTGGGACGTCTTCCCTGGGTGGGCAGTAGCCTGATGACTGGAGTTGGTGTTTTCTGGAGGGTCATCCCTAGTCCAGGCTGGACACCATTATCACTTCTGGCAGTCCCTAATCTAGAAGCATCTCCTGATTCCTCCTGTCCCCCTGTTTGCTGTGACAGCCCCCAGACCCCTCGCCCCTTTCTCTCTGGGCAGTGTAGTCCGGTAGGGCAGCAGTTCAGTCACCACCAGTAGACGGGAAGGGTAGGTGTGACTCTCCTTGTTAGATGAGCCCCAAGTGGCGGACAGACCACCTGGAAGGCAGTTGAGAACCGGGAACTCTTCAAGTACAGGCATGCCTGACACGGCTCTGTCTTCTACCCCTGAACACCCAGGGAAGCGAATGGCAGCCGCTGGCCAGGCATTGATTGCATTAATTGATATGCCAATAAGAGAGCTTGTTACATCCGCCATTGGTTAGGAGGCCAGCTAACAAGTTCGCTGATCAATGGCACCAGTAAAGATTTCATCCATTAATGAGCGACGTGGTAATTAATGTTATCCATAAACCAATTAGCCTGGTTAGCTAATGTTCCCCGTTCGTCTTGCCGAAAATGGGGTGGGCAGCCGCTCCATGGGTGTGGAGTTGGGTCTTCGAGCAGCAGCATGGGGTGTGAGCGAGCCCGAGACTCTGCAGGGTTTATTCCAGATGGAGAAAGGGAAGAAAACACGGGGCTGTCAAGGCCCTGGCAGGGGAAGAGGTGGGCAGGGTCCCTGCAGGGCCCCATGCAGGTGTGGCTGTGCCCCGCTGGTCCTCAGACCTGCTGGGGGGAGAGCGGGACACGCTTTTCTCTTTCCGCTCCTCTGGCTGTTCAGCTTTCCCACGCGAGTCTCTCAGGGGCTGTTAGGAGCTGTAATGGAATGACTGGGTTCCCGGGTCACTCCGGTCCCAGCTGGGCACGCTCTCCCTGGGGACAGCCCCGGCAGCGGCTCACACGCACTGTGCGCCCTGCTCTGCTCTCCTGGCGGGCGGGCCCGGGCTCTTCTGGGAACCAGGCACGAGTGGTAGAGTAATTAACATCCCCCCGGCCCCCTGCCCTGGTATTTCATTAGGAAGAAAAATTTTGCTAGAAGAAAGAAGGAGAAACATGATTTGAAGCGTTGCCTTTTTCCTTCCCCCCTGGTTTTTTTTTTTTTTTTTGAAATGACATCAGTGGGTTTTTTGCCAAGCATAACCTGGCAGCCGGTCGGCTCTGCCTGACTGCCTGAGATTTCTGGGGACCGCGCAGCTCGCCAGCTCCGGCCGTGGCAGCGTGCCAAGGTGACGTTCTGTGACTAAGCAGAAACGAGGGAGAGGGAGAGAGGGAGGAAGAAGGTATGTGTGGTTGGGGAAGCTGGGGGCGAGAGTGGTCCCGGGTCTGGGTGTGGCAAGGGGAGACGTGGAGGCGTGTCCTGGGGCACCAAGAGGGTGTGGTGTCTGGGGAACGCACTGGCAGGCCAGGGGTGTCCCTGTGGCAGCGGGTGTGGGGTGGGTGGAGGGCCAGTCCCACGGCCACAGCCACGGAGCCGGCCTGGCAGGTGGCTGCGGGGGGTCTGGCTCAGGCAGGAACCCAATGAGCCAAAGTGAAGGTGACAGCCCCAGGGCCTGAGACTATCGGGGAGGAGGCTTTTATCAGCATCAGGCCCACAACTCCTCGGCCCAGTTTCCTTTTGCATTGTTAGGTATTGACCCTCAGAGACCCCTTGTGGATTCCCTAATTGAAAATTAATACTAGATCAATGCCATGGGCAATTTGCATATTGATCATAAACAACTTTGAAGGCACCAAGTGTGCGGCAGATCAATAGGGCTCCTGAATAGGCTGCAGAGGGAGCACCTCCCAGTACAATGCACTCGGAGAAAGGTTAATGATTCGGGAAGTTCCTAACTGCTCAGCGCAGGGCCCGGCCCCACACCGCACCGCACTGCATCCGCAGGGCAATTAGGAGGGCCTGCGCGGCTGCGCCCGCCCCGTGCCGTGCCCCGGAGGATGACTGCTGGCGTGAGGGAAGGGGGTGGCCAGGAGTGTTTTTACAGTTGCCTTTTTTGGTGATGGATGAAGTCTTGGGGCCGTTTATTCCGGGAAGCGTACTGTAAAAGGCAGCAGCCAAGTTCTGGCTCCAGCACACGGTGCTGGCCCTCGCTCCCAAACACAGGTCTCCCAGTCAGTGGATGGAAGGGAAGGGAGTGGAGAGAGGTGCGTGGCCTCTCCTCTGCCCGCCTCCTCCTCAGGCTCCCATCACTGTGACCCACAATGGCGTTCCCTTGAAGCAGGCACGGGCTTGGCCTCTGCCTCCTGTCCTGTTCAGCCCCCAGCTTTTGGCTTTTACCTCCTCGCCCGTCACCTCCACCCCCCCCCCCCTCATTCCTTCCTTCTTGTTTCGGCTCTGGTTCTAGACAGTGCCCTTCTGGGCTGGACGTGGGTGTCCCCTCGGACCCCCAGCAAGCCAGGAAGGGGTTCCTCCAGGCGCCTCCTTGCCTGCCCCCTGCACTGAGTTTGTTCTCTTCAGGACTCCCTCTTTCTCTCCCTTTGGGCCTGGATCTTGTCCTCTGTCCGTACAGGCGCTCAGGGTTCATCCCCTAACATTTAACAACAAAACCCGGTACACTTGAGGGCTCTCCTGGAGTTCCCAGGGTACTTTGGGATAGCTGGTCCTAGGATCGGGGCTAAACGCAGCACAGAGAGATCCCTCAGGCCTGTGTCCCTGCACCTCGGTGCCTGGCTGCAGCCCCGAGGCAGCGGAGGCTGGTGGTGCCGGCCGCAGGGAGGCGTGTGTGTCACTAGGGGGAGACACCTCGTACGAAGTGGTGAGCAGAGCAGACTTCTTTCCAAAAAGCCCATTTAAGAAAAATAACACTCTCCACCTCCAAATTCATCTTGTACTAGGAAGAGCTGGTGTTCAGATAGCAGCCCTGCCAAGGCCATGTGGCTTTATTTGGCTACTGAGTTTGTGAAGCGCAGTGAAATTCACTTTTGTGGAAGGGCAGTCCAATTTTGAAAAGGGACACACAACAGTGGGTCACAAATATGTAGGTTGGAGCTGCAGCCCTTCTGAGCCCCGAGTCCTCTGCTCTGGTCCTGGGCTGACTCTTCAGTTTCTCAGGGAGGTGCTTTGGACCACAGTGGTCAGATGGGCACTTTTGGTTTATGGCTGTCGGAAGTGTCCTTGTGTGGCCACATGGCCTGTGGCAAAGGATGCTTGGGGTCAGCTCTCCACCCCCCAGGAAAGGCGGAGGCTCACAGAGATTTTATCTCTGATTTACATATTAGACAGACACACATTTAGAGAAATGCAGTAGCCTTCTAGTGGGAAGCCCTCACACACACATCTCTCTGCTGCGGGGACGAGGAGGGACCACAGACCCATCCCATATTATATATATGTTTACCAGGTAGGGTGGGGAGTCCAGGGCCTGTCTGCCCAGAGGAAGGGGTGCAGACGAGAGGCGCGGTGTTCCACTTTCCACAGAAGTCCCTCATGTGTGGCCAGTGCCAGTGGCCTGCCAGTGGCCTCTAAGGCCTGTAGGAACTCGCTCCCCAAGACCTGCCTGTGCTAGTCTCCAAGCCTTTCCCTTCTCTCTCCACTTCCTGTTCCTGCAGCCAGCCCTCCCGCCCTGGCCCTGCATTCGCTGGTCCTCTGCCTGGGAGACTCCGTGGCTCACAGCCTCTGTCAGGTCTGTGTTCACATATCACTCTCCCGAGCTTCCCACAGGAAATCACTTCTGTGATTCCTTTTGTCCCCTGTCCCTGCTTATTGTCTTCCCTCATCAGCATCTGACGTACAGTGCGTTCATTTGTTCAGCTGCTTTTTGTCTGACTTACATACACTCCTTTCTCCCTAGCCCCGTCCCTTGAAAGCAGGGACTCTTCTTGTTCACAGCTGCCTTGTCAGTGCCTAGAAGGGCACTACGTGAATACATGGGTGCGTGGGCGGGCGGATGGGGGGAGGGAGGGAGGAGCCATTAGGAGCATGGACCAGACATCAGTCATTACCTGAGAGCTTTGTGACCTTTGCCAGTTATTTCACCTCCCTGAGATTCAGTGTCCTCGTCCGTGACATGGTGGGAATAACAATAGTATCTATTCAGTTGAGTGACGATTGCACACTACTACTACTGTTATTATTATTAGATAGGAACGACTCAAACAAATGGAGGCTTTCTTGTTGCCCAGTATTGGTTTTCAAGATCAAGGTCTTTGCGGTGAAGGCTGCCAGGGCAGGAGGAAAGGGGAGGAGCCAGCGTTTTGTACTGATCAGCCCCCCTTTGCTAGTTGTTCCCTCCTCCTTTTTGTAATCAGGACATTTGTGCCTGAATCGAAGAAAATGCTGCTCAGGGCGTAGGCGCCCGGGGCGGATGGGTGACCTGACATGGAGCGTGGGCGGGGGATTGGAAAGCCCGTGTCAGTGCGCTGGGGGCCGGGCGTGGCTGCAGCCCCGGCTGCCCAGCGGGCTGGCGCGGGGCGTCCCCGTGCATGGGATTGCTTCATTACGGAGCCTTTCATTGACTTGGCTGCATGTGCTGATGAACTGGGACTGGGGATAAGAGCACATAATTGAGGGAAATAAATTCCCAGCACAGGCCGGGCTGCAGCCAGGAGTGAGCGCCCACTTCCTCCTCGGCGGCGTGTGAGTGGGGTGGGGCTCTTTGTAGGAGTTCTCTTTTTGTTCCTTCCCTCCCAGACCCTCACGGGCACTGGCTGCAGGCCCAGTGGGCAGCGTCTCTCCGGACCTGCCTGTTCCCCCTGTTTGGAGCTGCGTTTCCAGAAGCAGGCCGCTTGCATTGGCACGTCACCCTCTTTTCATCCACTCTGAGGGCTGGGGACCTGCCAGGGCACCCTTTGTCCCCTCCACACCCCCGTCCTTTCCCCTCATTCAGTCCATCTCCCTTTGTCCGTCTGTCTGTTCACCTTCAGTCCCGTGTGCACTCTCCGCGGAGATCTCCGTGAAGACAGAGAAGGGCGGGCACTGGCGCTGCCCGCCTTGATGGAAACGGCATTTCATTCATCTGGGAAGTACGGCAGCGGAGGGTGGGCCAGCCTTCTGAGCGGTCCACTGCCGCTGGCTCCACGCGGGCCAGGCTCCCGGGTCCCAGCGCCACGACGGTGCCACGAAGGCGGAGCCAGAGGTTCTGGTTCTGGAGAGAATGTAGGAACCAAAGTCATTTGCATGAAACTAAACCAAAAACCACACAACCAGCCATATGGTTTAACCACCATACCAGAGAGAGAGAGAGAGAGAGGGAGAGAGGGAGAGAGGGAGGGAAAAGAAAAGAAAGGAAAGGAAAGGGAAAAACAAAACAACCTGTCCTACTGCAGTGCGTTTTCTCAAAACGAGGAAATTAGTGGCTCAGGTCACCAGAGTATCTTAAGCTGGTCATTACTAATCAGTTGTTTATAGCAAAGAGATACTTTTTTTCTCCCCTAGTGTTTTCTGGGTCTTGAAAAGCCTTTCCCGGAACCCCGACTGGAGTCAGTGCGCACTGCGGGCTGGCGGGGCGGGGGGGCAGGTTGCCTCCGTTACAAAGAAGCGCGGCGGTGTGCAGGCGGAGGAGAAAGGGAATGGAGAGCCCTCACTTGACACCCTCTGACCTCCGCCGGTGGAGCTGAATGCTGGAGAGCCAGGACCGAAATTGCAGTCACTTTAGATTATTTGGAGCGAAGAGAGGCAGGGGAAAAAAGGGTCTGTTGACTACAGGAAGCTGAATTCTTCCTCTGCTGAAAAGCTTATTAGTGGAAGGGGAAAAAGCAATTACTTGCTCTAGCTGGTTCTCTGTGGTGGGGATTCGGGGCTGCGACAGCCCCTCGGACCTCACCCTGGATCCAGAATGTCTATGACAGGCACTGCCCCAAGCCATTTGGGACCGGTCCTTCTGGGATTTCTCCTTCCAGAAAGAGCAAGAGAGGAGTGTGAGTGTGTGTGTGTGTGTGTGTGTGTGTGTGTGTGTGTGTGTAAATATGAGGAGGGGGTTTGTCCTTGTCTTTAAACGTGATAGTATTTTAGGGGTACCATGTTGGCCCCGAGAAAGTTATCAGGGTACTACATGCCTGGGAGCGTGGATATCTGGGTCCCTAAGGGCTGGTGTTCGGTTGGTTCTGGTTTTGGTGAACCCCTTTTTTATTGCTGCTATAGCTTTTGTCTCAAAGTGTGAAGAAAAAGTAGATATTGCTTTGAACAGCCATGGTGCCCCTTAGAATCCATGTGCCTCAGTATCACAGCAGTGACGGAGGAACATCCCCGAGGAGCCGGGTCTGGGGAGCAGGGGCCAGGCTGCACCTTTCAGACTGCCCAGCGCTGCGCTCTCTGCTTGTCTGAGTGTGTCAGCGTCACCGTGACCGCTTGTGCCCTCCATGGCAGGTGCCACCCGCCCTCCTTCAGAGACCCTCTTTGGGGCCACCTTGCTGTGTGGCCTTAGAGCCCCACCCTTCTCCAGGCCCCACCCTTCTCCAGGCCCCGGTCTCCTCGTCTGTAAAATTGAAGTGCTAGTGGTCAGCTCCCCACAATCCCTCAAAACAAAGCCGATCGATCGCCCTGGTCCCCAGTTTCCTGCACACAGCCTTCATTTCTCTTCCTCAGTCTATTTTTACTCGTGCTTCTGCGTTTATGCCTTATTTTTGTTTGGGCTTCCCTGCCTATGTGACGTGTTTGTATTTCTATCCTTTTCATTTTTCCCAAAACACAGAAATGTCTGATTTTGCCTCAATTGTATCGAGCTAAATTTTACACAGATTTTTTTTGCCCATCGACCCATTCGCCTTTGCTTGCTTATGTCTCCGTTCTCAAATTCTTCCTCTGTAAGCTGTTTTCTGTCTCTTCTATTTTCTTGGGACATGTCCTGTTCTGTGCAGCCTGTCCCCAAAGTTTTTAGTAGTTGAGTCAATTCACAGACTCTTTCAGACAGAAATTGATGTGGGTTTTCTTTTTCTCTGCCATAATATTTATTTAATTTTATAATACACTCTTATCTCGGTGTTCTGTTTGTTTTAAAGTTTCTTATTGGTTACCGTCTAACCCCCCCCACCCCCATTTTTGTATTTGAAGATGTTGCTGGGGAAGGGAGGAGCCATTCTTTTCTTCATAATCACTGGGGAGCTCATCTTCCTTTGGCCTGCTTTCCTCCCTTCCTCACTGGTCATCTTGGCCTTCCAAAGTGGAGCCGAAGGTTTGGCGTGTTGCCAGTGTCCTTTCCTTATTCTGTCTCTGCTCGGGGTCCGTATTCGCTTAGAAAGAGTTGTCCACATTTGGAAGTCTGGAGAGGATTCTGACCTAAGGATTTCCCTGTCGATGCTTTCTACTTTCTAGTACTTTCTTCTGTTCCAAGATGCACGCAGAGGAATTTAAACATCCAGAATTAAAAAAAAATTTTTTTTATTGTAACTGTGCTAACAAATTTCTACGGGCCCCTTATTCCTGCTGCCCCAAAGACCAGGTCTTTGTCACTGAGTTGCACTTCCTGTCCAGATCCTTGATGCCTTTCTCGTCCTGTGGCAACATTTCCTTCCTCCTTGGCCTCATGCATCAGTTCCTTTCAAATGTTCCCACCATGAGAGGAGATGGGTGTGAGCCTAGAATTTAAGTTCTTTTACTGGCTCGTTTGCCTTGAGGATCACGACTGTGTGTTTCTGTACCTCGCGATGTATCGTAGCATCAATTTGGGGTTGTGTCGTGGGACGTATTGCTTTTCACGGGCTACCAGCCTGTTCTTAGGTCTGAGAAACCCCTTCTGGGGGGAAAGCTGAATAGTGCACATGGGGTCCCGAGCTGGGTGGGGTCTGAAGAACAGTCAGCTGTTCTGGGGGTTCTGAGGAGGGGCCGCTGTGGCTGAAGGCACGCTGAGGAGCAGGTGTGGTGGTGGCCGCCTTCTCTTACACCGTGGAAAAAGAATGCGTCATTGCACGGGGTGCAGCTTTTAAAAACACAGACGCTTTGTATTCAACCCCTGGCATCACTTGGGAAGTTTCTAAAAAGGAGGGAGAAGATCCAAGAATGTGCGTTCTCCCTTTGGGCACGGCGCAGTGCACGAGGCGCGTGCGAAAGAGGACGACCACACAGCCCTTGTGCTTTGTCCCCATTCGTGCAGGAAAGCTGAACGCAAACCTCTGGGTTTCCTCTGGACCTCAGCTTCCTGCTTCACTTTCTGTGCGATTTCCTAGGAAATGTCAACTGAAAACGCATTGCGTCTGCTGCCTGGTTGTTTCAGACTGAAGTGCATCTGGGGACTTGATGGTTTTGGAGAAAGGCCCAGTTTTTGACTTTCCACATGTAGACACATCTTAAATGCCTCAGGGGTGACCATAAATGCTCCTGGCAGGGGCAGGCTCTTCACTGGGCAGTGAATGCGTTGTAGGCACCTGCAGGGCTCCCCGGCGTGGTGTGCGTGGAGGCGTAAGACTGTGTTCTGGGCTGCCCCCAGAACGGAGTGCATTCCTCACCTCGCGTCCTGGAATGCGCAGTGCTGCTGCGTACGCAGGAACCATTGTGCGTGCTTGGGTCTGGCCAACGGAGCAGTCTGGCTGCTGCTTTTCCGGGTGCAGTGCTGCCTGAGGTTGGCCTGATGTCTGTTTCCCAGATTTGGTTTGGAAAGTGTAAGCCTTTGTTTATGCTTTGTTTTTATGAATCAGCTTGTTTTGCCAGCTGTGCGTGTAAGTGGCTTATGATCATGCAAAATGGAGCTCATTGACAGTCAGTCCCTCACTCTCTGTCCATGGGTGGGAGCAGACTAGTGCTTCTGCGTGCGCTCTGTGCTGCGCAGGGCTCAAGCTGTTTTCTCAACAGGCTAGAAGCCCTTCAGACACTGTGGGCAGAAGAGTGAGGCAACACACGGGCAGGCCGGGCATTTGAGTCCCTCGTTTGTGTGGCCGGGTGACTCAGGCCCCCGGAGTCATGGTTTTATTTTTCTCTGTTGTGTGTTATTCATTTTGATGGCTAGAAACAAAACGTTCACCCTTTTCTCTCTCAGTGTGCTTGTTGGCATCTCTTCGCCCCAAACAGTCCGTCATCCCTTTGACATTGTCGAGTCGTGTCCTGCTAGGCCTGCCCGGCCGCCCCCCACCTCTCCTTCCCTCGCTCTCATTCCCGTACAGATCGCATCCATCAACCTTGACGTTCCCGTTACAAGAACCATCCCACAAGGTTTCACTCATACCCATTAGGTCCTAATCACCATAATCTAATATCATTTCTGATACATCCTGTTCATTTCCCATACACCTTCATTTGTATACAGATGCTTAAGTACACTTTACAGGCCTGCCCTGACTTTTTTTCATCCATGTGTTTCCAACGTTTTCCAATTAAAAATAAATTAGGAAACACATCATAGATTTTTTTTTTTTTTTTTTTTTGGCATTAAGCGTAAGATGTTTCTCTGACAAGCCAAGTCAGTTTTGACTTAGAAGGTGAGACCATTCTTCTTTTATGGGAACTGTTATATATATATATATATTTTTTCCTTACAATCTTTCTATCACTCATGGGTGTTTATCTGCCGCATCTTCCCCCTCCAACCCTGGAACCCTGGCGGTGTTTATTTCAAGCAGGGTGTTATTGAAAGACAGATGTTCGTAGGGACTGCTCGGGCCTCACACCTGGAATGTTAAAAAGCTTTCAGGCAGATCTGTTTGGTTGAAAATGTCCCTTTCTGTAGGGGGGTGGCTAGAGGGAAATGGCGCCCCATCCCGGAAGCTTCCCTTCCCCACCGCCCACCGGGTGAGGAAACCGTGGTTACGACCGACCTGTCCATCCACACTCCCTGGACGGCACTTCCTGCCCCACCAGGTGGCTCATTCCGATGGGCCCGGGCAGGAGGCCCCCTTCCACCCACCCTGGCCTTTTCACCTGTGCCTATCAGCTGTTCTGTGGTGAAGACATTACCGTCCTCTCCGTCCCCTCCTCCCCCTTCCCAGCAGCAGGCTGAGTGCAATCATTATTTCTCTCCACCACTCTGTCTTTAACCCTTCTTGGTTTCAAGGGCCTTCTGTTTTGCATGCCTCTTCTTTCCAGAACATTCCAGTTCGGTGTGAGGTTAAACTGTGCGCAAAACACTGTTCGAAAGAAAGGGGGAAGAAGAGAAAGGGACTTGTCAGAATGCATTTGTTAGATCACGTTTTAAATGAAGTACAATTGAAGGTGGTTTTTGTCCAAAGAAAGGAAAAACCCTTGCAAATCCGCTGCGCTCCCCGAGAGCGCGCCTCCTTTGTCGTCGCCCTGACATTGAAGTGTAATTTTTCATGGTTATTTGGACTGGAAAATGGGGGAGGGGGGGGGGGAGAAGGGGAGAGATGGGCCTGCGATTATTTCCCATAAATGACAACACAATCACATCACGCTCCGCTACAAACATGCTCGGGGAATGTGCCTTTTTCACATTTCATGTGTGAAAGTAACGGCGAGTCATGGCGGTGTGGGAGTGCGCGGCGACTGATCCCCGTGGACCCCGCTCTCAGAGGTCTGGGACGGAGCTGGGCGTCCTGTTCAGCGTGGATTCCGAAACCATTTCAGGGTCGGGTCTGTGTCTTACAGACTGGAACTCACAGCTTTCAGTTATTGAAAAAAAAAAAAAAAAATTTTTTTTTTTCCCTGTGAATAGCCACCAGGCGAGTCAGCGACATATTTCGTTCCCTTGTGCTTTGTCGCCTCACGTTTGCTTTTATCCTTTCTGCATTTCTGCAGGGGGCAACCCAGGGGCTTCTGCTAAGAACACAGATAAATGGAACTTGTTGCAATCCTGGCTCGAGGCGTTTCCTCCCTTTTTCTCCTCTCTTGACCCCCACCCACCCCCTTAATTCGAGCTCCGTTTTGACAAACTGTTCAAATGACCAAGTGGCCTTGCCCGGGAGAGGAAAAATGGCAGAGGCCGGCCCTCGCCACACCACGGCGGCATTTGTCACTGCTGGCTCCGGCGTTCTGTGCTGCTCGCGCGCACGCACGCACGCACGCACGCACGGACACACGCACGCAGGCACGGGGCGCAACTCAGAGAGGGGCCCTCTCTCCTGGAGGCCAGCGCAGACCGCATGGCCCCTCTGAACCTATGAAATGCTCTCCCCTGGCAATGCTCAAGTCAGAGGTGCCGTTAAGCCGGAAGCAAACGGAGAGACTCCCCGAGGAGGATGTTCTTGTCCGGCCGACCTGGCTTTAGCCAGCCGGGGCTGAGCACGCGGCTGCAGCCTTCCCAGGCTTTCTCTTGCTGCACAATCCCCATTTTTCTTGTTTCTATAAACAGTGGCAAGATCTTCAAATATACAAAAGCATAAACGGTCTCTATTCTCCAATTAGTCATTTTAATAATACCCGGAGTTGCCTTCAGAGGGTTGATTCTTTGAGCCTGGTGCCAAAGCCAGGGTTGGCGGAGTGGGGGCGGGGGAAGGGGGTGGGGGTGGGGGCGGCCAGGGGGCCCGAGGTCCTCAGGGCAGGGGTTTCCTGCGCAGCCCTGCCCGAGCCCTGTGGGAAGCTGGCAGGCCTCCACCGCCTCCTGGGCCCTGTCCCGAAGCTGCAGGCGCCCCTGGCCCCGGAGCGTTTGGTAGATGAGCACCTAGTGGTGAAAGGGTCACGTTAAGGATCCACGGTGAACAAGAACTTGTCGCTGAGGGAAGGGCCTGTGTCTGATCTCTTACGTGTCCTCCGCTTCCTCTCCTGCTCACGCCCTCTTACCTCTCGGGGGGGGACTGACGTCAGTTCTGTAAACGTCATCTTTAAGAAGGCAGTTTTGTTTAAAACAACTGGTGAGCGGTTTGGGCCACATTTATATATAAAGCTACTGGGATGGGAAAATTCCCTGCAGAGCACCCAGAGGACCCCTGACCATTCACACCACCAGCTGGTAGAGGCAGATCCTTTGTAGGGTGGCCCAGCCTGGCAGAGCACTCGGAGGGGGTGGGAAAATGGGAAATGCCAAAGACAGGGGTGACCTGGAAGGGAGGCCTACCTCTCTCTCTCCTGTTCTCTGTCCCTCAGACCCAGTGCGAAGCATCCCCAGGGAGAGAGGGGTCTGAGAGAGGCCTGGGCAAGCAGGGGTGCCGGCGGCCAGTGAGTCACCCACTGGAGAGCGTACCTTTCCCTGAGTGCCTTGGGCTCTGCTAGTGACCCGAATCCTAACGTCCCCCCTGGAGAAGAAAAGGTTTCTTAACCCTGAGACGGTGGGAAAAGACTACAGTTCTGATGAATAAGTGGTTATTCCAGGCTCGGAGCCCCTGCCTTGCTCCCTCCTCCCACACCCTTACCCTCAGCCTAACCCCCTTCAGGGTCCCTGCCTAGACCACGGAAGTTATATCTCAGAACGCCCACTCACCAGTGTGGTTTTGGATCCTGGCCCCTTGTCCTGTGGTGTGGCATTATCTATGTCTTATTAAGATGTAGAAAACACAATGGACAAAGTTTATCAGCAATTAAAAGTCATATTCAGATGATTAACCCACAGAGATCTTCCAGGTGGATATGTAAGTTTCTAATACCATGCGGGTGCGTGAGCACATGCAACCACCTTTTACCAACATGCCAAGTGTAAGGTGTGTTAAGAGAACAGTGTGCATTTCAGGTAAGCCAAACTTCCTTGCTTTAAGGGAAAATTTTGGGGGCTGGGGTGTCAACCCAGAAAACCCCATCGCTCGAAGCTGCCGCACAGGCAGTCTTCCGCCACGTTGTCAGGGCTGGAAAGACTCCCTGGAGTAAAAGCATGGAGTACGCATATGAGAACGTGTGCAGAGTGGTTCTTGTACCCTGGATCTGGGTGTCACTGTGCAGTTGGGATACAGCCCAGGGCACACGAAGGAAGACTGGCATAGTTGGTGGCCCTCCCCTGTGGGTACAGCCACAAGCATCGCCGCCCTTCACCTCTTCCTCGCTGGCTCTGAGAGTGAAGACAGGACCGGGGCCAAGGGCCCGGGAGCAGCAGGGCTGTCTGCCCACCAGTGTGCAGGCCAGGCCCTGACCCAAGTGTCTGCTGTGGTAGAATTTCACTGCACTGGCTCTTCCTCTTAGCAGCCATCTTTTAAATTGTGGATTTGATGGGACCTGTGTTTCCAAAATAAAGCATGCACATCCAGGAGACTATGTACAACCCTTAGAGGCTTCCTCAGGATGACAGAAGAAGTCCAGGAGCATTGGGTACGCTGGAGTTTCGGCCCTTGGTTTCCAGCTGTGCCAGCTAACTCTTCAAGAGGGCACCTGATTGGCAGGGTGCCCTTCCTTGAGTGGGTAGCCACAGAGGCCAGCGCCTGCCGGGAGTTACCGGAGCGAGAGGGAAGGACACACTCACGTGTTCGTCCTGCTGCCCACCAGAGACCCCAGGCAGAGGTGGTGGCTGTGCTCTGTCGCTCCTGCTGGTCAGTGTGCCCAGCCTTTCCCTCCTGCTTCCGTGGTTGTCCTTGGTTAATTAGGTTGAAAATGGAGAAAGGAAAGGCTTTAACCCTATCTTCAAAGTAAGCAGATTGGTTATTTTGTTTTTCAAAGAAGAGGTCCCATATACAATTAAAACTTGTTTCTGGTAAACCTCATTCCAGGAAAGATGAGCTTTTAACAAAAGGCTTTTGACAGCTGCAGGCTATTTCATTTTTTTTAATGCCGAATGAAAAATCAATACATTTTTCTGGGTTATACATATTCAGAACAGGCCTGATATTTCCATTATAATGGAAAGTGGGTGTCTGTGCACATCTCGCCTGTCAGAGCTGCACCACCGCATTTTCCAAGCCACTGCTAAATATTTCAAACCTGATTTGATTGTGGTTCATGACAGCTAATGTTTCTCAGCTCTTGAGCCTGCCGACAGGCAAACGCACTTTATTTCAACCCCGCCCTCCAACATCGCTCCCCCCACCCCACCCCGAAGGGAAAGAACAATTTCATTCTTCAGGGATCCAGTTTGGTGTATTATTTAAGTAATGCGATCGCCTAAGAGCTTTGGGTACAGACACTCTGATAGAAGAATTTCCAAATTTCTTTCACATTGCGGCATTAAGGGGGCTCTGTCAGTTTTGGGGGAAGGTTTGAATTAATCTACATTATCCTGTTAAGAGTTGGGAACAGAGGGACTAGTCTTAGTCATTGAGTGACTCCCTTTCCTTCAAGTCTGTAAGCGATTTGTAAATAACACCCAAAGGACATGGTACTCGGTCCCAGTTATTTGATGGACAGTATCTTTTTTTTTTTTTTTTTAAGCAACTGGCAAGTTTTCTTGGATAACACGTTCAGGGAGCATGTGCAGTGGGGGCGAGTGACAGACTGATGGTGCCACCTCTATTTTTGCTTCTGCCTGGTGCTTCTTCCACAAACCAATTTCCAAATTGTTCAAAAAGCTGTTGAAAATCTCCATGGGGTCTCCAGTTGGCACAGCCACCTCCTTTAGAAGAAGTCACCACAGATCAGGAAATCGTGCCGTCCGTCTTCACCAGCACGCAAGACATAAGCTTGTTAAGGGGACAGTTTGCATTGGTGGTACGCAAAACCACCTGAAGTGAAGGGACACTTTCTGGACCCGGGGTATCATCACCCCCAAAACTGTAGCTGCCCTAGCAATGCTTCCCTTTTAGAATATATTTATCTGCTAAAATTCTTACACCCAAGGGCTCGGCCCTTAACCGGGAGGCATGAGTGACGAGAGCAGGTTGGGTCTGACCCGAGCGCTGTCTGGGAGAGGAGCTGGAGATGGGATGGACACAGGTTTTTTTTTAAAGCATCTTTAGCCAGTTTTCCATGTAAGTTGAAGGCAGGCAGGACACCAGAAAGAACTCACAGTGATTCAAGGCTTGTTTTTATTTCCTCCAGCCCTTCGACATAAAAATACATCCAAATAGGTGGGGTGCCCTAGTTTGAGGGCGTCTGTGGGGAGTGTCCGTGGAGTAAGCTTCTGCAGAGGTTCTAAAGGAGCCTTCTCTGGAGTCTTTGAGAAAACAGACCTTCTGTCTGGGACATGCTGGGTCTGCTGCCCCCTGCCAAGAACAGGCAGGGCAGCGGGAGCACAGATGACCTTCTCACCCGGTCCCTGGCCGGGCCCTTGGGAAAGCATTCCTGGCGTGTCCCAGAATATTATTAAACTCTTTGGGGAGAAGATGGTTTTGACTTCTCTATTTCGGCATAAAAAAATGGTGTGGTGACTGTCGTATGTCTTGGTGAGGGAAAGCAACTTTGTCTTCTGAGGGAAAGACAGGATTTTCCAGATAAAACCAGATTGTCGGTCCATCAAGTCTTTACTTGTTCCCACCATCTGTCAGTAGCTGATATTATAGGGAAAAAATTGACTTCTGTCGTGACCCTGGCCGGTTGCCACTGACTTCGTGGGGGGAAGTGCAGCCTGTGGTCTACGGGGAAAAACCTCCCCTCAGCTCGGTGTTCCACCAGCACGTGGGTATTAGATACACATTCCCAAAAGGAATGGGGGCAAGGCCAGCAGCCCCAGGCGCTCAGCGTGGCTGCAGCTCTGTGTCTCAGAGCTGGAGGCCATGGCATTCCTGGTTCCCACATGTTTCCAGTGCCGGGAGACCAGGCCCCCTCCTCTGCCCCCTGCTGTGGGTGCCCGAGGCCTTAGTGAGTGGGTTTGCTTGAGGCTTAGGGGACCAATAAAACATGCCCTGTTTGCAAAGCATTGTGGGCCCGAGTTGTTCAGACAAATTCATAGTTTGCATCTCTGTTTTTAAATCATTTCTCTACCTTTATTGGTATTCAGAGTTCACGGTTTTTTGGTTACTGACAGCCTGGGCTTCCATCCATTTTAAAGAGCTATTTTTCCTCTTGCTGCTGATAATGATGCTATAGAGACAGATGGTGTAACTGCGTATGAATGTCCTATTTTATTTCCCCAGGACCAGACAGTTCACTTGAAGACGTATATTACTTCCACATGGCCCAGACAGTGTCTGCCTCCTGCCGCTAGCCTAGCCGCCCTTCTGGGCCTGGCCATGCAGAGGGCGACACCTGTAGGTCACTGGTGGAACTGCTGGGAAGCTCCTGCGTTGGCTGAATGGGACCTGGCGTTTTAGCTGGGGCTGAGGACACTGCTCCCTGGTAAAGGAAGCTGGCCTGTCCAGGAGTTTCTCAATCATTTCTTCTTCTCCCAAGCATATGACAGCCTTTTAATGAATGAGTCACCAATGACAAGATTAAATCTAGGGACCCGAAAAGACGACTTGATATTTAAATCTTAAAAAGGAGGAGAAAGAAAAAGTAGGAAAATTAAGTTCCTGGATTAAGCTCTGTTGTCTGTCCTCTCATTGAAACTCGGCTGCCTTCACTTTATGCTTGTGGTAGGGCGGGGAGGGAGGGAAGAAAACAGAGACTGAAGTAGGCTCACAGAATGAGGGCCCCAGAAATATGCACCAGGCCCCGCGGGGTTCCCTCGTTCATATCATCTGTGATGTGCTCACTCTTCCACATCTCTGTCTTCTGAATATACGTGGTCACTGGCACTGACCCCCGTGCACATGAGTTCTTAACGCTCTGCTCAATGGCTGTGGCCTGCGTACCCTGCTAGAGAGAGGTGCCGGCCTTGAACACGGCCTCCCGTGGGCAAGTTCCTGCCCTCCTCAGCAAAGCAGCACCTTCAGACGCTGCTCATCACCACCTCAGGGCGTTCTCTATTTGGGTGCTGTCACACTGTCTCCACCTGAGGTGATTGTGTGTGTGTGTGCGCGTGCGCTTCAGAGGAGAGAGAGAGACCATTGAGCCATCTCTTTATATAATCAAATTTGATTGATATAAATGTATCAATACCACAGATATTTTGTATCACAGTACATATAGGGGCAAATGAGTATATTTTAAAAGACCTAGCTACTTTGGGTAGACCTAATTTAATAATATCGATTGACTGAATGCTGGTATCACCATTCAGAGATGGATTTTATAATTATAGTGTTGAACAATTTTATCAAATGCCTAAAACTATGCATTGAACATCCTGTCTGAAGATAATGAAGATGGTAAATATGTATCACACTGCGTAACCTGCGTGTTATTGCTCGACTGGTGCTTGTATACATATATTTTTTTCTTTACTAAATGAAGTAATGTTAATATGGCTCTGTGTATCTGATTGACTTCAAATTATAGTTGCCTGATTTTTCTGTTTGGACTAGGGGTGGGCGTGGGGAGACGGTGTTGACTTGACCAGACAGTGAGACTAAGGGACATGTAGAAGTCATATGTGGTGTCTCAGTTGGAGATGAAAATGAGCAGTGTCTTATTTCACCCCCGTTCCCCAGCTCTGCCTCCTAAACCCCCTACTGATGGTAATGAAGGAGAATGTTCCCTGAGCCCCTCGTTCAGTTTTCCAGTCCTTGGACCTCCATTGTGTTTTCAAGGAAGAATTAGGAAAATCTGACTCCAAGTAGATACTTTTTTTCCTCAAGTGTGTTATCAATCCTCTGAGGGTCAGTTGACTCTGAACTCCTGCTCTTTCCATTGTCAGATGAAATTTTGAAGCTATTTTCTGGAAGGTTGAAGGATATTGCACCTTGAAATAATAGAAAAGTAGAGTTGCACTTGGACAGAGCCCCCAGATCCACGATCCTAGACAGGACCCTAAATCCCTGGTCCCCATTGGTCTGGCCTCGTGCTGGCCTCTGGTGAGAGACGTGGGCAGCCAGGTGCTTCAGTGTCTACACCCTGGGAGTTGTGCTCTCCAGGGTCCTCATGCTGTCATCATGAACCCACCTTAGTTTGTCGGCCCCGTTTATTCCTTAAGGAATGTTCTGGATAATAATCCAAAGGGCCAGGAGGGCGAGAGAGAAACGTCTGGCTTCCTTTCTTTCTCCCAGCATCTAGAGCAGCGGTTCTCAACCTGTGGGTCGCGACCCCGGCGGGGGTCGAACGACCAAAACACAGGGGTCGCCTAAAGCCATTGGAAATACATATTTTCCGCTGATCTGGTGTCTTGACCTCTTCTTCCGCACTTGGGCAGGTGGCATTGTACATCATGATGACTCTAATGCTGGAGATGACCGTTCTCCTGCCTTCACTAAAGCGTGATGCGTTGAGCTGGAGAACATTTCCTCAGTTTTAAACCAGCGGTGGGGAGAGAAGGGAGGGGCTTCCAAAGGAAAGGGTGTGATTCCGTCACAGTCTTTTCTCCTTCTTGTCACTGATGCCTGTTGTGCCCACAGAGGACATTTTCTAAAACTCTTCACATTGATGAAATCATGTCACTGATACTTTGTGACTCTTCAGAGAGTGACTGTTAAAAAAAAAAAGAAAAGAAAAAAAACAACCCCTCCCGCCCTGGTCTGGCGCGGGCACGGGCACTCCGAGATCTGTGAGGGGTCAGTGATGGAGCCTCGTCTAGGTCAGGGTCAGGACGCACCGGGGTTGGAGGGAGGCAAGAGGCTCCTTTTTTGTAATTTCAAGTGTAAAATCTTGCATTTTCAAGTGAGAAAGACTTGCAGGTGACTTCAAGAATTTGGATGGAGTTATCTCTTCTCAAGGATTAGCTTTTTCAATAAGCAAAGCTCAAATAAGGCATTCAAGAATCCATCTGGTGGAAATACCTAATGTCCCCCTGTCTAGAGCGAGCCACAATCTCATAGCAACGAGCAGGGAAGGACAGTCCCCACTGCTTACCCAGAGCTCAGCGTAACTGGAGGGCAGTCAGCCTTCCAGGGGCCACTGGGGAGACGGGAGGGACAGTCACTGGTGTGTGTGTTTTGTGGTTGGTAGTTCTTTGGAGTAGGAGCCAGGAGCCCTTCATTTTCTGTCTAGTTTTAATCATCGACATTTTGTTTTTCTTCTATTTCAGAAGAAGTCATCGAAGATGTTGAAGGGCCCAGTGAAGCAGCTGCTGACCCAGACGAGCTTGCTAAAGACCAGGAGAGTGGAGGCGAGAAGGACCAGAGCAAGTGGGCAGGTAGCGTGTGCGGCGGCCCCTGCGCCTCTGGTGTTCCTCCCGGGACGGGCGGGCCTGACGGACCAGGGGGCAGGTGCCTCCTTGAATCGACCCAGAAAAACTGCTGGCTCTGTGCATGGTGGAGAATTTTTATTTTTGCCTTTTTTATTTTATTTTTTTTTGAGGGGTCACCTTCATTCTCCTCCTATTCTGTTATATCCGAACCATCTTGTTTCCTGAGCATCCAGGTATCCGGCTGTGTCAGGGGCTTCCGTGCGTGTGAAGTCACGTTTCTCCAGCAGCTCCTCCCTGTTGTTTGCCTGGATGTGGTTCTTCCTCTGTTTAAGGTCCCGGCCCTTGTCCCCACTGCTCCCAAGCCATGCAGAGGGATTTGCCATGTAGAACTTGGGCGGGGCCACCCCTGAGTCTCTGAAGGAGTCGGTGGTGAAGGCTGGGCCTTGCCCTGCAGGGGGTAGGGCGGGGGAGGCGGGCAAGCTCTGCGTAGTCTGTGTGCCCCCTGGTTCCAGAGCGAGCTCCCTCACCCCAAGCTGCACACACCGGGGAGGCAGGCAGTGCGGCCAGGCACGAGGCCGTCGTACCAAACGCAGAAGAGATGGAAGAAGTCAGGAAAGGAGGCACTGTCTAAGCTGGCACTGAGAGGGGGACCGGTTGCCTGTGAAGGCCGGCTTTCTGCATCGAGGGAAGGGACAGCTGAGGCTAGCAGGAAAATCTTCAGATTTCTTTGAGGAGGAGCAAAGTCGTTTCTGAGAAGACTTATCGGGACAGATCAGTCTCCCAGAAACCACCACAATAATTAGAGGAAGTGATATGACAAGCAGCAGAAATTATTGTATTTGGTCAACCTGGTTCTTACTGCCTTCCATTATTAATATCGTAACACTCTTGATTTTTTTTTTTTTCTGAGAAAATATTTACCTTCTGGAGTCTGTATTGGTTGGGTCTTTGTTACTTTTCCAGGCATGACTGTTCTTAAATCATGTTCAGTGTTGGCCTTCGCTATTTAAACAAGATACAGAATCTTGGAGAGAGGCCAGGGGAGAGCAATGAAAATGACTGAAGGCCAAGAAATATTGCCTCTGAGAAGAGGCTGAAGAAATTGGGGCTATTCAGCCTGGAAAGGAGAAATGCGAGAGGCAGATAACAGCTTCCAAATATCAGGGGGGATGCGCAGAGTAGGTGATGTTCCCGGGACGGGGAGACAGGCGTCACTGCAGCTGAGTGGACAGTACACTAGGTGGGATTGACTGTCCCCACTGCTTGCTGTCCCCATTGGCACTGGGCTCTGGGGTGTCCGGGGCCTGAGCTGGAGGTAACGCTGAGGGGCAGGGCCAAGCACCAGCCCCACGGGAACATTCGTAGGGTAGGACTAGAAAGGAGGGCACGGACACTCGTGCTCAGAGGCCCTGAGTGTGGGGGAGGGATCGTCCTTGTTGCTTCCCATGGACCAAGGCCCTAGTGTTCGCTGTACTGTTCAGGTGTGATCTACACAAAGCTTGCGGACAGGCAGCAGGAAAACATACCTGCCCGGAGGAGGTGAGGTGGGGAGGAGAGTGTTCACTAATGCAGTTGGAAGGCCGAGTAACCTTTCAGATGACCTGTCCTTTGTTTTCATGGTTTGGGTGCCCCATTTCTGACCCTGGCTCTGCCACTTACCAGCTTTGTGACCTTGCCTGGGGTACCTTGCCCTTTCCATTCCCCCGTTTCCTCACATGAGATGAGGGTTAGAAGTTGTACCGACTTCCACAGGATCACTCTGTGCATTATTTGAATATGGGAACCTTCGAACACTGCCTGACATATATTAGGAAGGTTTCTTGCTGTTGTTTTTAATAGTTTGGGTAAAACAGATTAGGAAAACTGGTGGCAGGTTCTCCTCAGGCCCTCCCCATATGAATGTGAAAGTTGTCAGGCCGCCTGTGGCTTCCAGGGATGTGGAGAAGCTGAGAGGGAACAATATATAAGGATTTTGTGGGATCGTGCACATTATATTGGTGCATAATTGTCTGCCTTCTGTATGTTAAGGACACTAAGAAAACAACAGAGAGGCCCTGGCTGGATAGCTCAATTGATTGGAGCGCCGTCCTATAGACCAGGTTGTGAGTTCGATCCCTGGTCAGGACACATACCAGAATCAAGGAGTGCATAAATAAGTGGAAAGTGGAACAAGTGGACATTTCTCTCTCTCTCTCTCTCTCTCTCTCTCTCTCTCTCACACACACACACACACACACACACACACAAATCAATAAAAATTTTAAAAAGTAACTGCCATTCACAAACCTCCTACTGTGTGCCAGATCCCGTGCAGGGCACTTTGTATATGTTCCTCTAATCCTTACACCGGTTCAGGGAAACCTTTATTGAGGGTGCCTAGGTGAACATTCAGAGTGTTTATAACTCGGTGGGAGTGTGCCTTCCCGGTGCTGGGGGACATGCTAGGCACTCCGGAGCCTCCTAGAAGTCTTACAGTGAGCACCACAAGAATGAACGTCTGTAATAAGACTCCATTTTTTCACTCATTCACTCACTCAGACAACAGGCCACAGCTAATCTTGATATCCGGATGACAGAGACGAGACAGACAGAGAATGAATGAATGACTCAGAGGTGCACCTTGCCAGTTGCACAGTAGTAAAGGGAGAAGGGAAATTTCTTACCCGACTCCCGCAAACGATCCTCTTTTGACCTGAAGCATAATTTTGTCTATATTGTCTGAGTGTGTAATGACAGGCTTCATTAAGGAACTTGGTCGATTTGATCTTGGAATCGATGTCGGTGCCAACGACCTCTTCTGAGCTTTCTTTGGGATATTCAGTATTTTATAAGAAATGTCTGCTTTTGTTCCGTTTACTCCTTAAATTGAGCTATTCCTATCTGATTAACTGTGATGGGGAGTGCTTCCTCCTGGCAAATAAATAAATAGTGATTTCACAATTTGTACTGTTGATTAGTGGCTGCTCAGGATACAGATTAATAATATTTCAAATGGGCCTGGATAATTGGCATTTTCTCAGATATTGATTATGTAGTTTGGGGGGTTGCGCAGGAACGAATAATCTTCACGAAAAGTTTTTAGTTAGCTACTTTCGCGTTGGAATGGGACTCCTCATTTCCTGTTTGCTGTCTGTTAGTAACCCTCTTAGGGCTTCTTTTATTGACATGGCAGGTCTTTTACCTTGAGTGGCAGCAAGACAAGCAAGATAGTGATCCGAGGAACGGCAGCATCAGTCCCACAGTCAGCGGCTGGGTCTCCACCCACGAGCGGGCACTGGGCAAGTTCCGCTGATCCCAAGCCCCGTGAGGTTCTAGGCCTCGCCTTCCAGGAATGCAACACTCCCGGGGTGGGGTGGGGCTCAGGGCCGCCCTCAGTCCTGCGCATACTGTGACGGGAGACCAGTGCTGTCCCCTGGAACTGTCTGTGCAGACAGAAGTGTCCTGCATCTGCGCAGTACAGTACAGGAACCACCAGCCACGTGTGGCTGTTGAGCACTTGAAACGTGGCTGGTGCCCGTGAGAAACTGAATTTAAAAATTTTATTTCATTTTAATGATTTTTAAAATTTACACAGCCGCGTGTAGCTAGTGGCTACCATACTGGAGAGTACGGCTGTTGATACTCCAAGCCAACTCTCGGAGAACACAGTGCAGGGGCAACTTTCCAGCTATCACTGAGGCTACACTGAGCTCTCACTCTGCCAGGCTCCGTCCGAGGGGGCCACGCCTGTCCTTCCCAGCAGGCCTGCCCTGAAGGGCTCCCAGGCACACGGCTGTGCCGGTCCCCAGCCCTCGGGTTGCCCAGGTGGGGCTGGGGGCTGCTGAAGCTGTGTCGCTTGCAGCTTCATCTGTTTTACCCGGTTTGCCATCGTTTTCAGTGTGTGCCACGATGCGGAAGAGAGTTGGGAAGCATCACTCTGTGTAGCCGACACACGTCATTTCATTTGCTTCTCACCCCCAGCCATGAAACATACTGTAGGTAACCAGCCCCTTCCCCCACCACTGTGCAGATCAGTACACTGAGCCCTGGAGCTCAAGCAGGTTGTCAGAAGACATGCAGACGGGTCCAGACTCACAGACCGGCTCTGCTGCTGCCCTGACCCGGTGGAGCCCGGGCTCTCTCGCCAGGTGCCGCGCCACCTCCCGAGAACGGCGGTTTTCAGGCTGATCGTTTGATCTGACTGTCACCTGCCGTCAGAGCACGCAGGGGAGCACAGCGCTCCAGCCACCTGCACGCTCCAGGTTAGCATGCTGCCTAGTCAGTCAGCGTTGTGCTCCTTCTGAACCCAGCTGGGCGAAGTGGAAAGAACGCTCTAGATTTGGAGTCATGACGAGAACGACCTTGGTCAAGGGGTTTAGCCTCCTGGTGCCTTGTCTGCACAATGTGGACAAGAGACACCCCCAGCCCCAGCCTGAGTTCCGTGATCGCAATTGGTGGCACATGTGCACGCCCTTGGTAAACACTCTAGGGTCACATCTGCTCGGGGCGAGCGTTAAGCTCTCTTATGGGCCAACAGAGGTTGCAGGAAGGTCCTCTGAAGCAAAGCCTCCTCCCTAATGCACAGCTGTTTCCACCATCCAACTTTGTGGTTATCTGTTTTGCAATGTGAAAATGATCCCTTCTTCTCTGTTAGCAGTGCGGATTTGAAAGTGCGCATTCAACATTGAAGAGCCCCCAGTGTCAGCAACTGAACAATAATTAATGCAGTGACTGTTCAATCAATCATTAATTGCTATAAATTAAGTGATATACAATTAATGTGATGCTTTATCACCAATAATTAGGGGAAAAATTGAACTCTTGGCAAAGAATCACAGCAAGATGGTTATTTAAATCCTGAGCCGCCATGGTTTCCAGCTACAGAGCACAGGGCTGGGCTGAGTTAAGCTAACGTGAGGCAAGACGGCTAAGGGGTGTTGGTGCTTTCAAAACAAACAGAAAAGGGGGGTGACTAGCCCAACTTAAACTAACACCACAGTAATGCTTCAGAAACCCCTAAATGATGTCCATGTTTATATTTTTGTGAAGTCTTGAGTTAGAATTGTTGTAGTTTGAGCACTGTTCTTCTAGGAGAATGGCCTGAAGGGATTTTATCTTTAAAAAAAAAATTTTTTTTTTTTTTTTTTTAATCCATGATGTTCACCTAACACAGAGCAATTAGTGCAGCGGAGCATCCCTGATTTGAATCTATGGAAGATCGCTATTGAAGGAGGGATTAATGGGCTGGCAAGGCCTGGGCAACTGTTAGAGAGAAGTGTGTTTATGGAAGATGGTGCTGGCAGGCATGATTTCAATCGGATTTGACATGTTTAACATAAATGTATAGTGTACTGTTCTTGCCGCGTCTGAGTAATTCCTGCAGGCCCGCTGCCTTTCTAATTACTGAGGGTGAAAAAAAGCAGGTCAGGCACATCCTGGTGGAAATCTATTACCAGCCCTCCCCCTATGCTCCTGGTCGTTAGCAGCTTTGTATAAACAGGGACACCACTGTATGGGGGGAGCTTAATGCCTGTGGGGTAATCTGTGACTGAGCGTGGAAGGGACTAAAACAAACAAACAACTTTTTAAAAAACTGAATCCAGAAAGACAAAAGAAGGTGTGGGCAGAGAGGAAGCCCCGTGCGTTCGGAAGAGCACTGGGCTGCTGGTCAGAACCCAGGGCTCGAGGCCTGACTCCGCCAGTAAGGTCAGTGGCCTGACCTTAGGTCTGTGGACCTCAGCTTCCCAGTCTGTAAAAGGGGAGGTTGGACTAAATGGTTTCCTGCAGTTCTCTAACCCCTTGACAATATTACTAGAAGAGAGACCATGTAGAGCAGGGTAGAATCTTGGAGAATGTTAATTTGTGAAGTTGCGAAGCTGGTAACTTGGAAGGATTTCCCGAGTCCCGTGGCTGGCTGAGACTGCCTGGATCAGGAGCCCGGGGAGAGCCCGCGTGGGCCCTGGGGTTCTTTCCATGAAGTCGGACTGGTCCAGATCCGCCCTTCTTAGTGGGACATCAGAGCACCACATTCTCTCACCTGCTCCTGTGTTACTGGGACCCGTCACCCTGTTGTCAGAGCCCAGTGTGATGAGGACAGCGGAGAAACCCTTGGAGCCTCCTGTAGGTACTCTGAGCGGCTACCCAGTTCCCAGCCATGCTGCCTGGAGGCCAGGCCGTTCGCGGCCACCACGCCTCTGCAGAAACCCCCCTGGCCTGACTCTGGGTCCTTCCGCACTGGGTTCCACTTCTCCACCTCACCCAAAAGTCAATTTGCCTTTGCAGTAGGGGGCGTTTACAGTAGGGGGGGGGGCGTGCAGGGGAATGCTGGGAGTGGGCTTGCTCGGCCCCTTTGTGGTTCACGTTCCTGCCAACAGAAACAGTTTTTGGTTTTACATTTTTGCACACAGATAGGAATTGTGCGGCTCTATCAGCTTTTCCAGGGTCCACTGATTCCCTCCCTCCCTCCCTTCCCCCCGCCGCCGGCCACTTTCAGTATAACTTGGCTGCTTCAAGTCATTGCAGACAGAATTCTGTCTCACAATTGAAAACAAACCATTTGAACTATTTTTATGTTGGGAAGCAAAAATAGATATAGGGTGTGGTACAGATCTGGACTCGCCTGAATTCCAGTAATTCAGAGGTCTTGGCTTTGAGAATTTATATGGTAAGTCATAAGAGAGATAAGGGACCACATGAACTGAGCAAATATTTTTTGTGCAGATATCTAAGACAGATACAGGATATACAAAAAAGTAAGGAACGTACTTTCTAGAAGGGGCATCATATGTAATTACATAACTATGCTACAGGGTCATGAGAATTAGCATCATGGTGTAATAAAAGGTCGTGAAAATGCAGATTAAGGAGCAAATCATTTTTCATCACTATAGAAAATACCATGTAGATTTGCATATTGCTCTTGCAAAGGGGCCATGCCATGTTAATCTTTCTGGCTTTGTTTTAGTTTTAGCTTTTGTGCTGATGGGGGGAAAGCACCTCTATTATTAGAATCATGGTCATGAATTAAAAAAAAAAAAAATATATATATATATATACACACACACACACACACACACACACACACCATGGTGCCTTGCCTCGTGGTGGTTAGAGCACTTTCCTCTGGCTCTCACATTCCTCCTGGGTCCAACATTATTTTTAAATTTCAGGCTGGAGAACTAAAACTCAGAGGTGGAACTCCTGGATGCGGGATTTGTGATCAAGCCCCAAATTTCCTATGGGTCAGCGATATATTCCCCAGATTATAAAGCCAACGAACCTGTAACATAGGAGTTTTCTCTTATTATAAGAAGATCGGAGGAGAAAACTTGAAAATCCTGTTTCTCCAGTTGTCAAACAATTGTCAGCTCTTCATGGCTGGGCTACGTGGAGTCTTTCATATTTTTTTAAAGTAAGACTTTATTTCTTTAGAGCAGTTTTACATTTGCAGTGAAACTGAGAGGAAGGTAGAGATTTCCCATCCCCCTCTTCCCCTACACATGCACAGCCTCCCAGTTTCACTCACCAGAATGATACCTTTTTTTTTTAACCAAAGAGGAACCTTCCCTGACACATCACAGTCACCCGGAGTCCACAGTGTACACTTGAGTGGACTCTCGGAGTTGTACATTCTGCGGACTTGGACAGATGTCTAGACACGTATCCATCATTATCATACAGCGTATTTTCTCTGCCCCCAAACTGCTGTGCTTTGCTTATTCATCTCTCCCCAACCTGGCGTTCACTCGCTTCTGTAATCTACAGCACCTAGAAGGGGGCCTGATGCCGTGTGAGTGTGTCATTAACAATCAGTTGGTAAAATAGCATAACCATAAACACTTTCAGGTCCAAGCCATTTCTGAAATAGCTTTCGGCCCTCAAACCCATGGGTTTTAGTAGGCTCACTCCGTGTTGATATACAGAAAAGGCAAACCTAGGGTGTCTGTGCTTGTCTTTAAAACCAGGCCTCTCCCCTCGCTCTGTGGTTCTGTGGCTGGCCACACACGGACCCATATTATTTGCCAGAGATACTTCTAAAGATGAAACCATAGCAACACATGTTGGGGCTCTCACATGTGCTAGACTCTGTGGTAGGCGTCCTGTGCCTCATCTCTCTTGCTAGCCTCAAGGAAAGACTGTGAGTGGATATTGTTATCCCCACTGATAGATCGGGAACGTGAGAGCTCAGTGCAGTCAAGGAAAATGCTTGAAGTCACACAGCCAGGATCTGAATCGAGTTGTGGCCAGCTTAGCCAACCACTGTGCTTTGTGACTTAGCCAGGAGGACCGATGCCTTTGTATACACCGAACGTGGCCCTAGGAGAAGACCACGTGAAAACATCAGCTCTTGAGCAGTCCCTGACGGTGCGCTAGCACACATCCCCACCCCTTCACACTAGTCATTGGTCCCTGGCCTTTGAAGCACCATGAGCAAATGGAGCCTGGGGCCTCAGTGGCGACTGAGGGGGACATTGGTGTCAATGTGGCTCGGTGCGGGGGTCCCTCTCTCTACTGTGCAGTTCCAGGAGGAGACAGTGCAGTCTTCTCGGTAACTTTCACCCTCAGGAAGAGCGGAGAATCACTCCCACTTTCCAGCCTCACAGAGACCCGAGTGATGTCTCTTCCCCGCACTCCTGTCGGACCTGGACCAGCAGGAAGCAGTCCTTGTCGGGTGGCGGGAGAGCTGGCTGGTTCAGGGCCCTGGAAGTCAGGGCCAGAGCTCTTTGTGTCTTGTCACCGTGCTGCACCCAGATTTTATGTGTTTATTTTCACAAGTTTGGCTTCACTCGTAAAATTCAGTGAGTATCTTAGGAAGATCGGTTTAGAAAAAAGCGGAGAAGAGTATTGTTATATTCCAATCTCTGGGAGTGTGCCCTGTGTTAGAGGGTTCAGAGACCCTAACGAACCTCATTCATGTTTGATTCAAGGGGACTGGATGAGGTTCTGTTAATAAACTTTGGCCTGGTTCAGGATGACCCACGTTGCCCCTTGTTTTGGCCGACATCTTGTACTGTTGGACTTCTTCTTCTGTCGGTTCAGATGCCTCTGAGGTACTTCCTATACTGGTTTTCTCCAAGTCTGTGGTAGTCACAGTGCTGTAAGTAAGCCAGAGGACAGGGGGATAATGCCGACCCTGGTGTATTCCCAGCTGTGGCCGCCCATGCCCATCGGACACTGTGACCACAGCTGCAGAGGGCATCTTTGCACAGCTCAGGAGGCTCTGCCAGGGGGGACAGGATGCTTGGGGGCAACTGACAAGTGGCTAAAGGCAGGCAGGCTGACTTGACACTTCAGAGTGAGAAACTGGTCTCGGCTCCTTTGGTTTCCAGCTCCTGGCATAAGCCGGGCTCCTGGTGGCAGTTCAATGTCTTAAAGTGATTAAATGCACCATCAGCTGGTGTTGGTCCCAATGAGGTGGGGGCTGGTGGCTCTGGTTTGACTGGTGGTTCATTCAGAAACCTGACACAGAAGGAGCAAGGTATCTTTAAACTGAATGGTGGGGTGGCCTTTTGGGAGCTCAAATGAGTGTAGTTAAGCAGCCTTATGCATATTTCAGCAAGGAATTAGTGCAACAGATTGATGCCTCTGATGTAGGGCTTAGCACTGTTTTCTCCCCAAAGATGCAGAGCAGGCAGCTGGAGCCAGCAGTCAGCATGGGCCGGCCACTCCACCTTGAGGCTGCTGACTGAGGCCTCCTGGTGCGGCCTGACCCCCACCCCTGACCGCTTCTGTGTGCTCACAGGGGCTAGTGTGGATCTCTGCATCCTTCCCAGGCTTGAAGCAAAGGCTGGTGTGGCCTGGAGATGCCAAGACCTGAGAAGCCAGCACTGAAAAGGCACTTCCTTCTGCGAAGTGGAAAAACCAAGACTTCCATAAGCAAAGCAGTCTGTCATTATTCTGGATCACACTGCTAACAGAACATGTGGAGGTTATGGGTTATTTGTTTTAGAATGGGCAGCTTCCCGAAGGGGCAGCCATATTTAATCCTTCACCTTTGACCGGAAGGAAAAACATCTAGCTTTGAGACCAGGCCGGGCTTTGTCCCTGAGTGTAGATGGTAAGAAATCGTGTTGGTAAGAATCATTTGAAAATGAACAGGCAGATCCACCCACACCTGCTGGGCCCCCTTATTTAATTCTAGGCCCACCACAAAGTGAGTTGGTTCCTACCAATTACAGAAAGCTTTGGCTCTGACAGCAGTTCTCAAAGTATGGTCCTTGGATCAGGGACCCCACCTGGGCACTCACTAGAAATGGAAATTCTCTAAACAGACCAATTCTAGGAACTAGGACCCATAGCCTGTGTTTTAACAAGCCCTCCAAGTGATTTCTGACCACCCTAGAGTTTGAGAACCTCAGGGCTGTGATCTTGGGGATGTGCATGAGGTTTGGAGACCTATTTGTCATTTAACTAGAGGCTGAGTCCTCAGTCCCTGCTGGGTGTGAGAGGTACGGAGCATTCCTCATAGACAGGAAAAGTGCCTAGAACGGCCAGTCCTGAGTCTTGGCGGTCGTAATCCCAGATAGCAGGCGTGGGAGTGGGAGAGAGGTTCAGTCAGAGAAACAGAGGCGCAATGAGAAATGATCGAAGCTCTAGACATGTTTATCTAAACTCTGCTTAAAAAGTGACACCTGGGGGAAAGGGACACAGGGACCTTTCTGTACTATTTTAGCAATGTGAATCTATAACTATTTCCAAATAAAAAGAAGATAAACAACAGCATGTTAAAAGAGCTAGTCACATTTGACTTGAAGGAGAAAAACGGTTGGCCGTTTTGTTTCCATGAGTGCCAGTTACAGCCATCTGTAGGGAAACTGTTTTCTTTGGAATCCTTTATTGAAAGAGAGAGATATGTCTTAAAAAGTTGAGGAGACAGACCTGTATGTCTTCCTCTACCCTCCCAGGCATGTTCTTCTACTTTTTGAGTAGGTGCTTGTACTTTAAAATGCTTCCTAGAAATACACAGGCGCAGTATGGTTGGCAGGTACTGAGACTGGGACTGCATTTTGCATAAAAGGTTCTTAACCTCACTGGGCTGGGCTGAGACAGGTGCCACACCCTGCTGGGAAGGGGGAAGCCCAGCTTCATTGTAGCGAGGGTGTGATGACCACCCCACTGGGTGGACAGTGCATGTTTCTCTCTGCTTCACACAAGTTCCCTGATTCCTCTTTGAAACATCTTTAAGTGCTTGGTTGGAGACAGAATGAGACCCTGCATGTTTAAAGACCAAGTTGGCAGCAAAGCTGTTCTCCGTATTAGGGAAAGAAGAGAATTTAGCCAGCACTCCGGCCACTTATCAAGTGCAGTAGCTCCAGAGGAGATGCGAGGAGGAAATCCTAGCCTCTCTCTGGGGAGGGCACTGCAGACGAATGCCCAGGGCAGCTCCACTTTCAGAGACAGTGTGATCACAGAGTCCAGCAGCACAGACGACCCTCTGAAAAGCCACTTCTGCTGTCTTGGAGGGGCCTGAGGCCCCTGAGAAGCTGACGGAGACCAGCTATGGAAGGAGCACACTGCACCTTTCATTTCATTGCATGAGTTGAATGACCATTTTCGGATCCAGTGAAGCTTCGGGATCTAGTGTGCTGGGGTAGTTATCTCAACTCAGACATTGAGTATGGAGTTGTATGACTTTTTTTCTCCTTAGTCAATGGAGATAGATCAAAGATTGCTGTAAATTTCTGGGGCAGGTGGCAAGCTGGTTTACGGAACACAAGGCGATGAGAACCTCTGGCTTACGGAAAGGAGCATGAATTAATAATCATTTAATTGGCTCCTCCATTATGTTGCTGGTTTGGGAGATGGAAGTTTAGATGGAGGGGCTGTCAGTGGTACTTTAGCTAAGAGTCTGATGGTTGAGAAGTGGGGGTGGAGGCTGCCCTTGTCCTCTCTACAAGGATTAAAGGTCAGGCAGCATCCCAGGCTGCAGAGGGCTCACCTAGGGGCTTCCAAAGGTGACTACCAGCTCCACATGCCCCACTGCCATGAAGAGAGAAAATTTAGAAGAAATTTGCTGGCAACTAGGACAGCTCAACGCACGCCCAAGGAAGGTCTCTGGCCAATGGGCGGCTGGCCTACGGCACAGAATGTCTATGGGGCCAACAGCACCATGGGTGTGTTGAGCAATGAGAAGACACGCTCATGAAACAGAAACTAATTCTACTAGGACTTGTGGTTTACTTGGAGACCAAGTCAGTGTCTTGACTAATGATTAGAGAAAGCTAAAAACTGGGTCCCTTAAGGTTCCATCTCTACTTCGTTTCCAGTTTTCCCTCAGTTTTCTTTGTCATAAAGCAGCAACCCCCGTGTGCTACCTGCCTTCAGTTAGACAGTCACTAGATGAGAAGGGAGGCTGGTGTTGGCAGTAAGTCCACTGGCTGTATAGGGTATTGTGAATACAACTCTGAAGTTTTCTGTTTCCGAAATTTCAGTGACTCAGATGTTAATTTGTTAGTGAGGATTTGAATTGGATGAGAATTCCTTCTAGAAAGAGTGGCTTATCAGGTGGAGTTACAGGAGCCATGTTCTAACATACCTGGCCACTTTACAAGACCCCTAAATGACACATTGTTACCTATTCTTTAAGTCAAGCCTTACTAGGTTTGTTTTAATTGTTCTATGTACTTAGGGTGTAATAAAACCAGGTCTTGAAAATTGCAAATAAAACTTGCATGAATTCAGATTGGCTCTCTTCCCTTCCCTATTTCTGTCCAATTAGTATGTTAGGAGGGGTCACTTTTTAAAATACTTCCCAGACAATTCATGTTAGAAACAAAGAATATCTAGAACTTGATGTTTCTGTGCATAAATGATTTTTCCCCTTTGGAAGCCATGCATCGGTTACTACTTTCTCTTTGAAATGAAGTTCTTGTGCTTGGACTGCAGAGGATCCTAAGAGAAGAAAATGGAGACTCATGAGTCAGGTCTGCCTCTCAGTTTTTGTCTGTCAGTTGTAGTGGACAACTCATTGCAGCTTAAGGGGAAGTGGTGGCTCTTGGTCCAGAAAGCCAACTCCAAATGCTCTGTACTCCATGGCAAGGGCATGCTGGTCCCTTTTGTGCCTCATCAGGGAGTTGAGTAAGGCAACCATAACTCTTAACAAGTTGGACAAGTGTTTTTTCACTCCTTGTAAAGTTTGCATGGCAAGGAATTCACAGCTCACATCCTATCAGGTTTCTGTGGGGTTTGACCCAGCATTCCGTTGTCACAAATATCCCATGTGCCTGGCTTTATGGAGTATGTAATCTATAGTGCATGCACTCACATGATTCTGTGCCACATTTTTATTCTCTTTGAAGTGCCAGGAGCCCAGCATGTTGTCTGCGGAAGATTCTTTGGGATTTAACACATACTTGCGTATGACAAAGCTGCCAAAATGAGAAAAATTGCTCCAACCAGCAAAGTAAAAAATACCACCTGATGTTTTGCACATTACAGATCCAAATATCAACCTTTGCATGGACACTTGAGTTTAAATGTTGGACTATTTAATTGTAATATTAAAAATAATAGAACTACATGATAAACTTAGGAAAATGGTCCATGATGCCATCATTTTAATACAACATTTTCTTCTAGTCTTATTTTTTATATAGCTATATCATGTTATAATGTACATTTTATCTTATTTTTTCCAATTAATTGTCTCAGGGACTTTTCCATACTGCTTCATAGCTATCATTTTTAATGTTTTCTACTACCCAACTGAGTGGCTATCGCATTATCTATTTAACCATGTAAGAGCTCCATATTGTTTCTTATTCATTTCCTCATTATTGTTAAAACCAGAACAGGTCTGTCATCCTTCAGTCGTTGCATTTTTGTTGCCAGTAGAAACCCAGGTGTCCAGGTGGCTTGCCTCTGGAGGGCACCTATTTCCATTTCACTAATGTGATGTCACAATGGCCTTAAAGTGACCAGTAATTGGTTTTTTAATAGTGTTTTCAAGACTGTGACATCTGTCCTAGAATTTAAGTCAAAGTTTAGAGAAGTCTTCAAAGCAGAAAACCACAGTGCTTTCTCTTTGGCATCCATACCACCTCATTTACTAGACATACAATGTATGCTGCTGACAGAACTGATGTCAAAATTGATTTTGAGACTGTGGCCCTTTTGAAGTTGCTCAGAGAGAAGAAGCTTGAGAAAACCTCAGCCTGCCTGTGGCCTAGAGCAGTGTTTTTCAACCACTGGTCCGTGGACTGGCACTAAATTCCTGGCAGACTGGCACCTGTCTGTAGGCCCATGGCTGAAAAACACTGGCCTAGAGTAAACCCTCATGCAGCATGCCAATGGAGAACTCAGCTGTTTGCCTGTCTACAGAAATTGTATTAAGACTTAGGTACCATATCTTAATGGGGATTGACATTTCAGTGTCTGAGGTCAAGCTAGGAATGGGCCTCTCAGCCCAGTTAAGTCTTAGGAGCAGTCCCCACATCACCCAGGGAAACACAATGAATGGATTGTAAGTGGGTGTTAATAAAATCTGTTACAAGAACGGCATGGCTTTATCATTAAAGAAGGAGCCAGTGAGCTGCAGGTGGCTGATGTCCACTTCTAGACGGATCTGATCTAATACCAATGCAGGTTGTCTGGGGTAGAAGGGAGATGTACCCCACTACCAGTAGATGTAGCATTTCATATTATAGCAGGGCTGTTGTGTTACTGGGGAGAAAGAGGGATGAGTGAACAATTTTATTTTTTTTAAATTCTTTACAAAGAGTCCTTAGCTCAAACTCACAAAGGAAGCTTTAGAATTCCAGAGCAGTCTGAGAGTTTGAAAAGAAAAAAAAGCTAATAAAAGTTCCCCTCTTCATGCCGGGGGAAAGAATAGTGGATTCTGAAACCAGAATTCTCACCTCTGCAACCTCGTCACAATTCATCTTGTGTTCGGCACTGAAGGAAGAGGATGGACTCTTTGGTCCTATGAGGACGCTGATGCCGTGCAGGTTACACTGTGTTTGCTTTGCAGCTCCGACTGAGTAAGATGAGTTGGGTGGTGTCAGCCTCGGTGCCCATTCATTCACACTGCTGAGCACCTGCACAATTGATGACCATTCTAAAGGGGTAGCAGGCAGATTGAGGGCATTTACAAGGTAGTGTCATGGTCCTGCAAAAGCAGGTGTTGTTTCAGGTCAGGCAGACTAACAAAAGGACGGCGGAGGGTATTTGGAATAGAATCTGTGTGTTGGCTTGTCTCTATTGGAAAAAGGAGCAGATAGTGGCTCTTTTTTAACTGTATGCCCTGACACTAACCCGGAGCCTACAGGACAGAGGTGAAAATAGGGAAGGTGAACAGAGGACTAGAACAAATAAGCATCAAAAGTACTACCCAATGAGTGCCTCACCCCCAACCCCATCTTTCTGGTGCATTTGAAGAGTTAATATATAGACGAGTTAATATATAACCAGTAAGCAAAAATGAAAAATGATAGAGAATAAAGAAGTGGAAGTTGAAGTCCCTGAAACATTAATTAAAGACTCCTATTGTGGGAGTGTTCAGGGAGGGGCCCAGCACACTGTGAGGTCTAAACCCTGGGACACAAGGTTCTGCAGGATCAGGTCTGCCGGGGCCAGGAGATGGGAAGTGGGCCATGGGGGAACCGGTCTAGAATGTTACAGCACCTAGTTAATCGGCAGCCAGTCCATCACATTAAATATCCAGCCGTCATGTATTACCTTTCAAGTGAAAATGAATAACTCCCATTAAGAGCAAAATGGGTTTGAAGTCGATTCGAGACAGATTAAAGTACTGTTATGAATGTGTGTGTTGGGAGGAGAAGAAGTCTGTGTGTAATATGCTTGTCCTTGTACTTTTTAAATAATAGATGTCCCACAAACTTATGTAGACCAGGTTACCAAGATACTGGGGTTAAAGTTCACAAGATGTGCATTCAGGGAAGAGCATCAACTTCCTGGAATATTTCCTTCATTGAGCAATTATTTTTTCAAAATTATTTTGTGGCCTTATGATTTTAATGAATAAAATTGATTTTCTAAAATTGTTTATTGAAGCACACGTCTATAAAATGACAGCACCTTGGTATCCACATCAGGAAACGTTTCAAAGCTGAGCAGAAAGTGGGAACACGCCAGGTAACTAGACCGGGTGAGACAGAAAGCAGTAAAAATTAGGCTTTCCAAACCAGTGACCTCAGTGCTGAGTCACATTATTTTCCATTGAGGGCAGTGAGTATAAATTTTCTCACTACCATTGTCAGGACTTTTTTTTTCTTGTCGCTTTTAGCAAAATTCTAAAAAATGGAGTTCCACATCCAAAACAAGTGAGAGAGCCAACCCTCATTCACAGGGCAGTTTTCAGAATGTCCCGAGCCAACCATGTTGGAACTTGTGCCTACACTGGAGGTGCCCTGCTCTCCGGGTTAAACCCTGAGCCCGGCTGTCTTCTCATCAAGGTCTTCCAGATCCCTTTCACTCTTCTGAGAACTCCTTCCACCAGTAATTCCATCCACTGTTTGCGACCGAAGTCTCACGTGACTCTCCTCATTAATTAGTGTTGTGGGCTTTTTGGTGGAGTGTTGGTGCTCAGGGCATGGTTTGGGCAAGCAGACAGGAAATGTTCCCTCTTACCACTCACTCTGAATAAACTTTCGTGTCTGGAGCATTGGCTAGGCTGGGAGTTACACTCATGCCCTGCCTCAGTCCACTCTTCAGTTACTTTTCCCAAAAAGCAAGTTATTGAACTCAAATTGATTCCCCCCACACCCACACGCATTCAGGGTGGGCAGCAAAAGTAGGTTTATAGTTGTGAATACGCATAACACAGTTTATTCTGTTATTATTTAATATATTATTTTCCACGTGAACAATTGTAAAGCTCCTTTTGTCATACCCTGTATTTGTGTGCAGATACCCGTGTGAACCTGTTGTCTCAGGTCCCATCTCTCATGTCATCTGTGATGTGCTGTGATTCTAAGAGCTAGGACAGTCAAGTTGGGAGCACCTAGTTTATTACCTCTGAAAGCAGAGTGTGTCTGCTTCACGGATTGACTAGTGGTTCTTGGCAAAGCAGTTGGTGAGATTCCCCCACCCACCCTGCACCCACAAGCCAGCCGATTATGTCTTGATGGAGGAGGTCAGAACAGACTGAATGCACTGAGCTTAATCCAACTGAGCCTTGTAGTCCATTTCCTCACCTTCTTTTCTTAGTGTTCAGTTGTTCAAGTAGTGACAGAAAATTCATGGGAGGAAAAAGAAACACTTGCCTCTTTTCCAGCGTGCTTGATAAGTCAGTCTGGGTGCTCATCCTACTTGAATTTTGGTGTTTCAAGAAAATCCTGTGCTATAAATGAATGTTGATTTTCACCCAGCACAGAGCCGCTGGGAGCTGGCCTGGCCTGGCTGCTGTACTGCATTTCTGCTTTTTCTTCCAGCATCGTCCAGCCAAGCAGAAAAGGAGCTGACAGATTCTCCTGCAACCTCCAAGCGCATCTCCTTGCCAGGTAGCTCGGAGTCTCCTCTCTCTCTGAAGCGACCGAAAACGTCGGAGGAGACCAAAGCGGAGCAGGTAAGGCAGGAAGGGGCTCTGCTGGTGGGGGCAGGGTTCCAGACACGGTTGGGAATGAACTCTTGGGTGGGTAGGCTTGGGCCGGCACGGTTGCTGGTGGGAACTGAAGAGTCAGCCAGAGGGATGCACGTGTTCCCCACAGATGTACCAGTGTCCCTACTGCAAGTACAGCAACGCCGACGTCAACCGGCTCCGGGTGCACGCCATGACGCAGCACTCCGTGCAGCCCATGCTCCGCTGCCCGCTGTGCCAGGACATGCTCAACAACAAGATCCACCTCCAGCTGCACCTCACCCACCTCCACAGCGTGGCACCCGACTGCGTGGAGAAGCTCATTATGACGGTAAGACAGCCAAGAGCAAGATCCAGTGGCTCCTCTTTCCCCAGGGGTCAAAGGTGATGCAGTAGCATGGACAGGATACTGTGTTGTTGGATGAGAAAGTCAGTGTCGTGTTGCAAATGTCAAAAGTGGTCCTAGTTCTGTGACCTTTATCTGCTGTGCCTGCCTTCGGATTGGCATGACCTTGGCATGACCATTGCCCAAAGGGCTAAGTATGTTTCGCAACTTGCCCATCATCATCCTCTCTGCTTGAAGGCTACAGAGGCTAAGAGTAGCTCATCATCTATGTGAAGACATTGTTGTTCAGATTGTCAAACCTGCATTGAGCAGGTCACGTTCTATGCTGCTTTTATTTTCCTTATGTCTCATTTCATCCTCACAAGAGCCTGACACATTTCTATTAGCAGCTAGGAAACTGAGGCCCAGAGAAGGTAAGTGACTTGATGTCACTTGTAAGTGGCAGAATTGAGAGTTGAACTCACATTTTCCACTCCAGGAGTGTAGCCCTGTAACATGGGTGTTTCTCAAGGGGACACTTTTATCCTCAAAGCAGGAAAACGGTCACTTGGATAGTACATGTTAATTCGTGAATGAGAGAGGGCTTTGCGCATTTTGAACATGATGTTGCTACAGCTGCAGGTTTTAAAAGCATGGCTCTGAGTGGCCTCTATAAACGCAACCCAAACAAAAGTTAGTATAAAGATTTAAATCTAATTGTGACGTGAAAACTTTTCGAAGTACTACAGGTGACACTAATGTCCTACTTTCTGTCTCTGTTGGAACTGTTGTGAAAGCCCTTTGGAGGAAAAGCAACCAAAGAGAATTAATCTCGCCTCTAACTTATTTCAGCAGTGGAGTAATAAAAAGTTAATTTGATTGCCTTTTCATGTGATGATTCCCAGAGAGGTGGTCTGCTCAGAATTCCATGCTGCCACATGAAGTTCACAGACATGTAACCTCTAGGCATTTCCCTTTCCATTTGGTTATGTAAAAATTAGTGAATAATGTTGTAAATGATGTAACATATCATTGGTGATGCATCAAGAGAATGTTAGCAGCCAACAGAAAACTCAGAGGTGACCTAGCAGGGGTTCTTTCAAGTATAAATCACTTTCCATGGGTACTTTCAAATAGACTGGTGAACATTGTTGAAAGTTTCTCTGTAAATGGAAACTTGTGGATGGGTGGGTTTCTGTAGATGTAACAGGTTTTCTTGGCATTCTTAGCAGTCTTGGAAATAATGCAACAAGGGGAATTTTTTCAGGCCTCATTACACTTTTCACTGATGGCCTGGAGCTGTGAGAACCCAAAGAAACAGAAAGATATGTGGGGAGAGAAGCATTTTCATACTTAATTACACTTTCCTTTTGCTCAGGTGTTATTTTTTTTTTCTGTTTAATATAAGGTGGCCTAGGATGTGTAATTTGTATGATAGTAAGTTTCTTTATGTATCTCTAGGCAAAATAATGTAAATTATGTTTCAGATATCCTTTGTCATATTTTTATGTGACAGAATAGCAACAATAAGGTACATTTCCAGTAGCAAGCATGGTGGTCATTATGAATCTCCTCAATTGACCAACAGTCATCAAGGGCAGGATGTTACCACAGGGTTTGCTTGGCTACCAATCTCGAAGGTATTTCTGGGTGTTACCCACAACTAGCATCTTCTTAAGCAGTGATTCTCAACCTTTCTGGGGGCTGATGCAAATGATCCAATGGCCTTCCTGGGTTATTCCATGTGTACTCAAGTTGGACAACCACTATCAAGACCTCCGTCAAGTGTTAGGCAAATACAAAATTGTATAATGCCAGAAAGCATAAGGATCTGGAAGAATCTCTGACAACATAATTATGTAGGAGAAACATGGTTCTTAAAAGGACTGTACTGGGCCCCTTGTACAGCATTCCCTGTGCACCAATGGAGATGTTTCCTAGATATTTCTGTAAAGTGTGCAAATTGTGAGAAATGTGATTATAGGAAGTCGATTTGCTAGAACAAAAGAAAGTTAATGGATCCAGAAATAAAGTTCAGAGTTGTGGGAAATGTAATCATATATGGATCTTGTTCTGTTCTTAGAGGTGTAAAGCTGGCATGGTACTCTCTTTGCATGAGAAGATGGAGTTATTGCATGGCTGTCAGCACTGAATTTTTTTTTAAGTGACGAGGCTGGTTTACATTGGACTTTGTGAAGCATTTCTACCATGATCCTTGAGTTCAGTAGGAAAAGATGAGCAACCAGGGCTAGAGGGGAATTTGTAGCCATACTTCACGGTGAACCCAGAATCCTGCTTGAGGACTGGATCTTGGTCTCTGCCCTGATGAACAGAACAGATGCTAGTCTTTCCTCTGAAAAGTTTGGTGTTAAAACGGAGTTTGCATTTGTTACAACTAAATGGTTATAATGAAATTATGGTTAAAATCCTGCCCCTGGAGGGTATTTTATTGTAATTTTATTAGAAAATTGGACTTGGGGAAGTATTGGTTAGGCTTTTGACCATATATTTGTATGTTCCTGGCACCTGGAGAAGGAAACTCTGAAAATAGTATGAGAAAAGCCCCTTAAATCAGAGCTCCAGTTTCTAAACCATGTGTTTAAGGAATGGCCAATGCATGGTCATTCGTCCTCCAAGAGGAGAAAGTTATGTCTGCTCTGCCCCTGAGTGGTGAAACGGTTTGACTGAGCTGCCTCTGGCTGCAGAATAGGGAAAGCTGGCAAAATTCACTAAATAGACAGTTCCTGGCAGCCATGGGGTGTGTCCAGGGTATCTAAAGCTATAAATTCTGGTAAATATTTTTCATTGTCTGGGTCCAAGGTCTCAGGATATGGTTTGAATTGGGTTTCAGTCCCTCTAAAAGTAAATTCCACCCTGATAAATGGAAATAGATTACTTTCTACACAATGTCTTTCCGTTCAGTTGTAAATGGAGAGTGTTTTGAGGAGGCTTCATTTAATAATACCTTATCAGACAGCTTTCAGGAACCTGCAGTGTCTAATATGTCTGTTGCTATAGTAACAGCTGCTTGCTTATGCTCTGCATCTCATATCTGTGTCTTCCATGGGCCCCTTCTTTCTACTGATGAAGGAGCTTGAAAAATATTCTCCGCTGGGAACAATTGCAGCTCCGGCCGTCCACTATGGAAACGGTACCCACAGCACTTCATTCTGCTTGGCCCATTGGAAACCAGGCTCCAAAGGGTGTCTATACACACGTCATACGAGAGAGAGAAATCTATAAAGCTTAAAGGCAATGAGACAAGTGCCCCTGCAGACCTGACTGAGCAGCCCACCCCCAGTGTCGGTTCCACAGAACTCTCACCTATTTACAGAGAACTTAACGGATTTCAGATCTGTGGTGGGGACCTAGGAGCTGCTGCTCTGTGTCCTCATTTTCCCACTCATTTGGGGAAGGATGATTGAGGACGTGGGGGGCATGTTTCTAGCCCTAAATGAGAAAGGGAAAGACCACCTGCCATGCATTTCAATACTCTTAAACTATTCTAATTGATCACTATCCCACTAAGTGACAGGCCACACAACCGGGATCCTGGAGCATTAATATAGGGAAATTGTCTTTGTTCCTTGATCACTTAACAAAATATGAGCCACCCAGGAACACCTTTTTCTCTAGCCCTTCGTTTTTTCTCCCCTGATAGTTCTTCATTATTCTCTGTTTTTTGTACATACATAATATTTCCCTTCTCTGCGCCTGGCCCCTCATTGCCTGCAGTTCTCTTTCTCTCTTGTGGGAGCAATAGTTTTTCTCCTGTAATTCTTTTCAGTCAGTATCTGTGTTTCCCTGGGCTTGTTGTGTTTCTGTGCCTCTGTGAATCTCTAGGGCAGGCTGGCTCTCTGCCCCCCTCCCCTACACACATCGGGGTTATCAGGTGGCCACTGGCCCTGGGGTTGTCGTACCCACCTGGGTACCAGCTCTCTCACTTTCTCTCCATCTCAGAGAAAGGTAATGAAAATAATCGGGCTTCATTAATTCCAAACCCTGTGAGATGATAGCCATTTGGAGCCTGTTTGCCGATTAGATGGTCTAAATTAGAAGTGACCTTGGTATACTGCCACTGCTTGCCTCTCTGAGTCTAATCATGCTCCTTCTGCTCATGTGTTTCCCAGTCACCTCTTTTTTCAGTCTTTCTCAATCTTAGTTTCTAAAATCTGGTTCATGGCCACGTTTGTTTTTGGTCCACATAAAAGCTAACAGGGCCCTGCAGTTTTCCTCATGGGCATTACTATATAATATATTTTTAAAGGGACAACCACACAGAAGACATTTTAGAAAGGAAACAAGACAGAGAGAGAAACTAGTCCCTCTAGACTCTGTGTCCAGTGTCCAGCCTGGCGCATTTGGAAGGTAGTGAGGGAAGGAGAGACCTGCTAAAGCTCGCTGCCCGGAGGTGCCCCGGTTGGCCAGCAGCATGTGTGCGGAGACCAGCCAGCAGGCTGGAGGCTGTCTGGGTGCAGGAGAGGGAGTGAGCAACTGGACTCTGTGGAGCAGGCGACTTTAGGTACACCACTAGCTAGAATGCTCAGCTCTGGAAGCGGGTAGGTTTAGCTTCATGCTCCAGACCAATGCCTCATTCATAGAGATGGGCCAGCTCTGTGCCAGGAAGGCCCAGGTCTGAGGCTTTTCCCTTTTTCCCCCCTTTGTCTGAGGTTCGTCATTCTATTGATTTTTACTGAAAAGTGAAAGATTTGAGGCTTCTTCAGGAGTCTAGGTTTTGGCAAGTCTGTATTCTCACTTGGAAAAGCGCACCTTTCAGAAAGAAGCCCTATTTTGGCGAACAGTGCCAAGGCCGTGTAGGGAGGAGGGTTCAGTACTTTTTCTAAGAAATTATCTTTGCTTTCCAGCATGTTGAATTTGGTTGCACTGATCTAACATCAGACAATGGCTCTGAGAAGTGAATTTGCATGAACATTTCTACAAGAACTTAGCAAAGTTTACCCCATGGCTGCTCAGGGTTTTCTGTTTGGCTTCTCCACATCCATGACCTCAAGAAAGTTAAGGAAGGTGGAGGGCTTCCTATAATTCCAGCTTCTTCTACCAATGTCGTAGTGGGGACCAGACCCATATCTAAGCCTCTGGGTTTTATAAGGTATGTCCTTGGGGCTTTAGGGTCCACTGACCTCAGAGGGATTTGAAAGGCATTAAGTCATAATCACAAATATAATGGTGAACTGGAATTACGAACTAGTTATTTATGAACCCATGTGACCTCTCCTTAGTAGTCAAGAGTAATTAACTAGAGTCCATGGATTTCCCTCTGAGGAGCCTGTGATTTTTCTGAAAATTGTTTTGCAATAGTCTGTGTGTGAAAGTATTTTTTCTGGGCGTCTACAACTTTGATCAGATTTTCTGAGAAGTGTGTAATCTCTAAAAGGTTAATTTTTCTGGGTTGTGAGCTTCTTGGACACAAGGACCATGTCTTGCTCTGTCTCACAAGCATGTGGCACAGGTACCCTGCCTGAGTGAGCGAGCAGAGACTCACATGCCCTTCCTTTCAACTACTAAGTTGTTCTGGCATTGCTTAAGCCTGAAGACTTGTAGAATCAGGTGGAATTCTGGTTTTGGTGTTATATATGAGAATTGCTTAAACTTGAATTTCAGCATCAGAGCAGAACTCCACATTTCTCTTATTATACACGAGACCTGTTTATTTGTCAGGAAGATTGGAGCCACTGTTTGTGTTCAGACTTTCAGCACCCAGCTCAGCTGATGGTTTCATTCTACACTTCCATCCACTCTACATACTCTGGAAGGAATGTAATTGACTTGGCTTACAAGGGTACGGGGAACACATTTGGTATCTGGGCCTCCAAACCTGAAGTCTTGCCCTATATATGTTTAAATAACGACTTTCACATATCTGCATCTTTAGGGGTATTAGAATAATTTCAGATCACCTCTCCTAATGGTTAATAAGATCACCATTGAACTACCTTCACCAAGGCCAATCTTGAGAGACCCAAATTCTGAGGAAGTAAGGTCTAATCAATTAAATTTTCTTACCAAAACACCTTTATTTTACTTTTGGTTAAAAGTCTGTCTTAATAGTCTTAGCTCCCCTCTATACAATAATGGGTAGAATATGGGGACATAATTGAATGTAGTTAGTGCTTATCGGTGTACAGATGATTAGAAAAATCAATCTACATGGATGGTAAATGTAAAAAGTATAGGTGTTTGGACTTAATGTGTATTGTTATCTGGACAAAGAGAACACTTTTTCTTTGGCTTTGAGTCTGGCTGGAGCAGGAGACAGGGAGGAGGGAGGGTGTTTATGTGCCTGTGTGCACCTATGTGCTGTTTGTGCAGGGGCGCTGGGGGAGGGCTTCAGTTAGTTAAGGGCCTCTGAGGTTTGGGCACATTTAGAATGGCTTTGGTTATACTGTAGCCAGGGTTTGTCCTCTCGGAAACCTACATACTCCAGTGCTCGTAGCAAAAGGGAAGGTCTTTACAAAACCACGCTCAGCAGTTAAATAACTACCTTTCCAACTGACCTCCAGGTCTCCATCAGAGAATGTGGCTGGGATAGTGTGAACTTTGCACACAGTTTAGGTAGCCAGATGGTTGGAAAACAAGGGCAGGAGATGCCAAGGCAAGTAAGTTTTAAAGGAACTCTGCATTTGGCCAGCTCTCCTTTTCTTCACTGAGCAGAACTCCTCAGTGAGCTGTTGGCAGGACTGAATTTATGGCTTTATGAAAAAGCAAGCAAACCTTAAGTGGACAGCTTTGGCAGCTGGTAGGAGAGGGAGGAATGGATATAGGCACAGGAGTGATCAGTATGTGGGAGCTGGCGTGGGGCCCTCCATAGCCTGTGCAGTAAGGAGGTTTCCATTCTCAGCTTCTCTGTTCAGACACATGCACAAGATCCTACCAGAATTTCTAGATCCTAAGGATTCCCTTTAGGGCTATTCTTTTTGCCTTCTGAGAATTTCCTGCTCGTTAAAATTTTATATACCAAGGTTTTCTTCCTCCTCAGGGAGAGGTTGGGTATGCTATAGATGAGAAGATGCAGGTAGATAAAAGTAATTACTTAAACACATATGGGGCAAGACTTACAGGTTTGGAGGCCCAGATTAAGATGCAGAGGAGCATGTGAGGTTGATGATTATATTTCGGGAGAGTTAATTGATGGAAGGTGAAGGCAGACAAAGAACCGCTGCTTACTGCCTTCTTGAATCCCAATCAGGAATTATGATTAAAGTCGCAGCGAGACAACAGAGAGCTGATGAATTGGTGTCTTTTTTTTTTTCTTTTTTTGCCGTCATTCACACTTGATTGACTTCAACCTTTCAAGTGCAAAAGTCTCTCTTTTCCATTATTATTCATAGCCATCTGAGTTTTTCTAATTAAAGTGTATGAAAACAATTACTGATCCATCGTACTGAGTCTGTTGGAGGGGATGTCTGCCTTACTGTAATGCGTATGAAAAGCCCACAGTTTTCTATAATGATGTGCAGCTGAGGTGTTAGATAATTTTATTCTTTTTTACTCTGTAGGGCTTTTTTTTTTTTAAATTTCTCATGATTCATTTTTCATAATTCCAAAAGATCCCAGGAAAGGACTGATCCTACAGTTACAACTGAGAAAGGATGTGGGGGGTGTCTTTTTTCCTTTTCGTTTCTCCTCCTCTTACTCCCAACCTTGTGCTCCCCTTTTGCTGAGGACTATAAATTAATCGGCGACCTTTCACTTCTTGGACTCCCGCTGGACTCCCCGACCACACTGGTCAGAAATGCTTTCTATTAGAAAGAAAATAGATGGAATGAGTTTGGCAATCTCTGCTCCATTCCTAATGATTCATCAACAGCTCTCTCTAACCAGCTGCTGACAAGCTTTGTGTGAAGGTGCAGATGTCTGTGAGAGCAGGAATTGTCACACATGTTCACCTGCGCATGTACCTGCTCTTTGTAAACACAGCATTTCTCAGACTCCTCTCTGTAGTGCCTGTTGCTTAATTTTAATACCTATTGGCATATGGGTTGCTGAAATTCTAATACCCCATAAATGCACTGAGGGTGTTACCTTTTTGGTGTTGATGTGGACAGCTGTCTGGGTTTCCTCTAGCCTTGGAGCCCATCACTGATGATTCTGGTAACATGTCAGCAGCTATTTTGAGTGAGGGCCAGGATTTTCAAACAATTAAAATAGAAACTTATTTAAAATATTTAATTTAGTAGTAACCTAGGGGTTCCAATCATTGCAACAGTAAATTAAGATATGATTTTTTGTTGTTGTTGATGGGAGAAGAGTGCCTCTAAGTGGGGCTAGGCACTGTGTAGAGAGGTTAGTGGTGACTGTCATTTCTGTGCATGTAACCTCAAAGTCAGTTCATTTCTCAGGCTGTCATCAAACAGGAGACAAATTCTAATTCATCTGGGAATATCATCACCATCTACCTTCCCACCCTATAGCAGGGAAAGGGATATTGCTCTTTCTTTAAACAAAGAACCTTCTCTCCTTATGTTGAATATTGAGGGCTGCTTATCACATTAATGTGAGGTAAACGATGAGTTGGCCAGATGGCAGGGAAGGCTAGAAAAATGTCTGAAGATCAGACTTAAAATCGTAGTCCATTTAAACCAAGCTAATTCTGGAATTGCTCTATTAGGAAACAATGGCCATGGTCAAAGTGGGCTACCCTATTGTAGAGTGCTGTGCGGGGCACCCTCTGTAGCTGCAGCACTGGCCAGAGCCTCCCTCTGATGCTGTGTATCTTGGGCACAGTCTCCAGAAGAAATCTGCCTTGAGTGAGTCATAAGAAATGCTCATTTGCACTTGATCTCAGCTTGTAAAGGGTTACAGAATGTCTCCTGGAAAATCTGCCAGTGTGTCTGCATGTCCTTAGCCTTCCTTTGTTCTCTTCTCTTCTTCTTACCCTTTCCTTTGCTCTTACTCCCCTCCTCTTCTTGCCTGAATACATTTTGAAAACAGTACTACAATGCTCCCTGCTTCAAGATTACAGTGTACTTTACTAGGTATGATTTAATTAGGGCCCTTATTATGTTTTCAGCAGCTTAAGGTGGGCCTTTCAACTTATCTACCTAATTGGTTGCACAAGAAGTTTCACAGCCCATGACAAAACATTGTCAGTGATCAAAGTCAAAATTCTGCATAAAGAAAAAATATTAATAATAAGATTATTCTTCAAGTGTGCACTGCTAATTATGTCCAGAATGTAACCGTAGAAACACTTTTGACTGATGTGAGCTTTGTCTAATAAACATGAATCTTCAGTGAGCTATGAAAAGTGACACCTCCAGCTTTACACTGGTGAAGGCTAATTTTGCTTATTAAATAATTTTTACACATTTCCCTATTTTCTGTCTTTTTCCTCTCCATTTGACTCTCAGCTCTGCATCTTATTCCTCAGGTGACCACCCCCGAGATGGTGATGCCCAGCAGCATGTTCCTCCCAGTGGCTGTTCCAGATCGAGACGGGAACTCCAGTGTGGAAGAGGCAGGAAAGCAGCCTGGTTAGTGCCATTGTTCTTGACTCCTGCAAATGGAAACCAGATGAAAAATCTTCACAGAGCGAGGGGGCCCAGAATCCTGTACCACAGTGGTTTTCAACTGCTGGTCGGGGGGCCGCTCCGTGAAAGAGTTAACCACGCTGATGTTGTATGAAGACTGTAGACCCAATGATCTCGGGCCCAATGAATTCGCTTATGCTCAGGGTGATTTCTGCCTTAGCAGTCCCTGAAATAATTCTCCTATTTTCACTGGTCCCTAAGTGTAAAAAGGTTAAAAACCACTCCTGTATAGTACTCCTAAGCTGAACAAAAGATGAGGGCCACTGTTGTCAGCCACTTTTTATCCTGGGTCTTAGCATGTATCTGTATACTATTCATATGATGTCAGGTGAGAGAAAATCAGTGGGATTTTGGTGGACACGTGTCCCCTTTAGAGAGTGAATAACCAGAGACTCAGTCAATAGACCCCTAATTCACCATCCAAAATTGTTAAATGTTCCATCTCTGAGGACTTAATTATTAGGGACTTGTGGAACACATGGGTGATTTCCGGGTGCTGGGTTAGTTGTCTTCCTAGTCCACACTAAGTTCTCCGAGTCTCCGGGGATTGCCTCAGGATGCGGCATAGAGGTGCATTTGGAAAGAAGGTTGCCGTAGACAGGGATGATGGTGCCCCAGGGTGGTTCCTACCTTGATGGATCATTAGACCTCCATTTATGAGGCTTTCTACTGCATTTACCTCCTGTCAGCATATTGGACTGTGGACTGACTGAAAAAGGGTCAGAATATTGATGGGTGTGGTGATATCATCATAGGAAAAAAACCAACTGCATTTTAATAATTGGCCACTTGAATGTTCATTGCTTATTGAATAGAGATGACAGTCAAAAAGCCTAAAAATATATTCCAGAATTTCTTAATTATAATGAGCAGCAGTTCTTGTAAATTCCCTATAACTCAGGATAGCATTAATTCATGTTCTACAATACTGATCCATGAAAAAGGTGAACCCACTCTCAAATCAGCAACCTTGAAACCAGTTATGAGAATTGAAGGTTTATTAAATATTGTTTAAAAAACAGATCTGTGATATGACACAGGCCTATTAGGAGTCAGAACGTTTTATATTTCCTTTGGTCCTCTCTGTTCTTGTGTATGTGCTCTACTGGAGAGGACAGGAAAGCAGGAGGCTGTGTGGAGAGTGTCTGAGTCCAGGTTGTTTCCCTCATCGTCAGATTGTGTTCGCGAGGCCTTGCGAGTAGACAGTTGTGGGTGCCACCTTTGAAGCAAAGTCCTCTTTATCAAAGCCCTCTTTATCATTGGGCTTGATTTTTTTTTATTTATTTTCGTACAGAAACCTCAGAGGATCCTGGAAAGAACATCTTGTCCTCTATGAGCACAGAGCACAGTGGCGAACTGAAACCCTCTCCTGCTGACCCAGGCTCTGTGAGAGAAGACTCAGGCTTCCTGTGCTGGAAGAAAGGGTGCAACCAGGTGTTTAAAACATCTGCAGCTCTTCAAACTCACTTCAATGAGGTTCACACCAAGAGGCCTCAGCTGCCTGTGTCAGATCGCCACGTGTACAAGTACCGCTGTAATCAGTGCAGCCTGGCTTTCAAAACCATTGAAAAGCTACAGCTCCATTCTCAGTACCATGTGATCAGAGCTGCCACCATGTGCTGTCTTTGTCAGCGCAGTTTCCGAACTTTCCAGGCTCTAAAAAAACACCTTGAGACGAGCCACTTGGAGTTGAGTGAGGCTGACATCCAGCAGCTTTATGGTGGCCTTCTGGCCAATGGGGACCTCCTGGCAATGGGAGACCCCACCCTGGCTGAAGACCACACCATAATTGTTGAGGAAGACAAGGAGGAAGAGAGTGACTTGGAAGAGAAACAGAGCCCAACAGGCAGTGACTCTGGGTCCATACAAGAAGACTCGGGCTCAGAACCGAAGAGAGCTCTGCCTTTCAGAAAAGGCCCCAACTTCACCATGGAGAAATTTCTGGACCCTTCTCGCCCTTACAAGTGTACTGTCTGCAAGGAATCTTTCACTCAAAAGAACATCCTGCTAGTGCACTATAATTCTGTGTCCCACCTACATAAGTTAAAGAGAGCCCTTCAAGAATCGGCAACTGGTCAGCCAGAACCCACCAGCAGCCCAGACAACAAACCTTTTAAGTGTAATACCTGTAACGTGGCGTACAGCCAGAGCTCTACTTTGGAGATCCACATGAGGTCTGTGTTGCATCAAACCAAGGCCCGGGCAGCCAAGCTGGAGGCTGCAAGTGGCAGTAGCAATGGGACTGGGAACAGCAGCAGTGTCTCCCTAAGCTCTTCCACCCCAAGCCCTGTGAGCACCAGTGCCAGCATCACCTTTACCACCACCAACCCAAGCAGTGCTGGCATCGCTCCAAGCTCAGGCTTACTGAGCCAAGTGCCTGCTGAAAATGTAGGGGTGCCATCCCTGGGGAATCCCATCAGTGCCAACATCACTTCCCCTTCAGAGCCCAAAGAAGCCAATCGGAAGAAGCTGGCAGATATGATTGCCTCTAGGCAGCAGCAACAGCAGCAGCAGCAACAACAGCAGCAGCAGCAGCAACAGCAAGCACAGACACTAGCCCAGGCCCAAGCTCAAGTTCAAGCTCACTTGCAACAGGAGTTGCAGCAGCAGGCTGCCCTGATCCAGTCTCAGCTGTTTAACCCCACCCTCCTTCCTCACTTCCCCATGACCACCGAGACCCTGCTCCAGCTGCAGCAGCAGCAGCACCTCCTCTTCCCCTTCTATATCCCCAGTGCTGAGTTCCAGCTCAACCCTGAGGTGAGCCTGCCAGTGACCAGTGGGGCGCTGACACTGACTGGGACGGGCCCAGGCCTGCTGGAAGATCTGAAGGCTCAGGTTCAGATCCCACAGCAGAGCCACCAGCAGATCCTGCAGCAGCAAAGCCAGCTTTCTCTGTCCCAGAGCCACTCTGCCCTGCTACAGCCCAGCCAGCACCCTGAGAAGAAAAACAAATTGGTCATCAAAGAAAAGGAAAAAGAAAGCCAGAGAGAGAAGGATGCTGCTGAAGGGGGAGAAAGCAACGCAGGACCAAAGGAGTCTCTCCCAGAAGCCTTGAAGGCCAAAGAGAAGAAAGAATCGGCACCAGGGGGTAGTTCTGAGCCTTCCCTGCTTCCTCCACGCATCGCCTCAGATGCCAGAGGGAACGCCACCAAGGCCTTGCTGGAGAACTTTGGCTTTGAGCTGGTCATTCAGTACAATGAGAATAAGCAGAAAGTGCAGAAGAAGAATGGGAAGACTGAGCAGGGAGAGAATCTGGAAAAGCTCGAGTGTGACTCCTGTGGCAAGTTATTTTCCAACATCCTGATTTTAAAAAGTCATCAAGAGCATGTTCATCAAAATTACTTTCCCTTTAAACAGTTGGAGAGGTTTGCAAAACAGTATAGAGAACACTACGATAAGCTGTACCCCCTGCGGCCCCAAACCCCAGAGCCGCCGCCACCTCCTCCTCCACCGCCCCCACCCCCACTTCCCGCAGCACCGCCTCAGCCCGCTTCCACGCCAGCCATCCCTGCATCGGCACCACCCATCACTTCGCCTACGATCGCACCGGCCCAGCCATCCGTTCCGCTCACCCAGCTGTCCATGCCCATGGAGCTGCCCATCTTCTCACCTCTGATGATGCAGACGATGCCACTGCAGACCTTGCCGGCCCAGCTGCCCCCTCAGCTCGGGCCTGTGGAGCCTCTGCCTGCAGACCTGGCCCAGCTGTACCAGCACCAGCTCAACCCAAGCCTGCTCCAGCAGCAGAACAAGAGGCCTCGCACCAGGATCACGGATGACCAGCTCCGCGTCCTGCGGCAATATTTTGACATTAACAACTCCCCCAGTGAAGAGCAGATCAAAGAGATGGCTGACAAGTCCGGGCTGCCCCAGAAAGTGATCAAGCACTGGTTCAGAAACACTCTCTTCAAAGAGAGGCAGCGTAATAAGGACTCCCCTTACAACTTCAGCAACCCTCCTATCACCAGCCTGGAGGAACTCAAGATCGACTCCCGGCCCCCGTCACCAGAACCTCAGAAGCAGGAGTACTGGGGAAGCAAGAGGTCTTCACGAACGCGGTTTACTGACTACCAGCTGAGGGTCCTGCAGGACTTCTTTGATGCCAATGCTTACCCAAAGGATGATGAATTTGAGCAACTCTCTAATTTACTGAACCTTCCAACCCGAGTCATAGTGGTATGGTTTCAAAATGCTCGACAGAAGGCCAGGAAAAATTATGAGAATCAAGGAGAGGGCAAAGATGGAGAGCGGCGTGAACTTACGAATGATAGATATATTCGAACAAGCAACTTGAACTACCAGTGCAAAAAATGTAGCCTGGTGTTCCAGCGCATCTTTGATCTCATCAAGCACCAGAAGAAGCTGTGTTACAAAGATGAGGATGAGGAGGGGCAGGATGACAGCCAAAATGAGGACTCCATGGATGCCATGGAGATCCTGACGCCCACCAGCTCCTCCTGCAGCACCCCGATGCCCTCACAGGCTTACAGCGCCCCGGCACCGTCGGCCAGTACAGCTTCCTCTGCTTTCTTGCAGCTTACGGCAGAGGCTGACGAATTGGCCACCTTCAGTTCAAAAACAGAGGTGAGTGATGAGAAACCAAAGCAGCCTGAACCTCTCAGTGCACAACCCAACCCAACCCAAGAAAAGCAAGGACAACCAAAGGCAGAGCTGCAGCAGCAAGACCAGCCCGAGCAGAAGACAAACACAGCCCAGCACAAGCTCCCCCAGCTGACTGCCCCCCCTTCGTTACCACAGCCCCCTCCGCAAGCCCCACCTCAGTGCCCCCTACCCCAGTCAAGTCCCAGTCCTTCTCAGCTCTCCCACCTGCCCCTCAAGCCCCTCCACACATCAACTCCTCAACAGTTGGCAAACCTACCTCCTCAGCTAATTCCCTACCAGTGTGACCAGTGTAAGTTGGCGTTTCCATCATTTGAACACTGGCAGGAGCATCAGCAGCTTCACTTCCTTAGTGCACAGAACCAGTTCATCCACCCTCAGTTTTTAGACAGGTCACTGGATATGCCTTTCATGCTGTTTGACCCTAGTAACCCTCTCCTGGCGAGCCAGCTGCTCTCTGGGGCCATACCTCAGATTCCAGCAAGCTCAGCCACTTCTCCTTCAACTCCAACCTCCACGATGAACACTCTGAAGAGGAAGCTGGAGGAAAAGGCCAGTGCAAGCCCTGGGGAAAATGACAGTGGGACGGGAGGAGAAGAACCTCAGAGAGACAAGCGTTTGAGGACAACTATTACACCAGAACAGCTAGAGATTCTCTACCAAAAGTATCTATTGGACTCCAATCCAACCCGAAAGATGTTGGATCACATTGCGCATGAGGTAGGCTTGAAGAAACGTGTGGTACAGGTCTGGTTTCAGAACACACGTGCCCGGGAGAGGAAAGGACAATTCCGGGCTGTGGGTCCAGCCCAGGCTCACAGGAGATGCCCTTTTTGCAGGGCCCTCTTCAAAGCCAAGACTGCTCTTGAGGCTCATATCCGGTCCCGCCATTGGCATGAAGCCAAGAGAGCTGGCTACAACCTGACTCTGTCTGCAATGCTCTTAGACTGTGATGGCGGACTCCAGATGAAAGGTGATATTTTTGATGGAACTAGCTTTTCCCACCTACCCCCAAGCAGTAGTGATGGCCAAGGTGTTCCCCTCTCACCTGTGAGTAAAACCATGGAGTTATCTCCCCGAACTCTTCTTAGCCCTTCTTCCATCAAGGTTGAAGGGATTGAAGATTTTGAAAGCCCCTCCATGTCCGCAGTTAATCTAAACTTTGACCAAACTAAGCTGGACAACGACGACTGTTCCTCTGTCAACACAGCAATCACAGATACCACTACTGGAGACGAGGGCAATGCAGATAACGACAGCGCGACGGGAATAGCCACCGAAACCAAATCCTCGTCTGCACCCAGTGATGGGTTGACCAAAGCGGCCATGATGGCAATGTCTGAGTATGAAGATCGGTTGTCATCAGGTCTGGTCAGCCCAGCCCCGAGCTTTTACAGCAAGGAATATGACAATGAAGGTACAGTGGACTACAGTGAAACCTCAAGCCTTGCAGACCCCTGCTCCCCGAGTCCCGGTGCAAGTGGGTCAGCAGGCAAATCTGGAGACAGCGGGGATCGGCCCGGGCAGAAACGTTTTCGCACTCAAATGACTAATCTGCAGCTGAAGGTCCTCAAGTCATGCTTTAATGACTACAGGACACCCACCATGCTCGAGTGTGAGGTCCTAGGCAATGACATTGGACTGCCAAAGAGAGTTGTTCAGGTCTGGTTCCAGAATGCCCGGGCAAAAGAAAAGAAGTCTAAGTTAAGCATGGCCAAGCATTTTGGTATAAACCAAACAAATTACGAGGGACCCAAAACAGAGTGCACTTTGTGTGGCATCAAGTACAGCGCTCGGCTGTCTGTACGTGACCATATCTTTTCCCAACAGCATATCTCCAAAGTTAAAGACACCATTGGAAGCCAGTTGGACAAGGAGAAAGAATACTTTGACCCAGCCACTGTACGTCAGCTGATGGCTCAACAAGAGTTGGACCGGATTAAAAAGGCCAATGAGGTCCTCGGACTGGCAGCCCAGCAGCAAGGGATGTTTGACAATGCCCCTCTTCAGGCTCTTAACCTTCCCACTGCGTATCCGGCACTCCAGGGCATTCCTCCCGTGTTGCTTCCTGGCCTCAACAGCCCCTCCTTGCCAGGCTTTACTCCATCCAACACAGGTGGGTTCTGCTCTGGGTGATTCTGTCAGCATGAAATAGCTACCCAGATAGCACTTCTGTTCTGTGGCTACCAACCATACCCTCTGAGCGTTGGCAGGCAGGAAGCTTCAAAAAAACTTCAGCTACCTTCCATTGAGTCTCCCTTGAGCTGGCCTCATGTACACGGTTCTTTAGCTTCCCAGTTCAAGGATGGCACCTCCCGAGTAGATTCGTCGCCTCTGAAACAATTCTTGTGCCCTGTGTTCAACAGTACAACCAAGGTGTGTGCCATATGGAAGAACTTCACGAGTTCTGGCATATTATATCCTGGCGTATTTCCAAGAAAGAACCTTCTATTGTAGACCTTTCCATTCAGTGCTTATGGAAATCCCGATCCCTTGTAGGTATTTGTTGAAAATATAAGACATTTGAATAGGTAGTTCTGGATTATGGTCTGTGGAAACTTGTTCAGGAGAATTTAAAACAACTCTTTGCCCTTACCTGTGGCCCCGTCCCCCCTTTTTGGAGAGCTGCTATCAGGTGTCTCCTTACTCCTGGGATTCCCTTCTAGCCAGAACAACAGTAGCTATGTTAGCTTCTAATGAGACTACATATGTTCTCAAACGCACTGGCCGGGAATCTTATATTAGGCAATGTGGTTTTGAATTTTGACACGTTTGTATTAGTACTCCAGACAGACAAAATGTTAATGATTTTTTAGGGGTATTCAGTCACAGCATCATTTCCTTTTGCCCATCTCCCTCTCTCTGCTCCCCTCTATTCAGAGTCATATACTTGGTACTTTTATTTTTCCACTTAATGGGGAGTTTCACAGCTCTTCTGTGTACCTCTTTTGTTTCTGTACTCACCCATCTTCTCTGGATCCACCTGTCTTTCCTAAATTGGACCTTCACCTTCACAATCCTGTGAGACTTAGTATCCAGGTCAGCAAGTTCCTCCTATGGCCACCACTGACCAGTATACATTCACCAAAGGAGAACCCCTCAGAGTGTCTCCTGGCCGTCTCCATTTTCATGGGTTGAAGTGCTTCTACTATGTCACAGAGTCGACCTGTTGAATTGAATCCAAGTTTTACAAATTTGGCAGGTTTTACACAACATGAGGCTACTTCATTCATGGTCCCAGTTTCTTATCCAAAGAGAACAAGAAAAGAAAGCCTGAAGATGAAGAAGTCGTTTCTTATATGTGTTGGCAAGTTAATTTCACAGAATGATACTCAAGCCAGCCAGACATAGAATTACTGTTGCAGCCCAGGACTTTGGCAGAGGGGCTTGGGAAAGCCCAATATTTCATAGTAATGTGAAAAAAATTAGAATCAGGATGTCTGATCTATTACCCTTGTTTTACAGATGAGAAAGCTGAGGCCCAGAGAGGTCAAGACCATTCAGCAAGCTAGGGGAGGAGCCAGAGCTCCCACCCAGGCCTCCGGGCTCCCAGTGCTATGTGCTCCTTCACAACACCCAGTATGAGCCAGTCAGTCAACAGGTATATGTTTAGTGCTACTGAGGTTATGACCACTTAAGAGAGGACTCACGATAGAAAGATATCTCTTAATTATTCAAGGCAGCCAGGTGTGCCCTAGTAACCACCTCCTAACTATACTGAAGTTCACAGGAACACTGGATCTGGAATGGGAGGGAAGAAACTTATGTTTAATAGGTCAGGCACAATGGTAAGCTCTTCCCATGTGACCTTTCATGTAAAACCCTACAACAATTTACTCTGGAAAGCTGAGGTTCTGAGCAGTCAGCAAACGGGTCCAAGATCACGTGGCAGATGTGTCTGACTCCAGAGGTGCATGCCTAGGTCCCAGGGAGATGAAGTGCTTTGCTTGGTTCTGATCTTACAGATGAGAAAACCAAGGGATATAGATTATTATGAAATGATATTGAGCTGCTGCACTACTGTTATATTGAATGTGGCTAGTGCAGAGCTTGGTAAACAGCATGGGTTCAGTAAACATTTCTTAAAATTTTGAATCTCTTACGTAGACGGTCAGTTCAAGATACAGAAAGTCAGTTTAAAGTCTTCTGGTCTGGATCTTTGTCCTGAGTGCCTCATGTCATAGACATGCAGAAATCTAGACAGTCCTTCCTTATCCTTTCCTTTGGCTCTGGTTCCAGCCTAAAACTTGTAGCAGGCTTGCTACCTAGAGGGAGACAGAAAGAGCCCATGTCCCAAGTCTAGAATTCATAATCCATTCTGTTTCAGCTTCATTTGTGCCAATTTAACCAATGAGCCTTTACTGAGTTTTTGAGTCAGATTTATCTCTTTTCTGGTTTTAGCCCTTTATTTGCATTGAGGAAATTGGATGTCTTAATCTCAGTGGTCCCTTCTGCTGTTTTGGAAGAGGACATTAATGATGCTGTGGAATGCTGAGGAAAGCATCTTCCTTGGCTATCCAAACATTAATGGGTGTTTTTCTGGGATTGGCAACTTAAGACAATGTTCTTCTCTTCATCTGAAATTTGCATGTGTTTAAATGTGTTTAAAAGTATGAAAGCCCAGTAAACACTGTAGTTGGAAGTCAGTATCGACTTCACCCAGGTCTGGGCTTAGAGTGTTTTTTGTCCTCACTTGGAGAGTGTCATGTTATGGAACTACCTACCAGAACTTTCTGGCAGAAGGTGGTCCAAATAAGTGGTGAGGGGCCATAGGATTTTTTATTTTACATTTGGTGGTCTCTGAAGAGGTTGTATACTGTCTAGTGCAGGGGTTGGGAAGCTATGGCTTATGAGCCAGATGTGGCTCTTTTGGTGGCTGCATCTGGCTTGCAGACAAATCTTTAATAAAAAAAAAAGTAACATTAAAAATATAAAATATTCTCATATATTACAATCCATTCATTTCCTACCGCTCATGTTCATGGTTGCAGTTGGCTGGAGCCAATCACAGCTGTCCTCCGGGACAACACCAAATTTTTATTGGATAATGTGTAACGTACACGGGTCGTTGTATGGCTCTCAGGGAATTACATTTTAAAATATGTAGCATTCATGGCTCTCTCAGCCAAAATGGTTCCCTACCCCTGGTCTAGTGTCTTGGGTGTGGCAAATATCAAGATGATCTAAAGGCTGCTGCCCATGAATTCTTCTCAATTCTTGTCTTTTCTCAGCATTTCATCACCCTGCACATCATGTCTCCCCCCAACTCCCTAAACATACCACAGTGTTATCCCTTCTCCACTATCTTGTCTTTACAAACCTATAGTTTGATGTACAGGTTTGCCTTCCTATCTGAAAGTAGAGTGAGTGTTCCTATGAAACCCTTCATAAACTAAAATGGCATAAAGCCGAAAAGCAATCACCCTAGGACACACCTTGCTAACGAATGCGCACAATCAATCAAGATAAAGCCCAGATGCTCAAAGAAACAATTCAAAGCTAGAGTGCCTTGATGCTGAGAGGCCCAGTGTAATTCCTGGGGAAGGAGCTGGGCAGTGTCACTCTTGCAGCTCGGGGTGTGCGCTGCCTCTTGAACGGCTCACTGCAAAGCAAACACTCAATGCTGTTTTCACCTTTTGCCTTTTTTTCATAAAAGTGCAAAAATCTTTATTTCTTCCAGTTAGCAAAAATGGGTATTAATGTAGATCTTTTGAAAAAGCCAAGTGGCATAAAGCGAACTTTTGAAAAGTGGGGATACCTGTACCAGCAGCGGCATTTCCATGACCCTGGAAAAGATTCAAACCAGAAAATAGGTATAGGTTAGGGAGGCTAGTAGGTGCTGGGCTGGATGGAAAGCTTTACAGGTAGTGGCAGATGAGCCTGCATGTGATTGAGGATGGAGTTGTAGCCCACGTGGCTCTAGTGACATGGTCAAAGACCTTTGCTACCCATAAGCCGTGGTGCCTGATGTAGGTTGCCATGTTTTAGGAATTGATGGTGGCAGCCCTATGGGCTGTTCCATTTCTGATATGTTTTGTTTTCCCTCTTCCTGTGGCTGTTTTTTATTTGTTTGTGTTTGTTTTCTCCCCAAACATCTACAGCCCTGGCTGTACTGTCTGTCATTCAAACAGGAGGAGGAGGAGAAAATGTTCATTTCTCTTGGGGGCTCCAGATTCCTCCTTCTAGATGGTTACATTTTTCTACAGGTTTGTAAAGCAGACCAGCTGAACCAAGGCATTGGGACAGTTCCCTGAATGGGTTGTTTTTATTTATTCCCATCCCCCCCTTCTCTGCCCTCTTAATGTGTCCATTCAGCTTCAGCACTGGAAGTCACAGAGGCCCATGAGGATAGCCTGCTGTTTGTTCACTCGGCCTTGGGGCTTGGCTGGATTTCTTGCTTTCCTTCACTCTTTCTCCTGTTGCCTCTCTCCTCCAGTCAACTTATGATGAGACCTCTTGGCTGTGGTATTTCTGTGAAGCTTTGATGAAGGCCTTTGGTCCCAGCTGGAAACAGCTACTTTGGGCACCTCCATATTAATTGCTGTGGGTGGAATGAATGGTATTGGGAGCTTGGCAAAGGAAATAGGAACTAGCGGGTGGCTGTGGCACATTGGGCAGGAAGGTGTTTGGCTGAAAGGGGAAGTATGGGAGCAGACCCAGGACTGGGTTTGATTAGAATACAAAGCTCTCCAACCCTGAGCCTGGCCTCCACCTCTGTTGAAAATGTCGGTTTTGAGAGGATCCTTCAAGTTTAAACCTTGAGACCTCAGACTTTGTACCGGTGATACAGGTCAAACATCTTGAGCTGCAGCCTCACCACCCAGACTGACACATGATTTCTGTCTCCATTTTTTCCAGCTTTAACGTCTCCAAAACCGAACTTGATGGGTCTGCCCAGCACAACAGTTCCTTCCCCTGGCCTCCCCACATCTGGATTACCAAATAAACAGTCCTCAGCATCGCTGAGCTCCCCAACCCCAGCACAAGCCACCATGGCGATGGCCCCTCAGCAACACCCCCAACCCCAGCAGCAGCAGCCACAGGTGCAGCCGCCGCCAGCAGCCCAGCCACCACCTGCGCCACAGCTCCCGCCCCAGCAGCAGCAACGCAAGGACAAAGAGAGTGAGAAGGTAAAGGAGAAGGAAAAGGCACACAAAGGGAAAGGGGAAACCCTGCCTGTCCCCAAGAAGGAGAAAGGAGAGGCCCCCACGGCAGCTGCAGCCACGATCTCAGCCCCGCTGCCCACCATGGAGTATGCAGTGGACCCTGCACAGCTGCAGGCCCTGCAGGCAGCCTTGACTTCAGACCCCACAGCGTTGCTCACGAGCCAGTTCCTTCCTTACTTTGTACCAGGCTTCTCTCCTTATTATGCCCCCCAGATCCCCGGCGCCCTGCAGAGCGGGTACCTGCAGCCTATGTATGGTATGGAAGGCCTGTTCCCCTACAGCCCTGCACTGTCGCAGGCCCTGATGGGGCTGTCCCCGGGCTCCCTACTGCAGCAGTACCAGCAATACCAGCAGAGTCTGCAGGAGGCGATCCAGCAGCAGCAGCAGCGGCAAATACAACAGCAACAGCAGCAGCAGCAGCAGCAAAAAGTGCAGCAGCAGCAGCAGCCCAAAGCAAGCCAAACCCCAGTCCCCCCTGGGGCTGCTTCCCCAGACAAAGACCCTGCCAAAGAATCCCCCAAACCAGAAGAGCAGAAAAACGCACCCCGTGAGGTGTCCCCCCTCCTGCCGAAACCCCCCGAAGAGCCAGAAGCGGAAAGCAAAAGTACGGACTCCCTCTACGACCCCTTCATTGTTCCAAAGGTGCAGTACAAGTTGGTCTGCCGCAAGTGCCAGGCGGGCTTCGGCGACGAGGAGGCGGCTAGGAGCCACCTGAAGTCCCTCTGCTTTTTCGGCCAGTCTGTGGTGAACCTGCAAGAGATGGTGCTTCACGTCCCCACGGGCGGCGGCAGTGGCGGCGGCAGCGGCGGCGGTGGCGGCAGTGGCGGCGGCTCGTACCACTGCCTGGCGTGCGAGAGCGCGCTCTGTGGGGAGGAAGCTCTGAGTCAACATCTCGAGTCGGCCTTGCACAAACACAGAACAATCACGAGAGCAGCAAGAAACGCCAAAGAGCACCCTAGTTTATTACCTCACTCTGCCTGCTTCCCCGATCCTAGCACCGCATCTACCTCGCAGTCTGCCGCTCACTCAAACGACAGCCCCCCTCCCTCGTCGGCCGCCGCCCCCTCCTCGTCCTCCGCTTCCCCCCACGCCTCCAGAAAGTCTTGGCCGCAAGTTGTCTCCCGGGCTTCGGCCGCGAAGCCCTCTTCTTTTCCTCCTCTCTCCTCATCTTCAACGGTTACCTCAAGTTCATGCAGCACCTCAGGGGTTCAGCCCTCGATGCCAACAGACGACTATTCGGAGGAGTCTGACACGGATCTCAGCCAAAAGTCCGACGGACCGGCGAGCCCGGTGGAGGGTCACAAAGACCCCAGCTGCCCCAAGGACAGTGGTCTGACCAGTGTAGGAACGGACACCTTCAGATTGTAAGCTTTGAAGATGAACAATACAAACAAATGAATTTAAATAAAAAATTAATAACAAACCAATTTCAAAAATAGACTAACTGCAATTCCAAAGCTTCTAACCAAAAAAAAAAAAAAAATTAAAAATTAAAAAAAGGAAAAAAAAAGAAAAAGCGTGGGTTGTTTTCCCATATACCTATCTATGCCGGTGATTTTACATTCTTTTCCTTTTTCTTTTAATATATTAAAAAAAATTACCCCTTAACCCTGATACATTGTGTCCTTTTGAAGGTACTATTGGTCTGGGAAACAGAAGTTCGCCTTTGGAGCTTAAGCCCCTTGTATATGTGCCCCTTTTCAATAAACGCCCCACGTTGATAGCACAGAGGAGCCCGGCATGCACTGTATGGGAAAGCAGTCCACCTTGTTCCAGTTTTAAATTTTTTGCTATCTTAGCATTCAGATACCAATGGCTTGCTAAAAGAAAAAAAGAAATGTAATGTCTTTTTATTCTCAGGTCAATCGCTCACACTTTGTTCTGTTTTCAGAATCATTGTTTTATACTTTTTTTTTTAAGTTTTCTTTTCTCCTTTTTGTTCCAGAAAAAATTGTTTCTTAATTTAAAAACGGGCAGAAAGTATTCGAGAAAAACAATGTGAACTGCTTTAGCTTTCTGGGGATTTTAAGGATAGCTTTTCTGCTGAAGCCAATTTCAAGGTGAAAAGTTAAGCACTCCCACTTTCAGAAAGAAAAAAAAAACCCCACACACAAAGAGTGTTGAGGACTTGTAGCTTAAAAAATAAGTTTTAAAAACTGACTTTCTGTATTTATGATAGATATTACCATTTTTGGTGTTGAGTAGATTGTTGCATTGGAAATGAACTGAAGCAGTATGGTAGATTTAAAAGGGAAAATAAACCTTTTGTGTACATTTAGCTTTTTGTATGGTCCAGCTGACAGCTCCTCATTTGATGTTGTCTTGTTCATTCCTAGCAGATAGATTGCAATCCGTTGATTTACCTAAGCTTTTCTCCCCTTTGTCCCTCAATTCCAATTTCTCTTTCCTCCTCCCACCTCCCATCCTATAATCTCCCACTTATGGTAGCTGCCTTCATTTCTTAGAAGGTAGCTGCAGAATTATTTTATAAAACTAAAGAAGGAATTTCGAAGGGTTCTAGGGGTCATTAGGATCCTTACAGATTATTTTTGGTTGGGGAGTTGAAACTTTTTAAAGGCATATAAGTCTAGTTACCTATGTCTGTTAGCCTCGTGCATTTATTTTTTTATTTAGCCTTCCTTTGGCTTTTCTTTTCACCCGTTTTTTATTCCTTGTTTGGTAGATGTTTCAAATATTCCTTTCCTAAGCTAAAGCATTTGTTTTGATTTGTGTAATTGGACTGTGTACTTTTCTAAAAAAAGTTTTTGGTTAGGGGTTTGGTTTTTGTTTTGTTTTCTTTCCTCTCGCAGAAAAAGAAATTTCATGCTTTAAATAAAATCCAAAGACACACCCTTTCACTGCTGATGCAGAAAAAAAGGGAAAGGGTTCTTCTTACTTGAGAATTTGTTTCTGATTTAAACAAACAAGACTTAGTTTAATAAAAGAGTAAAACAAAAGATTCCCAGGTTGTTATGTGCTTCTTCTGAAAGCAGAGAGGCAACTGTTAATGACAATTCCATATACCAAAAGATACATTTTTTACTTCAAAGTTTTGTCTTTATGTTAGGCAGTCTGAGCGGTGAGTGATCCAGAGTGCAGCCAACAAAGAAGCAGATAGCAATGTACTGAGAGTAAAAGAGAACGAGGCACTTGTGTTTATGTTAATATCCTGTAACACACAACACAACGCACCACATACCCTTTCTCATCTAAAAAAAAAGTTGTCTGAACTTTGAAAGGAAAACTTTGTGCTGCTATAATGTAGATTTTGGAGACAAATAGATGCTTTGCTGTTTCACTTTCATAGCCAAACATCAACAAAAACAATCTCCCCTTGCCCCGAAAGTGTGAAATCCTTCTTCTCCCTTCCATTCTCTTTCTTATGTTTCAAAAGGGAACTTTGAAGACTGTGAATGCAGGTTCCATTGGTCACCTTTCGAGCTTCTTTCTCCAGTGCTGAAGCCACTCATCAACTTTGCGAAAGACTGGAGCATTCCAAGATCTGAAAATGGATTTCTTTTTTTCTTTTTTCTTTTTCAGCCGGGACTATTTTATTTTTATGAATTTGTTTTTAGTTTAATGAAAAAAGTAGATCCTGAACTTGTTGTACATATTTCTAACTAGGCTGATGCACAGTGCAAATTCCTTTTTTAATTTTTTTAAGTAGAAATACTAAAGAATACCATCTAACTATTCATACCAGTATCCAGTTGTAGCATAAGGTGTCAAAAACAAGTACGCAAAAGATTTGCTGTTTTAACAAGCTATTTTCTTTTAACAAAAATTCTTGTATTTCTCCCTGTGTTTGAGATGAACATTTTTAAATTTTAAAGTTGTACAGTTTTTTGTTTTCCATTATTTTATCTTGTTTGTAACTCTATGAAATATATATATATTTTTTGCCATTTAACTGTTGTATGTTACTCTGTGTCTGTATCATATAGAAAAAAATTGTTTTTGGTTCTCTATGTGATACCAATTAACAATTTAACACTAGCTTTACCTGTCAGATTCTGCTAGGTCTTTTCTGTAAACTTTGTTTTTAAAAATGATATTGCTTGGTAATAGTGCAATTTCTATCCCTTTCCTACCCCCTCAACTTTAAATTCATTTCCTTGTAATTTTGCCACCCCAATGGTTTTTTCCTTTTTTTTTTTTTTTTTAGCTACTACGCCATCCTCCTCTGTGAGGCAGAGTGACTGTCAGTGTTTCGTTATGCCATGCCTTGACCTGTGGGTGTATTTGGCAACAGCAGAGTGGTTGGTTGGGTAGATTGGCTAAGCATGCTTCCATCGACCAGTGTTCCTCAGAGGGGTTATGTGATTGTTTCAGCCTGGAGTGGGTTGCACACTCAATGCTTTCCTCGACAACTCTTACCACTCTCATATATGTTCATTCAAAAAGAAAATAATTCTCAGCATTAACCCAGAAGTAGCAGTCACTAATGGTGAAAAATAGAGGTCAAACAAGAGCTTAATATGTTTGTGAGTAAACATCCACCCTGGCTGTGACTGGTATCATTTACAAAATATAAATTCACTAAAACACTCAACTGTTGAGATTGGTCTCCCTCTGAGAATTTACTCCTGTCTGCTGCATAGTAGGTAGCTGAACAGGATATCTCAACTCATTTTTAAAAGTAATTCTTCACATTCGTTCACAGTTCATATTTTGGTTCATTGGTTTTTTCAAATACTCCACAGTGTGGGTTGGTGCTAGACATCATTCAGTCTCATAGCACCACTGACCCACAGGATAGGAGTTACTTAATCTATCGTTCCTCCATCATTCCAGAAAGAAATATAAGAAGGAAACACACACAGAAAAGTTTAATCCAGGAAGTTGGGTTTTTTTTTAAAAATTAAAAGCTATTTAAAGAGATGAATGTGGCCAAAGTTTTACAGGATTGAAAACAAAGTAAAACAGACGGCATGTGTTTAACCCTGAGTTTATCAGGCATGGCAGGAAGTTGCGGGAGAGAGAGGCAGTGACCCAAGCCAGTGCACTTGATATTCATGGACATATATTTTTTTTAAGTAATAAATTAAATTAAAACATTTTAAATAGAAGCATAAATTGAGTTGGTTGTTTGTTGGCGCTGAGATACTGCCCACTGTGAAACAAAGCTTTGACTAGTTTTTTTTGGTTTGTTTACTTTCTCTGGGGGGAGGGGGGCAAGTTTGGGTAGGAAAGAAAGCATAAATGAACGTGACCCTGAGGTGAAGAGGTATATGAACAGCCTTTGCAATGTACAAAAAAAACAACAAAAAAACCACAAAAACAAAAAAACAACAAAAAAAAAATAGAGCAAGTGAAACCAAAAATGATGTTCTTGGTGTTTTTCTATAATGTAGTCTTGTTAGCTTTTTTGTTACTGTAACAATGCTGATCTCGAACTGTACCAAAATACATGGAGACTAACAAACAGAACCACATGGAACTTTCAAACTGAAAAAAAAATTTGTCACAAAAACTTTGTTGTCATAGTTAAGTTGATTGTAGATGGTAATTGAATATACTCCTTTGAAAATATTTCATCAAGTATGTTTCCTGCTCATTGTGATACATTAAAAAAAATATGAGCAAACGTTCTTGTCTCTGTCATCAGATTCTGTGTGTGTGCAGGTGTGAGAAAGAAAGAGGTTGATGACTGAGGAAGTGTACATTTGAACAGTATCTTGAGGTTGGATGTGCAGGGATGCTTATTCCAAGGAGCACAAGCATCTTGGGAAATGGGGCCTTGTCTTTCCCATCTTCTGGTACTCATTAAAGTACCAAAGATTTTGGCCATGATGCTGACTAGTTTATTGAGAAGAGTAAGCCCGACAGCTTAGATAATATTTGGCCCCAGAGAGCCCTAATAGTGCTTACATTTTTAATTCAAATGTTTATGTAAGAATGTTAGACACTTAACACAACCATGAGCAAAAGTTTTGCTGATGGCCTGGAGAGAGGTAAGTTCAACTTCTTTGAAATAGGAACTAGATCCAGTATTTATGGCAAGAGGATATGAAAGGTAAGTCGAGTTAAGTGGGTTATTGACTACATTTACCTTTCCTAGCAAAGAATTTTACTAATTCCCTGTTAGAGCAGAATTTGAGATAAGAACAGTCTGTAAAATAGTGGTAGCATTAGTAATTCCTACATAGAAGAGAATCCTCAGTCCTCTTATGCCTGAAAAATCATTAATAAGGTGTTATGTCCAAGTTCAGGCCCAAAGGCCTTCTATTCATCTCTAATTTATAGCCACAGTGGATAAATAATTTATAAAATTTGAAGCTAGGCTTGGATGGCATTGCAGGCTGTCCTTGCAAGGTCTGCAGCATCTGTCCTTGGCCAACAGGGCATTTCTCTACCCCAGGAGTTGAGCTATGAAACACTCTTGTGTTGGTTCAGACAGCCATTGTCAACTAAGTCCTTTTTCTTAGTTCCTGCAGCAGGCATTCAAGAAGAAGCAATGACCCTATTAACTCAATTATACAATTGGCACAGGCATTACTAAGTGCTCATAAAAAATAGTTGATTCCCTCGCCAGTGCTGGGATCTCTATGCCAAACAAGTAGTGTCTATCACTAATGAAAGCGTGCTCTTTCCCCAAGACTCTGCACCGTTCTTTCAGGTGTTCCTGCAGAAGCAGATGGCTCCAATCTCAGTATATTTTCTTGGCACACAGTTATATCAATGATCTTTCTTCTGACCCCCAAAAAAGTATAGTATGATAAAAACTGTTCAGACCCAAAGCCATGTCTGCCTTTCTAAGCTATAATTATTTTAGGATCTGGCAGGATCAGATTGAAACGTCTTAAAGGAACTAGTTTTGCAGAGAGGTTTTGCCGCCTCAGCTCTTTGGAGGAAGGTGACTACAATTCAAATTCTTCCAAAGATACATTTTTAACAAGAAAATAAGACAAAACCTTAGTGATGGTTGAGCCCTTTGTATCAGAAAATCTCGAAACACCTAAATTACATTGAGAAGAGGGTGAGTAGGGGACTTTTTCTGTTACTGGAAAAGCTTTTTTCTTAAGGGAAAAGAAGCCTTCCAATCTGGTTTCAATATCATGCTCATGTGGATGTTAATCTTGGAGTTAACAGTGCCCCCCCCCCCACACACACACCAGGAAAAGGTGAAACGTCATCATCTTATAAAACGGCTGACGTGTGTTAGGTAGCTGTTTCTAATTTTGCTTTAAAGAAATGTGTGCAGTGCCTAGCTCCTGTTACAGACTAATGACCTTCCAAACCTCACTTTCAACAGTTTAGATTTTAAGTTACAAGAGTACAAGCAGTTTAAGAGTCAAGTTGAAGGATGAGAAGTTTGCACCTGCTGCTCTACAGCCTTAATTATAGCAGGACAGATGTGTACTCTCAGTCTCTGTACATTACTGCTGGGGGTGGACCAGCCAAGGCCATGGCAAACTAGCAAAGAAATTAGTGCTCTCAGGACCATTAAAGTAGAGGCTGTTACTTTTTACTTCATAGCAAAAGTGTGTATCTCCTTCCCTCCCTTTTTTCTTTCTTTCCTTCCTCCCTCCCTCATTCTTTTTTAAACTAGAGACATATGTTTTTATTATGTCTTAGCCAATTAGTTTTGATTCCTCTCTAGTTTCTCCAGCTTTTTAAAATTACAGGTGTAAAAATAAATGTTTTTTTCTTTATGACTGTTTCATTTCTTATTCTATGTGGGACAAAAAAAAAACTTTAATCCAACTTATGAATCCTTTATTAACATGGGAATGAAAACTTTCAGCTGAACTGTCTTACTCTTGGACCAAGATCCCTTGGCTTGAGAAATAAGTACTAAGAAACAACTAAGACCAGTGAGAGAGAGAGGCATCAGCAGCTATTCTGTAATACCAAAAGCTTCTTTGGGACAATTGCTATCCCTTGCCTTGTTACTCAACACTCTCCTCTTCCCTAAGCCCCCTTACACATTGCTGCTATCTTTTAGACATCGTCACATGCCTTACATTTGCATGACACTTGAACAATATTTTATAGAATTCCTGCTTGTTTCTCAACATGATCTAGAAGGTAAGCAAAGTGGGTGACACCTATCCCAGGTGTTCAGGACAGTGAGGTAGTAAGGGGAAAAGGCATTAACCATGTGTTTGTTTAACCTCCATCCAGTGTGCCTTCTTCCCACCAAACTATTTCCTGAGAGACACTAAAGAAAATTGGTTGATCGTATGTATGGGCTCAGGATTCAGACTCACAGGCTTCAAATTCTGCTTCCACCACTGTGACTGCTTGCATTACTTGTTTTCACTGTAAAGTGAGGGTAATGGTACCTGTGTCATAGGGTTGTTGTGAAGATTAAATAAGTTATATGTAAAATGTTTCCATTGTACCTGTGAATGCTAAGTATCTGTTGTTACTATAATTACATTAATGCTCCACTTCTCACGGGTTCCCTGCGATTGCAGCTTTCTAACTCTTACTTTGCTTCACAGACGGTTTGGAGAGTACAGTTGTATTAGCCATTGCCATCCATTTATGTGTATCTGATAGTTTCCTGTCTGTACCTATCTCAGAGGGCCCACAGTGCTTCAGAGAGCTTCTGCTCACAAGTTGCACAGGAGTACAGGACAGGAGTTTGCATTTCAGTCATTCAATGCCCAGCTTCTAGTGATTAATTTTTTTTTTTTTTTTTTTTTTTTTTTTTTTTTTCATTTTTCTGAAGCTGGAAACAGGGAGAGACAGTCAGACAGACTCCCGCATGCGCCCGACCGGGATCCACCCGGCACGCCCACCATGGGGCGATGCTCTGCCCACCAGGGGGCGATGCTCTGCCCATCCTGGGCATCGCCATATTGCGACCAGAGCCACTCTAGCGCCTGAGGCAGAGGCCACAGAGCCATCCCCAGCGCCCGGGCCATCTTTGCTCCAATGGAGCCTCGGCTGCGGGAGGGGAAGAGAGAGACAGAGAGGAAGGCGCGGCGGAGGGGTGGAGAAGCAAATGGGCGCTTCTCCTATGTGCCCTGGCCGGGAATCGAACCCGGGTCCTCCGCACGCTAGGCCGACGCTCTACCGCTGAGCCAACCGGCCAGGGCCTGGTGATTAATTTAATCAAAGGAAAGGATGACTTGTAGTTTACTTTTGTTTGCAAAACTAGACATACTCCTGCTTCACCATGCTTTGATGAGTAAGCTTAAATGTCTAAGGTTACAGAATAGATAAAAATGGAATAGATTATAATTTGCCCGCTGTCACTGCCAGTTCTGAGGTTGTTTAGATACTCAGGTTGAGAGCTGTAGCATCTAAACCAAGGCTGTGAGAGTGAATGAACTGCTCATGAAACAGAACGAGGAGGAATACACAAAGGAATCCTGCAAGAGACTCTTTCCACCCCAAAGCACAGGAAAAGATTTTAAAACTGTTATTCTTGGAACCTGGAAAACAAACCTCTGGAAGAGGCATGATGGGAATGAGTGAGTAAACACTAAATCAGCCCAGAGAAAAGGGTTGAGTGTTTCCATGATGCCTCTACATATAAAGACTCATCAGTGATACAAGCTTTATGAGGTTATGGCTCTGGCTGTGAACTTGCTCCTTTTTAAATCAGAAATAATGGTACTATTAGAAATAAATTTGGCTGCTGGTACTGATATCAGAAACCTAGTTAAGGCTATGGAGGATGACTGGTGGGTGCTTTTTCCTTTTCTCTGAGGATAATACTATGTAAATGTAGTTTTGGCATATTGCTTGTAGATAAAATATCATATAGTGTGTTTGATTTCTTTGTTATATAGTTCGAAGTTTGACATTAAAGTTTCAAAGTCTGATTTGTATTCATTTGAATTTGTTTCTTTTAATATTGTAAAGTTGTTGGTCCACTGTTGCCTTATTTGAACAGTTTCCAATAAGAAATCTGTCACCTTTATCTTTAATGTATTTTTCTCAAGTTGCTTTTAAATTTTTTTCTCTTTATCACTAATTTTATCCCATCATGTTTTGATTATGATGTGCCTTGGAGTAGTTTTATTTTTTGTGCTTAGAGTTTGTTGAGCTTCTTGGATTATTTGTGGGGTATTACTTTTCATCGAAATTGGAAATTCTTCGACCATTATTTCTTCAAATACATTCTTTTCTGTTTCTCCACCTCCATCCCCTTGCCTCAGGGACCCCAATTATATACTGCTCACAAAAATTAGGGGGTATTTTACTGCTTCATATTCATTTTGAAAATATCCCCTAATTTTTGTGAGTAGTATATATGCATTAGGCCATTTAAAGTTAACCTGTAGCTTACTGGCGCTCTGGTTGTGTGTGTGTTTGGGGGGGAGGGAGTTACTCTTGCTTTAGTTTTGATTGTTTCCAATGCTCTGTCTTCAAGTCCACTAATCTTTTCTTCTAATCTGCCATTAATCCCATCCAGTGTACTTTTCATCTCAGACAATATAATTTATATCTCCAGAAGTTTAATTTGGGTCTTTCTTTTATACCTTCCATGCCTCAACTTTTGAAATACAAAATATAGGTAAAATGACTGCTTTATTATCATTCTCTGCTAACATCTAAATTAGTTCTGAGTTGGTTTCAGTTGATTATATTCCTAATTATGAGTTGTGTTTTCCTGCATCTTTGCATGTCTGGTAATCTCTTGTTAGATACCAGTCACTGTGAACTATACTTTGTTGGGTGATGAATATCTTTGTACACTTATAAATTTCCAGTTTTTTTCCGGGATGTACTCAAGTTACTGAAAACAGTTTCATTTCTTCAGGTCTTGTTTTTAAGTTTTGTTGGGAAGGACCAGAACACTGTTTAGTCAAGGGCTAATTATTCTGCACTACTGAAGAAGGATCCTTCTAAGAACTCCACTCAAATGTCCCACAAACTGTTCCCCACCATATCATCAGGTGCTATTCCCTCTTATTCTTTGAGCTGGTTCTTTCTCAGCCTCAAATAGTTTCCTATGTGCATGTACTGTTCAGCACCTTTCTGAACACATGTATATACCCTGTGAAGATCTCCAGTGGTCTCTATTTTCTGAATCTAGCTGCCTGGGTTTCCCTCAATTTATCTTTATCTCCTTAACTCAGATAGTCTGCTGGGCTCCACCTAGGTTGCTCACCCTGTGCTGTAGCCTGGAAACTCTCACCACAGTAATTTATGTAAGGTAATCACAGGGTTTATCTTGTTTGTTTCTCATGCCTCAGGGATCACTGCCCTTTCCTGCAGGCTATTCAGTGTCTTAAGAACTATTATTTTATATATTTTATCTTGTCCTTTTAGTGTTTTCAGCTGGAAAGGGCATGAGGGAAGAATCTTGCATACCTTTCTAGAGTGTTACCTACACTTTCAAAATTTCCCCAAAATTTTGAGGTAACACAGGAATCTAATTTATCTGGACATGATATGGTACTGATTCATTCTTAGGGTCAAGGGTTGCAACTAATTTATCCTTTTGCTTAATCATAGTGATCAGAGGTGGAAGACAGGTAGGTGTGAATAAATTCTTCTAGGCAGTTTTTGCCCTGCCATAATGCCACATAGAGGGGAAACCAATTTCTTAGGTTCTGAAGTTGTAAATCAGCCCATGGAAGCAGAGGAAGGATTAACAATAAAACACTATTGTAACTCTCTCCTTAAGTTATTCAATTCTTTTTTAAAAACCCATTTCATTTGAATGTCCTTCAAACAGATTGTTTTTCAGGCTAATTAAATGTGGCTCAAGAAATCCATGAATTTGAAAGTGTGGTTCTCACTCTGACATGAATTCATTGCTCTGAGTAATACAGAGGAATGATAAAAATCAGGCCCCAAAAGACGCTAGTTACTATTGCTAAACTTAAATCATGTTTTAGTTTGTATGTTATTTTGGCAAAAATTTGTTCCTACTTTAATTGGGCATATAATATATCCATGATAAGTGAAAATTTTAAATTGTTAACTCATTTCCTTTCAAAACTCTCAGGATTTGTTCTGGAGCAACTTTTCCACTATACTTACCTGTTCCACTAAAACTAGTCTGCCCTCAAAACATATCTTATACTAATCTCTTCTACATTTAATGGCTTAACTAATGTCATTTACTCCATGGCATATCACACCTGCTTAGTCCCATTTCTGATTCCTTGTAACAGACTGTGTAGTGCTTGTTTGGCAGTGATTGATGTATATGTCTTATCCTTAGATAGCCTTCTATCCAACATTGATATTTAATGCTTGAATGAGTAAATTAATTAAATAATGAATGAAGGGAATGGTAGTCACACTCACTTTCATGCTTTTTATGGAAGGAGACATCTTAAATGAGTGCATACAAATGTAATTATATAAAGGGTCAAACATTTTAAAAATATCACAGTCCCCAAACCTTCTCTAAAGTAAAAGGAGAGGAACATTTTCAGCAGATACTAATGGCAAGTAAAAATAATTTTTAAAAAATTTGAAAGGATAAAAACTATACTAGGCAAATGTTTTCTCTTTAGAAGAAACTATAACTGAAATAAAAACAGTTTAGAAATTTGAAAGTACCGATTAAAACCTTTTTTACCTGTCCCCCAAATTGAGGGGTGGCATTAGGTAGTTATTTGAAATTAAGTGGTTATGTTTTTCTTATCAAAATGTAAATGTTTCAAGAATATTTGAAAGGTAGTCCTCAGCCAAAAAATTAGAAGAAACATCAGAATATAAACCTAATAGAGAAATTTAGATAAATATGAAGTCTGAAATTTGCCTTCAGTTTTTTTTTGTACTTTTCTGAAGTGAGAAGCGGGGTTTGAGGGGTGGTTAGAGGCAGTCAGACAGACTCCCTCATGTGCCCAACCAGGATCCACCCAGCATGCCCACCAGGGGGCGATGCTTACCCCTCTGGGGCATTGCTCTGCTGCAATTGGAGCCATTCTAGCGCCTGAGGCAGAGGCCATGGAGCCATCCTCAGTGCCCAGGCCAACTTTGCTCCAATGGAGCCTTGGCTGCGAGAGGGGAAGAGAACGATAAAGAGAAAAGAGCCCTGGCCAGTTGGCTCAGCGGTAGAGCGTCGGCCTAGCATGCGGAGGACCCGGGTTCGATTCCCAGCCAGGGCACGTAGGAGAAGCGCCCATTTGCTTCTCCACCCCTCCGCCACGCCTTCCTCTCTGTCTCTCTCTTCCCCTCCCGCAGCCAAGGCTCCATTGGAGCAAAGATGGCCCGGGCGCTGGGGATGGCTCTGTGGCCTCTGCCCCAGGCGCTAGAGTGGCTCTGGTCACAACATGGCGACACCCAGGAGGGTCGCAACATGGCGACGCCCAGGATGGGCAGACCATCGCCCCCTGGTGGGCAGAGCATCGCCCCATGGTGGGCGTGCCGGGTGGATCCCGGTCGGGCACATGCGGGAGTCTGTCTGACTGTCTCTCCCTGTTTCCAGCTTCAGAAAAATGCAAAAAAAAAAAAAAAAGAGAGAAAAGAGAGGGGGAAGGGTGGAGAAGCAGATGGGCGCTTCTCCTGTGTGCCCTGACCAGGAATCAAACCTGGGACTTCCACATGCTGGGCTGACGCTCTACCGCTGAGCCAACCAGCCAAGGCCTGCCTTCAGTTTTTACCAGCTAGTTTCTTCAGTTGACTCATAAGAAAAAAAATACATGTAATATTTTTACGATTTTCTTTTTGTAAAATCTCACCAATAAAGATACTATCATTTGTTGTGTGTAAATGCAGTAGAAATAAGCTGAGTACAGAAAAAAAAAAAAAGACAAACTTCTAGAGCTCCATTTAATTGGTCTGTACTTCAAGACAACCCCTCTAACTTTAAAACCTATCTTTGCTATAAAAGAGCTATGCAAGTAAACATTTCCCTTTCTCACAAGAAAAGCAGTATGTCAAAATGGCTCATGTTTAACTTTCACCTAATCTGTAAGTCCAGTGTAGAAGCAATTGAAAATCACTCAAGGGAAACAGGTGAATATAAAAACAGATGTGAGGGGGCAAATTTTTTATGGTAAGACCCCAAATTAAAATTCCAAATCAGGTGAAAAAAACTTCATCAGGATAACCAACAATTTAGTGATCAAGAAATGGATTTACTTAAAATCTAATGCTCTATGATCCATTAACAACTACTAATTATGAAATAAAGGCAGACAGGTATGACTGAAGAAAGTAATGAAATGAAAAATTATATATATGAATACAGTAACAGTTAAAAGTCACTAATAAATGATAATCAGAGATAATGATATGGAAATTTTCCAAAATGGAAAAATAACTTCAGATTGAAAGTACACATGACATGTCAAGGAGGATAAATGAAATAAATTAAAGATAATCTATAAAGCTATTTTTCTTCTCAATGGCTTTTAAGATTTTCTCTTTACATAAAATATTTGGCAAAGATACAACAATTAAGACTGAGATTTTTTTTTGTCAATAAGAATGGATACAGGAGACAATGGAGTAATGGCCAAAAGGTACTGAGAGAAAAGAACAATGTATGTTTCTATATCCAGCTAAACTATCATTCAAAAGTGAGGATAAAGAAATCCTGGGAAAACTGTATTAGAAGTTCACTTTGAAGCTCTAATAACCACCTTCTGAACACAAAATAACTAGAAAAACAAACCTAAAATCCAGAAACAAAATCTATTTTAAAAACTTCACAAACCTCAAAATACAAGCAGAAAGGGACAAACTATCAAATCTATATGCCCTGCAAGGCATCATCAAAGTATTTGAGAAGAGGTGTCAGATGAGCCTGAAAACAGGAAACCCCTAAAATAACCAATAGGTACTTATAACAACAACTGAAACTGAGAGAGAGTTTGCATGCTCTAATTATGGGTCAAGGAACTGGGGAGTGAGGCAAAACAAGACCTTAAAGCACTGGAATGAAAGTTCCCTTTTAGGACAAAATACCACAATGAGAACAAACTGAAATCAAGAGAATTCAAATTGAACAAGACAAAAATAATGGGGATTGGTATGGGGGAAGGAAACACATGCAAGAGAGCTACCTGAGAGCAAGGCAGAGCACCCAGTTAAATGTGAGGAAGGGGAAAAGATCAAGAATTCTCAGAGTATGAGACTGGCTGGATAGCTCAGTTGCTAAGAGAATCATCCCAATATGCCAAGGTTCTGGGTTTAATCTCCAGTCAGAGCATATATAAGAATCAACCAATGAATGCATAAATAAGTGGAACAACAAATTGATGTCTCTCCCCTGCCCATTTTTTTTCTAAAATCAATAAATTTTTAAAAATTGTTTATATAAAGAATTATCAGAGTAGCATGACCAGGTGGTAGCACAGTAAATAGAGCATTGGACTGGGATGCAGAGGACCCAGGTTCGAAACCTCGAGGTCACCAGCTTGAGTGTGGGCTCATCTAGCTTGAGCACAGGCTCACCAGCTTGAGCATGAGGTTGCTATCTTGAGCATGGGATCATAGACATGACCTCATGGTCGCTGGCGTGAGCCCAATGGTTGCTGGCATGAAGCCCAAAGTCACTAGCTTGAATCCAAGGTCACTGGCTTGAGCAAGGGGTCACTTGCTCTATTGTAGCCCCCAGGTCAAGGCAATATGAGAAAGCAATCAGTGAACAACTAAAGTGCTGCAATGAAGAATTGATGCTTCTCATCTCTTTTCCTTCCTGTCTGTCTATCCCTGTCTCTGTCAAAAAAAAAAAATTATCAGAGTATAAGACCATATTTTTGAAGACTTCATGAAAATAACATAAGAGGGATCAGAATTTATTCCAACTCATCTATTTCTCCTAAAAGTTCAGAAAAACAAATTTCACTTAAAATGATCAACAGAAGAGGATTATGGCTGAATCCCATAGAAAGTTATTGTAAGAAAAAATAGAATAATATCCTACAACAAAAGAAAAGGTACATCTATAAAACAGGTGAATATTATATAGCCTAATATTTGAAAATGAGCCAAAAGGAAAGAAAATTTTCGGAAAGATAGATATAAAACAACAGAATTAGAAATAAAAATTGAGGCAATAAAACAAAATAAGAAATAAAAGTTCATTTTAAAAATGAACAGAAGACTGAATAAACAGAACAAAATATCCTTTAAGAAAAGTGGGAAAAAAGAAATTTTGAGATTAAAAATATTTTTTTTCTGTGCTTTCAACTAGGATATAGAAAGCTGTCAAGACTCTTACTCCCACCTACACAATTTTCAAAAATGGGTAATCTATGAAATTATCATTTCTCTTCAATCCATTAGAAAGCTGAGGTTAGGTAACAATAAAGTACCCTAAGTTCCAAAGAGGAACCGCCTCTTCCAAGGAGAGAGGGGGCTCATGACTCTCACCTTTAGAAGAGTTCAAGAGAAACAAGTGGCCACTATAAAAGCCAATAGGAAGAAATCAACTACAAATTTAACAGAAAGTTAATGGCCAAGTGAGGTCACGCACTCACAACTGTTCCACCAGATGCTCTGAAGACTACTACAGGTCTGTGGGAGGTAACTAGCTGCTGCAGACAAATAAGCATAAAACACAACCTGCTTCTTGGACCCTTCTCTCTTCCAAAACAAAAGCATCAAAGAAGGAAGGAATAGTTAACCATGTTGCCCCAGGTCATAGGCAAAAGATACTTTGTGGCTTGAGGATGAGGTAGAAGAAAAAAAAGTTCGCTGGATCAGGGGCTGGAAAACGTCTTGATCCCAAGGTCCTGTACCAATATCAAGCAGATGTCCACTCCCACCGAAAGAGAAGCAGAAAACTCCTGCCCACGACCAACTCAACTACAAGCTAGAGTTTGGCTGCCAGGGGAGGAAGAACAAGAATTCTAAGAGAGCCCCTTCCAAGGCATACATGACCTCACTAAACTGAGGCTGGACCTACACACCAGAGAACTCCTCTCTACACCCACCATGAACCTACCAATGCCAAGTGATGAGCAACACCCAGAGTGTGAGGAAAAGTCCTTTACATAGCGCAGGCATGCAGGAGCAGCTGAAAGTCTAAGGGAAGAACAAAAAAACTGAGGAAAACCCCTCAGATACCCAAGCCCTAAACACAGGGCAACAACAGCCTATGCTTAAGAGAAATTTGAAGTCTGTAGTGCACTGTAGTCAACTCCTGACTTTCTTGTCTCAATCCCCTAACAGAGAAAAGGCATGCCTATTTCTAGGCATAAATACTACCTGCCTTACTCCCTACAGTTCTACATACAATGTCACCAAAAGAGAATCAACCAAACCTTATGTGACTACTTATGGAAAGACACAGCATCATTTATAAAGTTATCTTGACCAAAAAAATAAAAATCAAGTTTTTAGATGCAACTACCAATGCCCAAGGTGTTACATACTGAATCATACCAGCCACCTCCCAAATTCATATGTTGAAGTCCTAACTTCTAGCACCTCAGAATGTGACTATATTTGGAGATAGGATCTTTAAAAAGTAATTAGAGTTAAATGAAGTCATTGGGGTGACCCCTATTCTAGTATGACTAATATTCTTATAGAATGAGAAATAAGGACACAGACACAGGGAGGAAGACCATGGGAAGACATGCCCACTCACAAACCAAGGAGACAGGTCCTTAAAAGAAATGAACCTGTTAATATCTTGATCTTGAACTTCCAGCTTCCAGAACTGTGAAGAAATAAAATTTTGTCATTTAAGCCCCCTAGTCCGTGGTATTTGTTACAACAATCTGAGCAAACTAATACACAAGGTATATGTAGAATAGAGGAATACAAACTATAGCAAAGGAATGCAATAAACAAAAAATAGATTGTGAGAAACTCTAGGCCAAATTTATTTATCAAATAAATTCCAAGAAAAATGAAGTTGGAAAGGAAAAAACCCTACACATTAAAAAAACACACCTAGAAACTATATTAAAAACATAATGGCAAGGTGGATTTATTTGGGTCCCAATTTAAATTATAATTTTTTAAAAAGTTATGACATTTGACACAATTATAAAGTGGATCATGACTAAGAATTTCATAATATTAAGAAATCAACACCGAGGGAAAGGAAGGTATGAAAATTAAAGCCCATCCCCCTGCTCCCTCCCCCCAAGAAGGTTTCTAACAGGAGATACGTTTTACAATAAGCTAAGACCACAGAGGCTACAACTGTAGGGCTGCGTAATTCACAGGTGGAATGGGCCTCTCACGGATTTATAATCTAGATTCAAATTTTCTAGGAAGTCTATGAAATCTCAAACGTTAAACTTGTTTTTCTGTACTGATAGCCAGTTACCTGGCACAGAAAATATAAAGTTTCTCTAAAAGAAGGTATATTCATCACATGCCTAAAATTATTTTTACATATAATTTTCAAATATGGTATCCAGCTTACAAAGATGGAGGAATTTAGACTCCACGAGTAAGAAACAGCAGACAATATAAATAGAGCCTCAAAGACTGAGATATTGAAATTATCAAATGTAGGTCATGAATGTTTATATTTATTAAATTTGATGAAATAAATACTTACAGATATCTCTCCACTGTATAGGAAAGTAAGAGAAAAATGACAGAAATGATATAAATAAAATTAAGGACTCCATTGATGAATTTAACAATAGATAGGACATAGCTGAATAATTAGTAAATCAAAAACAAATCATAAGAATTTATCAAAAATGTAGAATAAATAAAAATATAAAATAATACAGTTCAAAGGGTATGAAATTATAAGTGAGAAGACCTGACATACATTTAATCAGTGTCCCAGAAGATGAAAAAAAAAAATGGTGTGAAGAGGCACTATATGAAGATGGTTGAGAATTTTCTAGAAATCATGAAAGACACAAATACAGAGGTTTTTAAACACAGTAAAAAGTAAAGGAAAAGAAAAAAAAAACTATACATAGCTCTATTATGGAGAATGGGCAGAAAACTGAGGCCAAAGGTATAAAAAGCAGACTTGTTACTTCAAAAGGAATACTATTAGATAATTAACTGATTATGGCACAGCAAAAATGGAAGCCAGAGGCAGCAGAAGGATATCTTCAACTGGATGAAAGAAAATTGCTCATGTAAAACCCCATACTCAGAAAAAGTATATTTCTAGAAGTCAAAATAAAGAAATTTTCAAGTAAGCCAGTAGTTTGATATCTTTAGATAACAAAAGGATGTACTTCAGTCACAAGAAAAATGCTCCTAGAGAGAAGATATGATGTAAAAAAAACCTTTGAATATTTTTAAAATACTGAATTATTGTGGATAAACCTAAGTAAATACTGACCTGCACCAAAAAACTGGTAGAACCAAAAAATAATTTCACTAAAGTTTCAGGCTACAAAATCAATATACAAAAATCAGCTGTATTTTCATACAAAAATAAGCTATAGATATAAAAAACAATCTCACTTATAATTACATAAAGAAGAATAAAATACCTAAGAATAAATTTAACCAAGATGGTAAAAGACCTATACACTGAAAACTATGAGACACTGCTGAAAGAAACTGAACAAGATACAAGTGGAAAGATATACCAGGCTCATGGCTTAGAATAATTAATACTATTAAAATGTCCATACTACTCAAAGCAAACTATAGAACCAATGTAATCCGTATCAAAATTCCAGTGGCATTTTTCACAGAAATAGAACAAGCAATCCTATAATGTGTGTAAAAGCACACACACAAACAGCCAAATCAATCTTAAGAAAAAGGGGCAAAGCTGGAGGCAACATTCTTCCAACATTCTTCCACATTTGGAACTATATCACAAAGATAGTAATCAAGAGAGTATAATATTGGCATAAAAACAGACACATAAAACAATGGAGCAGAAATAAATCCATATATATATGGTCAAATAATCTACAACAAAGGAACCAATGGAAAAGAATAGTCTCTTCAATAAATTGTGTTCTAAAAACTGAACAGTCATGTACAAAAGGATGAAACTGGACCACTATCTCACACTACAGTGTGTCTGTAAAGTCATGGTGCACTTTTGACCAGTCACAGGAAAGCAACAAAAGATGATAGAAATGTGAAATCTGCACCAAATAAAAGGAAAACCCTCCTAGTTTCTGTAGGATGGTGTGGCAGCATGTGTGCATGCGCAGATGACGTAACACCGTGTATACAGCGGAGCAGCCCATGGCCATGCCAGTTGAGATGTGGACCGTGTAGAGGAAAGTTCAGTGTGTTCTGTGGCTTGCTAAATTCGAATCCGTGACCAAAGTGCAATGTGAATATCGGCGCGTTTATAACGAAGCACCACCACATAGGAATAACATTACTCGGTGGGATAAGCAGTTGAAGGAAACCGGCAGTTTGGTGGAGAAACCCCGTTCTGGTAGGCCATCAGTCAGTGACGAGTCTGTAGAGCAGTGTTTCCCAACGTGGGGCCCATGCCCCACAGGGAGACAATTCGATAGTTAAGGGGGGCAATTTGAAAATGGACTCGACACGACTTTAACTCTTTTGCCCCGGGCCATTTAAATGCAATGCTAGATATCGGTGCCAAATTTAACAAAAAATGCAATTCTTAAATAATTGCGGTAAATAATTATTAAGTATAATTTCGTTTGACGAGACCAAAATATCAACTGGGTGATTGGCGTCGTCAAGTAAACTTCGTCCTGGGTTCACCGCGGAGCATCCCGTCTGCCGTGGGGAACCCCGAACATTTTAAAAAACGCAGTTATTCTCACCTAATTGGCCCATCGCAACTTCTGTAGTGTTTCACATCATTCAGTTGGTGTTAATTTGAAAAAAGTGTCAGTCAAAACTGTTGTAAAAGCTCGTTGATTTAATAAATATACATATATATATATTGCATAGATATAATTGGTAAGTATTTGATTTTATTTTTATCAATATTAAACTCTTTATTACGTACTTCTTGCATCGGGGCTAGAAAGCAATAATATTTTATAAATATTATTGGGGCTATAATAGTGCATGCACGACAATTTTAATTTTAGAAGCATAACTTTCCAGAAAATTTTGTCAAGTGGAAAAAATATAGATACCTTTTGATTTGCGGTGGTAGTGTAGTAAATGTGTTATATACATTTAAATAAATATGAATTTTTAGTATACGTTTACTCTATGTCACATTAAATATATTTTAACACATATTTTAATATTAGTTTTTAATTGATCTTATTTTTATTATAGCCCATAGTAAAATGAGTGGTGCAAGCAAGAAAAAAACTCGTCAATATTCGGAGGAATATTTAAAATTTGGGTTCATACCCGCTGTTCACGATGAGCAGATTCCTTTTTGTCTTTTATGCCAGCAATGCTTGACCAACGAATCAATGAAACGAGGTCGTCTTGAGGCGCATTTGAAGGCGAAACATAGTGCTCATATTAATTCAGATTTGAGTTACTTTAAAACTTTAAAGAAAAATTTTGAAAAAAGAACAACATTAAAGTCTCTATTTACTGCTCATACTTCAACTAATAATCGTGTTCTTGAGGCTAGTTATCAAATTTCTTTATTCATCGCTAAAACTGGAGAAAATCACACTATAGGAGAGAATTTAATAAAACCGTCAATATCAGCATTTCTTAAAACGGTTCTTGAAAAAGATGACAAAGATGTAAAAGCTATGCCACTCAGTAACAATTCTGTTAGCAGAAGAATAGACGAAATGAGTGAGGATATTGAAAAACAACTTATTGAAAAGCTGAAAACAAGAAAATTCTCCTTGCAAATGGATGAATCAACTTTGAGAGACAGTGAGGCAGTATTTATAACTTACGTAAGATATATTGATAAAGGACATTTTGCTGAAGAAATGTTGTTCTGTAAAAGATTAGAAAGCACCACTACCTCCAAAGATATATATAATAAGCTAAAAAACTATTGAATACTTAGATGTCAATGATATACCAATGAAAAAATATAACATCTTGTGCTGCAGATGGTGCTCCCAATATGATGGGCAAGGAAAATGGCTGCTTAAAATTGATGAAAGATGCAAATCCAGAAATGATTCTTGTGCATTGTGTTATTCATAGGGAAAACTTGGTAGCTAAAAACTGAATGTTCTGAATGAAGTATTACATAAAGTAATAAAGTGTGTTAATGCTATTAAAGCTAGTGCCAAATGTGAGCGTCTTTTCAAGCTATTTTGTGAAGAACAAAATGAAGACCATGTGAGACTTTTACTTCATACTGAAGTAAGATGGCTATCTAAAGAAAACTGTTTGAAAAGATTTATGGAACTGTTTGATACTCTTAGTGATGATATTTTAAGCGACAAACCTGAAATGAAGTATCTGTTAACAATAGATGGTAAAGCATTTGTGAGTTATTTAGCCGATATCTTTGAAAAACTAAATATATTAAATAAGCAACTTCAAGGAACAAATAAAACTCTTGTCGATGCAAAAGCAAAGATATTTGGTTTCATTACCAATATTGAGTTATGTCAGAAACATATTAACAACAAAAACTTTAAACAGTTTCATTGGCTCCAAAAATGTGAAGTAACTGATACTGCTTTAATTGTTATTGTCAATCATTTGAATATTCTATCGGCTGATTTAAAAGAAAGATTTTCTGATTTAAAACAAATTGATTTCCCAACATGGATGATGCAGCCAATGTTAGTAGATTTGTCTGATATATCAAATATGCAGTATCAAGAAGAACTCACAGAATTGCAAAATGATGAGTCAGTTAAAGCTTTATTTAATATCAAAGGAGTGATGGCATGGCTTTGTGAGGAAACAAATCAAATACCCAAATTCAACCAAATGTGCAAGAAAACTATTGCTACCGTTTCCATCTTCATTTTTAGCTGAATGTGGATTTAGTGCTGTAAATGATTTACTGGTAAAAAAAAGAAATCGGCTGGATATAACACAACATGGAGACTTGAGACTAAAGCTAACCAAATTGGAACCTAATATAAAATCTCTGTGCAGCAAGCATCAAGCGCAAGGATCACACTAAATTAAAATAATAAATTAATATAGAAAAATCTGTATTAAAATTGTTTGGAATTTAAATTTGTTTTTCATTATATGTTTTGAAATTTTACTTACTGTGTTTTGTTAACAATTTCATAGTGATTTCTTCCTAGAACCTATCATTTATGTTTATTAAGTGAACAAATCAATTTTTTAATGTTAAAAATTATGTATGTTACATAGGGGGGGACATAAAAATTTTAGAAAGGTTAAGGTGGGGCATGGCACAAAAAAGGTTGGGAAACACTGCTGTAGAGGCTATACAGGATAGCTACCTTAGGAGCCCTAAAAAAATCTGTGCATGAGCCTACATTGAACTGCACTGAATAGATATAAAACTGGGAGAGTTTTCCTTTTATTTGGTGCAGATTTCACATTTCTATTGTCTTTTGTTGCTTTCCTGTAACCGGTCAAAAGTGCACCATGACTTTACGGACACACTGTATAATAAAAAATCAACTCAAAATGGGTTAAAGACTTGAATGTAAGGCATGAAAACATAAAACTGCTACAAGAAAATAAAAAAAGAAACAAGATTTCTCTTTAATATCAGCCTTGGTAATGATTTTTGGATTTGACACTGAAAGCAAAGGCAACAAAAGCAAAAATAATCAAGTGGGATTACTACAAACTAAAAAGCTTCTGTATAGGAAATGAAACCCTCGACAAAATGAAAGGTAACCCTACAATTGGGAGAAAATATTTGTAAATCATACAACTGACAACAGTTAATATCAAATATGCGTGTGTATTTGTATGTGTGTGTGTGTCAAGGTTATACAGAGACAAAGTCAGGATGGCAGAATAATTAGACCCTGAACTCACCTCCTCCCCTGAACATATCCAAATAGAACAACCACTACTGAGAACCACCTGAAGATGAGCTGAACAGAATTCCTATAACTAAGGATATAAAGAAGTCCTGTAGGAGGGGTGGAGGTGTAGTCTGTGGTCAGGTCTCACACCCATGGTGTGGCAATTCACAAATGGGAGTGATATTACAGTTGTAGAGGTCATCCTAAAGGAGTGAAGGGTCCAAGCCCCACAGTGGCTCCCCAGCCTGGAGTACCAGTGCTGGTAAGAGGAGTCCCCATAACATCGGGCTTTATAATCCCGTGGGATCATATCCAAGAGATATGAAGAGCTGTGGGTGAACATGATGCTGTTCTCAAAGGGCTCATGCACAAACTCACTAGCTCTGAGCTCTAGCACAGAGGCAGCAGACTGAGAGGCATCTGGGTCATACAGAGTGGAATTAAATCGATTAACTACAGGGTAAAGCCAGAGGAGCAGGAATTAGTGGGAATTCTCTCTGGGGATGGAAACACTGGTGGGTGCCATCGTCACTGTTTCTTTTGTTGTGAGCTCCATCTATCTAGCTGCCCTGGCATAAGTGGGCACCAATCTGTCACTCTCCATTGACCTAACATAATTCACCTTGCCCTCATAGTCCCCTCCCTCCCAACCCACAAACCCAGCCAGAGCCTTTCCCATGCATGCTCCAGATACTTTACACAAGTAGTGGACAGCCTTGGTTCTCATCACATTCTTTCCCAAGAATACTCAAGCTGGCTTTAGCTCCCATTGCAGTATTTCCAAAGAATAGTCTAGCCAGTACAAGCAATGGCCAGCATTGGGTCCCTCTGGAGCCCTTTCCAAGCAGCAGGTGCCCCTAGCTCACACTGAAGCTAGTGCCAAGGGGCTCAAACTCCAGCAGAAGCAGCAGCTGGCCTTAGCCTGTATCACAGCTCCCACCAAATGGTTTCAAGCCTCACACAAATGGCAGTTGGCTTCGGCTCACACTGTACCTCCTACTAAGCAGCTAGACTCAGCTTGCATCATAGCTTCTCAAGCGTTCCCAACCCCAGAACAAGTAATGGCCAGTCTTGGCCCACACCAGAACCTCTCCCAAGAGACTCCAGATTGGACACATCCAGTAGCTAGCCTCAGCTCCCACCAGAGCCCTACCCAGTAGCTTCACAACAGACCCACTCAATGGGGAGCACTAACACATTTCCAAAATAACTCCTACTCTATGGTGATAGCCCCTCTCCCATACCAGATTGTTCACAGTAGTCTTGGCTGATCCTTACAGTCAGTAACCTGAGAATCAACTCGACCCACCAGCATACCCACAGCAAATGCATCCCAAGTGCAACAGAAGGAGACACACAACACAGACAGGAGACATCCCTAGAGTACCTGACTCTGATGACCAGGAGAAATTACACATGGACCCCTACAGAACACCTCTTTTATAAGGTCACTCTTTTAAGACTGGGGGATATAGCAGATCTACCTAATACATACAAACACAAAGAGTGACCCCAAATGAGAAGATAGAGGTTTTCATGTTCCAAACGAAAAAGCAGAGCAAAATCACAGAAAAACAACTAAATGAAAAACAGATAAGCAATCTACAAAACAGTATTCAAAACAATGATTATAAAGATTCTGTATGAACTCTAGATAAAAGAATGAACTCAGTGTAAACTTAAAGAAAATAAAAATGTTAAAAAGAACCAATCAGAACTGAAGAATACAGTAACTGGGAAAAAAAACACCACACATACACTAGAGGGAATCAGCAGCAGATAAGATGATACAGGAGGAAGAACCAATGACCTGGAAGACAAGGTAGTAGAACTCAGCCAATAGGAATAGGGAAAAAAGTAAGGCTAATTTAAGGAATGTCAAGGAGAACAGCAAGTATACCAACATTAGAATTATAGCGACCAAAAAAACAAGGGCAGACAGAGAGAAAGGGAAAGAAAACCTATTTTCTGAAATAGCTAAAAATTTCCCTAGCCTGGTGAAACCCCCCCCCCCACACACACACACAAAAAACAGACATGCAAGTCCAGGGAGCACAGTAAATTCCAAATAAGATGAAACCTAAGAGGTCCACACCAAGACACATTATATTAAAATGCCAACAATTAAAGATAAATAATCTTAAGAACAACAAGAGAAAAGCAGCTACTTACATACAAGGGATTTCTCCCATAAGACTATCAGCTTATTTTGGGGTAGAAACTTTGCAGGCCAGAAAGGAATGAATGACACAATATATTCAAAATGATGAAAGGAAAACCTACATCTAAGAATACTCTATACTGCAAGGTTATCAATCAGAATTGAAGGAGAAATAGAGTTTCCCAGAAAAACAAAAGCTAAAGGAGTTCATCACCACTAAATAAACACTACAAGCAACATTAAAGGGAATTCTCTAAGTGGAAAAGAAAAGGCTAAAACTAAAGATTAAAAAATATATAGGAAAAAAATTGTGCTGATAAAGGCAAACAGTAAAAGTAGTCGACTGGCCAATTATAAAGCTAATATTATGATTAAAAGACAAAAGATTATGTATAACTACAATAGTAAATTAAGGGATACGCTCACACATATATACAAACAGAAGATGTAAAATATGATGTCAAAAACAAAAATGTTGGGGGGATGAGTAAAAAATATAGTGCTTATGGAATGCATCTGAACTTAAGCGACCATCAACTTAAAATAGACTTGTGAGTATGTGTGTGTGTGTAACTTGTTATGTATGAATCTCGTGGTAACCACAAAACAAAAACCTATTAATAGACTTAGAAGAAATAAAGAGAAAAAATTCAATGCAATATCTATCCAAATCCCAAATGGCATTTTACACAGAAATACAACAAATAAATCCTCAAATTTTCACGGAACCACAAAAGACTCTAAATTGCCAATGCAATCCTAAGGGGTGGTCGAGGAGAACAAAGCCAAAGGTATCATACTCCCTAATTTCAAAACTATACCACAAAGCTACAGTATTCAAAATAGCATGATTTGGACAGAAATACAGACATACAGACCAAAGGAATAGAATTGAGAGCCTAGAAATAAGCCCAGACATCTATGGGCAACTAATTTATGACAACAGAGCCAAGAAAATGCAATGAATAAGTCTACTCAATAAATAATGTAGGCAAATTGGACAGCATATGCAAAAGAATGACCACTCTTATACTATACACAAAAATGAACACAAAATGCATTAAAGACTTGAATGTAAGGTCTGATACAATAAAATACATAGACAAAAACATAAGCATAAGCTTTTAAAAATTGGTCTCAAAGCTGCTTTTGTGAATTCATCTCCACAGTGAAGGGAAACAAAAGCAAAAATAAACAAATGGAACTACAACAAACCAAAAAGTTTCTGCACCGCAAAGAAACCATCCACAAAACAAATAGATAACTAATCCAGTGGAAGAAGATACTTTCAAACGATACCTATGACTTGGGTTTAATATCAAAAGTACATAAAGAAATCATACAATTCAACAATAAAACAAAAAACCCTATTGAAAATAGAGGATCTGAATAAACAGGCATATAAAACGAAGTTCAACATCACTAGTTACAGTGATACCTTGAGATACGAATTTAATTCGTTCTGTAACCGAGCTTGTAAGTTAGTCAACTCCTATATCTAACAAATTTCTCCCATTTTAAATAACTGAAATAGATTTAATCCATTCCAGCCCTGTGAAATATCCCCAATCCATCCTAAATTATGAATAAAGACATGTTTTTAATTAAGAAACACACATGTATACTTTACCAATGCATAACAAAATATATGAAATAAAAGAAAAAAGTGTTATTTAGTACTTACCTTGGAGACAGATGAGTGCGGCTAACGGAGGTGAATGGTGGAGGAGGAGGGAGGGAGGGAGGAAGGTGTGCAGGCACTGTAGACACGTAAACTAAAACTGCACTTTCTTAACACTAAAATGTAAACTAAAACTGCATTTTCTTTACTTTAAACAAAACTAAAAATGCACTTTCTTTACTTAAAATGAAACCACAAAAACTTAATTGTAAAAAAATGCAGTTTCTTAACTTTAAACTTAAACTAAGCTTAACATATGTATTTTTCATTTAATCATCACCTGTTTTTGCCTTTTTGGCTGCACTTTCGGCACTTTCACTTGCAGGACTTTTGAATAAAAATCTATCCAAAGAGGTTTGCTTTTGCCTGCCTTTTAAAATGTTATGGAAATGTGACAAACAAGTGTCATTAAAAAGTGCTGAAGCACGAACAGTTGAAACTTTTTTTTTTATAAATTTTTATTAATGTTAATGGGGTGACATCAATAAATCAGGGTACATATATTCAAAGAAAACATGTCCAGATTATCTTGTCATTCACTTATGTTGCATACCCATCACCCAAAGTCAGGTTGTCCTCCATCACCTTTTATCTAGTTTTCTTTGTGCCCCTCCCCCTCCCCCTCTCCTCCTTCCCTCCCGCGCCCCGCCTCCCCCCCCGCCCCGTAACCACCACATTCTTGTCCATGTCTCTTAGTCTCATTTTTATGTCCCACCAATGTATGGAATCATGTAGTTCTTGGTTTTCTCTGATTTACTAATTTCACTCCGTATAATGTTATCAAGATCCCACCATTTTGTTGTAAATGATCCAATGTCATCATTTCTTATGGCTGAGTAGTATTCCATAGTGTATATGTGCCACATCTTCTTTAGACAATTGAAACTTTTTCTGGGGGTTTCTTTTCAATGAAACTTGAAATCTTCTCCCACATTGCCAGCATGTCTTTAATTTCACTTGTAGAAATCACTTCCTCCTACTCTACCTCCTCCTCACTACTAATCTCTTGCAGAAGCTCCGTATGTTGTATCATCTGCAGCTCCTTCAACTCCTCAGTTGAGAGTTCCTCCTCATGTTCCTCGACGAGCTCGTTTATGTCACCCTCATCTACTTCCAGACCCATCAACTTTCCGGGGGACACAATCTCCTCCAATGCTTCTACCTCGGTCTCGGCCTCTGGTTCGAATCCTTCGAAGTCCCTGTCTGCAACAACATCAGGCCATAATTTTTTCCATGCCGAGTTCAAAATTCTTCTTATAACTTCTTGCCATGCCAAGTCAGTAATGTGTAAACATATGATGTAGTGATCTTTCCAAAACTCTCGAAAGTTAGATTTGTATTCTCAGTCACCTCAAAGCTGTGGTGGAACAAGTGCTTTGTGTAAAGCTTTTTAAAGTTGGAAATGACTTGCTGATCCATAGGTTGCAAGACTGAAGTTGTGTTGGGTGGGAGGTAGAGGACTTTCACGAATTTGAACTCATTGAGAATGTCATCCTCAAGACCAGGTGGGTGGGCTGGAGCATTTTCAAGGATTAGTAAAACTTTCATTGGGGGTTTATTTTCTTGAAGATATTTCTTCACTGCAGGACCAAAGACAAGATTTACCCATTCAATAAAAAACTGCTGCATAACCCATGCCCTAGCATTGGCATGCCACATAACCTGCAGTTTTTCTTTTTTTTTTTTTCTTTTTTTTTTTGTATTTTTCTGAAGCTGGAAACGGGGAGAGACAGTTAGACAGACTCCCACATGTGCCCGACCAGGATCCACCCGGCACGCCCACCAGGGGCGAAGCTCTGCCCACCAGGGGGCGATGCTCTGCCCCTCCGGGGCGTCGCTCTGCCGCGACCAGAGCCACTCTAGCGCCTGGGGCAGAGGCCAAGGAGCCATCCCCAGCGCCCGGGCCATCTTTGCTCCAATGGAGCCTTGGCTGCGGGAGGGGAAGAGAGAGACAGAGAGGAAGGAGGGGGGGTGGAGAAGCAAATGGGCGCTTCTCCTATGTGCCCTGACCGGGAATTGAACCTAGGTCCCCCGCACGCCAGGCCGACGCACTACCGCTGAGCCAACCGGCCAGGGCCTAACCTGCAGTTTTTCTTTAAGAATCTTGCGAGTCTTAAAAAGGCTTGAGGATTTTTGGAATTATACACTAGCAGTGGCTTTACTTTACAGTCATCGCTAGAATTTGCTCACAATGCAAGAGTCAGACGGTCCTTCATGGGTTTATGTCCTGGCAGCTTCTTCTCTTCTATGGTGATGAAAGTCCTCTGGAGCATTTTCTTCCAAAACAATCCTGTTTCGTCACAATTGAACACTTGTTGGGGGATGTAGCCTTCCTTTGCGATAAGCGCAACAAAATGTGTGATGTACTCCCAGCTGCCTTAACGTCAGCACTCGCAGCTTCACCATGCCACACCACCAAGTGGATGCTAGATCTCTTCTTGAAATTCTCAAACCAGCCGTGACTTGCCTTAGACGATGTATCTTCTGCCTCTTTTGAGGTTGACGATTCTTTCTTCTTCAAGTTGCCGTAAATACGTGCCTTTTTGCATATTACAGTCTCCGTCACTGTATCTCCGGCCAGCTCTTTCTCTTCCACCCACACCAGCAGAAGCTTCTCCATTTCTTCATGGATATTTGTCCTTAATTGGGACAGAACTGTAGTTCCTTTCGCTGGATTTGTGCTTTTGATGGCATCCTTTTGTTTAAGGATGGTACAAATTGTAGATGTATTGTGGTCGTACAGCCTTGCCAGTTCAATCACTCGTACACCATGCTCATGTTTTTCTATTATTTCTTGCTTTACTTTTATCGACATCATTCTCTTCTTCCCACCACTGTCTTTTACACTCACTTTTTTCGGCCCCATGATAGCACACAAAAAAGTTAGTAAAAAATGCAAAAATGATACAAGAACGAGTACAGCGCACAGATTCGACTTGATTCTGTGGGTAACATGTGAGAAAGAATGAGATGCAGGTGTTGTGCTGCTGATACTGGACCCGTGCGCCAACGCACCAACTAGCAGCAGCTTCCCAAATCATGACTTGTATCTCAGAATTTTGCTCGGATCTCGAACAAAACTACAGACCAAGTTGCAGCTCATATCTTAAAAAATTTGTATGTTGATCTGCTCATATCTCAAGGTACCACTGTACATATTAGGGAAACACAAATCAAAACCACAATGAGATATTACTTGACACCTATTACAATGGTTACTATCAATAAGACAAGAAATATGTGTTGGAAAGGATGTGGAGAAAAGAGAACCCTTTTATTTATTTATTTTTATTGATTTTAATTATTGTGTTTACTTAGATTCTAGTGTAGCCCAGAATGCATCCCCACTCCCCTGTATTCCCCTCAACATCTCCATTACCCCCCTCCTTATAGCGCCCTCCCCCTTCCCTTCAGGTTTATCCCATCCTATCATCCCCTTTCCCTCTGTCCTCTTTTCCTCTGGTCCCTTTGATCCCACCTCTATCTCAATTCCGTTCCTCAGTTCACATTGTTCATTGGATTCCTCAAATGAGTGAGGTCATATGATATTTTTCTTTTTCTGCCTGGCTTATTTCACTTAACATAATAATTTCCAGGTCCATCCATGTTGTCGCAAAAGATTTCCATCTTTCTCATGGCCCTATACTATTCCATTGTATATATGTACTATCACTTTTTAATCCACTTGTCCACTGATGGACATGTGGGCTCTTCCCAGATCTTTGCTATTGTGAACAATGCTGCCAATAAACATGGGGGTGTATTTCTCCTTTTGAACCGTAGATGTGGTGTTCTTGGAATATATTCCTAAAAGTGGGATGGGCTGGATCAAAAGGCAGTTCGATTTTTAATTTTTTGAGGAATTTCCATACTGTTTTCCACAGTGGCTGCACCAGTCTGCATTCCCACCGGCAGTGCATGAGGGTTCCCTTTTCTCCACATCCTCGCCAGCACTTATTCTGTGTTTTGTTGATAAGCGGAATTCTGATTGGTGTGAGGTGATATCTCATTGTGGTTTTAATTTGCATTTCTCTAAAGATTAGTGGTGTTGAGCGTTTTTTCATCTGCCTATTGGCCATCTGTATGTCACCTTTGGAGAAGTGTCTATTCATTTCTTTCGCCCATTTTTTTGACTGGATTGTTTATCTTACTAATGTTGAGTTTTACAAGTTCTTTATAAATTTTGGTTATTAATCCCTTCTCAGACGTATTGTCAAATATGTTCTTCCATTGTGTAATTTGTCTTTTTATTCTGTTCTTATTGTCTTTAGCTGTGCAAAAGCTTTTTAGTTTGATATCCTGTCCCTTTGTTTATCCTGTCTTTTATTTCACTTGCCCATGGAGATAAATCAGCAAATATATTGCTGCGAGAGATGTCGGAGAGCTTACTGCCTATGTTTTCTTCTATGATGCTTATGGTTTCACAGCTTACATTTAAGTCTTTTATCCATTTTGAGTTTATTTTTCTGAATAGTGTAAGCTGGTGGTGTAGTTTCATTTTTTTGCAGGTAGCTGTCCAATTTTCCCAACATCATTTTTTGAAGAGGCTGTTTTTACTCCATTGTATGCTCTTACCTCCTTTGTCAAATATCATTTGTCCATAAAGGTGTGGGTTTATTTCTGGGTTCTCTCTTCTGTTCCATTGATCTATATGCCTGTTCTTATGCCAGTACCAAGCTGTTTTGAGTACAGTGGCCTTGTAGTATAACATTTTTTTTTGCATTTTTCTGAAGCTGGAAACAGGGAGAGACAGTCAGACAGACTCCCGCATGCGCCCGACCGGGATCCACCCGGCACGCCCACCATGGGGCGATGCTCTGCCCACCAGGGGGCGATGCTCTGCCCATCCTGGGCGTCACCATGTTGCGACCAGAGCCACTCTAGCGCCTGAGGCAGAGGCCACAGAGCCATCCCCAGCGCCCGGGCCATCTCTGCTCCAATGGATCCTTGGCTGCGGGAGGGGAAGAGAGAAATAGAGAGGAAGGTGTGGCGGAGGGGTGGAGAAGCAAATGGGCGCTTCTCCTGTGTGCCCTGGCCGGGAATCGAACCCGGGTCCTCCGCACACTAGGCCAACGCTCTACCGCTGAGCCAACCAGCCAGGGCATTGTAGTATAACTTGATATTAGGAAGTGTGATACCTCTCACTTTATTCTTCCTTTTCAAGATTGCTGAGACTTTTCGTGTTCTTTTTGGTTCCATATAAATTTTTGAAATATATGTTCTATATCTTTGAAGTATGTCATTGTTGTTTCAATTGGTATTGCATTGAATTTATAGATTGCTTTGGGTAATATAGACATTTTAATGATGTTTATTCTTCCTATCCATGAACACAGTATACGCTTCCACTTGTTTGTATCTTCCTTGATTTCTTTTATCAATGTTTTATAATTTTCCGAGTACAAGTCTTTAATCTCCTTGGTTAAATTTACTCCTAGGTACTTTATTTTTTTGTTGCAGTAGTGAAAGAGTTGTTTTTTTAATTTCTCTTTCTGACAGTTCATTGTTGCTATATAAAAATGCTTCTGATTTCTGAGTATTAATTTTATATCCTGCCACCTTGCTGAATTCATTTATCAGGCCCAGTAGTTTTTTGACTGAGACTTTAGGGTTTTCTATATACAGTATCATGTCATCTGGAAAAAATGATAGTTTTACTTCTTCTTTTTCAATTTGGGTGACTTTTATTTCTTCTTCTTGTCTGATTGCTGTGGCTAGGACTTCCAGAACTATGTTGAATAAGAGTGGTGAAAGGGGGCATCCATGCCTTGTTCCTGATCTTAAGGGGATTGCTTTTAACTTTTGTTAATTGAGTATGATGTTGGCTGTGGGTCTGTCATAGATGGCTGTTATCACGTTGAGGTATGTTCCCTGTATTCCCACTTTGATCATGAGTGGGTGCTGGATTTTATCTGCTTTTTCTGCATTTATTGAAATTATCATGTGGTTTTTCTTCTTCCTTTTGTTTATGTGATGAATAACATTGATTGATTTGCGAATATTGTACCAGCCTTGCCTCCCAAGAATAAATCCCACTTGATCATGGTGTATGATTTTTTTCCATATATTGCTGGATCCAGTTTGCTAATATTTTGTTGAGGATTTCAGCAACTGTATTCATTAGGGATATTGGCCTACAATTTTCTTTCTTTGTGTTGTCTTTGCCTGGTTTTGGAATCAGAATTATGCTTGCCTCATTAAAGGAGCTTGGAATTCTTCCTTCCTCTTGAATTTTTTCAAATAGCTTGAAAAGGATTGGAGTTAGTTCTTCTCTGAATGTTTGGTAGAATTCGCCTGTAAAGCCATCTAGCCCAGGGCTTTCATTTGTTGGGAGTTCTTTGATAACTGTTTCAATTACATTTGTTGTAATCGGTCTGTTTAGGTTTTCTGATTCATCCAGATTGATTTTTAAAAGATTATATGTTTCAAGAAATTTTTCCATTTCATCTAGGTTGTCTAATTTTTTGGCATACTGTTCTTCATAGTATTTTCTTACAATATTTTGTATTTCTGTTGTGCCAGTTGTTATTTCTTCATTCTCATTTCTAATTTTATTTATTTGAGTCCTTTCTCTTTTTTTTTTGGTGAGTCTGGTGAAAGGTTCATCAATCTTCTTACCTTTTCAAAGAACCAGCTTCTGGTTTCATTGATTCTCTGTATTGGTTCTTTAGCCTCTAAGTCATTTATTTCCGCTCTGATCTTTATTATTTCTTCCTCTTCCTCTGGGCTTTACTTGCTGTTCTTTTTTCTAGTTCTTTTAGATGGAGGGTTAAGTTGTTTACTTGAGCTTTTTCTAGCTTCTTAATGTATGCCTGTAATGCTATGAACTTCCCTCTCAGGACTGCTTTTGCTGTGTCACATAAATTTTGCATTGTTGTATGCTCATTATCATACATTTCTAGAAATTTTTTTATTCTTCTTTGATCTCATTGTTAACCCATTTGTTATTTAATAATATGCTATTTAGTTTCCATGTGTTTAAGTATTTTTCAGTTTTCCTGTTGATTTCTAGTTTCATGCCATTGTGATCATAGAAACTGCTTGATATATTTCAATCTTAAATTTGTTGAGACCGCTTTTGTGCCCTACCATGTGGTCTATCCTAGAGAATGTACCATGATCATTTGAAAAGAATGTATATTCTGCTGCCTTAGGGTGAAAGGTTCTGAAGATATCTATTAAATTGAGTTAATCTAGTATGTCCTTTAAGTTGGCTGTTTCTTTGTTAATTTTCCTTCTTGAAGATCTATCTAGTGATGTTAGTGGGGTATTGAAATCCCCTACTATTATAGTATTGCTGTTGATCTCCCCCTTTATATTCATCAAAGTCTGCTTTATATATTTAGGTGCTCCTGTATTAGGTGCATAGATATTTATAATGGTTATATCTTCCTGCTGGATTGCTCCCTTTATCATTATGTAGTGACCTTCTTTATCGCTTACTATAGCCTTTGTTTTAAAGTCCATTTTGTTGGATATAAGTATTGCTACTCCAGCTTTTTTTTTCATTTCCATTTGCATGAAATATTTTTTCCATCCTTTTATCTTCAGTATATGTGCATCTTTTGTTTTGAGGTGTGTCTCTTGTAGACAGCATATGTATGGGTCTGTTTTCTTATCCATGCAGCTACCCTATGTCTTTTGATTGGATCACTTAATCCATTTACATTTAAGGTTATTATTGATATGTAGTTGTTTATTTCCATTTTATTCTTTAAAGCTATTTTCCTCTTTTACTATATTCTTTCCCCCCTTTGGTCTGTTTACAACAGGCCCCTTAACATTTTTTGCAACATTGGTTTGGTTGTAATGAATTCATTGAGTTTTGTTTTTGTTTTTTTTTTTTGTCTGGGAAGCTTTTTATTTCTTTTTCTATTTTAAATGATAGCTTTGCTGGATAAAGTAGTTTTGGTTGTAGGTTCTTGTTCTGCATTACTTTGAATATTTCTTGCCATTCCCTTCTGGCCTCAAGTGTTTCTGTTGAGAAGTCAGATGTCATCCTTATGGGGGCTCCTTTGTAGGTGATAGCCTTTTATCTCTAGCAGCTTTTAATATTCTCTCTTTATCTCTTAGCTTTGGTATTTTAATTATGATGTCTTGGTGTAGCTTTCTTTGGGTTTTTCTTTAATGGAATTCTCTGTGCTTCTTGAATTTGTGTGACTTTTTCCTGTATCAATTAAAGGAAGTTTTCAGCTATGATTTGATTGAACAAGGTCTCTATTCCTTTTTCTTTCTCTTCTTCTTCAGGAACCCCTATTATGCGGATGTTATTTCTTTTCTCTTCATGTTGTCCCAAAGTTCTCTTAGAGTTTCTTCAGACTTTTTGAGTCTCTTTTCTTTTTGCTGATCTGCTTCCATGCCTTTGTTTAACTTGTCCTCTAACTTGCTGATTCGATCCTCAGCTTCATCCATCCGGCTTTTAATTCCTTCCAATGTGGTCTTCATTTTTGATATTATATTTGTCATTTCTGACTAATTCTTTTTTATTATTTCAATGTCATTTTTATACTTGCTATCTCTTTATTTAGGTGTTTGTTATGTCCATCTATTGTTGTTCTAAGATCTTTGAGCATCCTAACAATCATTATTTTAAACTCTGTATCTGGTAATTTGGTTATATCTGACTCATTCAAGTCCTTTTCTTGTGATTTCTCTTGATTTATTTGGGTTGCATTTCTCTGCCTTCCCATTTTGTCTAAGAAGGGTGTGGCCAATGCAGTCCAATGGATGTGGTCTTTGTGTTCCCTAAGTATGGTCTGTATGCAGGCCTGCCATCCCTCTGCCGCTGCCTCGGGAACTCAGGTATGGGTGTTGCCAGCACCAGCCCTCTGCGGCAGTCACTGCTGTTTCCGCCTCCCCTCCACGGGAGGTGCTGTGTTCTCGTGCCCGGGTCTACAAGCCTCAGCCGACCTTGCCCTTTGCCCCGCCCCCATGGGTTGGGCTGTGCACCAGCAGGGACTGCAAGCTTTGGTACTGCGGACACGGTTGCACACCTATGCTCATCCATGGGTCTCTGCCTGTTCCCTGGCTTTCGCCCTGCCCCCAAGGGCAGAGCTGTGCTCATGCGCTGGGCTGCAAGCCCCGTTTCCGTGGGCTGGGCTGGGCTGCATGCTCAGCAGCGGGGTCTCTGCAGTTCCCCAGCTTTTTCCTTTCCCCTGCAGGTGAGATTGCAGGTGGGACCGCTCTTGTTCACCTGGCCCGCAGCCGAGTTGGACCACTTTCGTTCACCTCTTCTTCCCCCGCCAGGCAAGACTAAGCTCACTCCTGGCCTCAGTTGTGGCCCACCCAGCTTCTGCCCCCGCTGACAGGACCCCACTCCCATGTCCCACCGCCGTCTGCCCTCCGACGAGCCCTCAATTGTGTGGGTGAGGGTGCTGAAGCTCAGACCTTAGCACTCAATACTGTATTCCTGAAGGCTCTCTCCTTCTAAGCAACTCTGCTCTGAGTGCTGCAGGAGAGCTTCTTTGGCTAGTGTTCTGCTTCCCTTTGCTGGTATTGCTGGTTCCAGGGGAAATATTCACTTTAGATTTGGGGAGTAACTCAGCCCAGGGGTTAGGGTGGCTGTCCTTCAAAGTGTTTCTCCCTGTGACTCCTAGATTACACTCTCTTCCTGCTACTCTGGTCCTCTCATCTCTCCCCATCTCCGGAGCCCCGGGTGAGTGGCTGTGAAAGAGGTGTTCTACGCATTCCCTTTAAGAAGAATCCTGGGTCTGAGAAATCTCTCACAAACAGTATCCTGGCTTGTTTTGCAGCTAAATACTGTCCATACCTTCTTCTAGGCTCTGGGGCTTTGTTCCTGGGGCCCAGGACCCTCCCCTCTCTGCTAAACTCACTTCTCACCACGCAAGTCTCTCCAGGCTGCCATTCGCTCCCGGGAGTTGGGCAGCCCTCTCCACATTTCCGCTTTTCCTACCAGTCTCAGTGTGGCTTCTTCAATGTTTCTTGGTTAAAGAGCCCTCTTAGTTTAGTCCAAAGTTGGTTTTTCCAGATGATGGTTCTTAAAATTAAGTTGTAATCTACTTTGGTTCTGGGAGGTGGAATTTGGTACATCTGCCTACTCCATTGCCATCTTCTGGAAGAAGAGAACCCTTTACACTGTTGTAGGGATTGTAAATTGGTGCAACTACTATGTAAAACAGTATGAGGTTCCCGAAAGAAAATAATAGCACTACCACATGATCCAGCAATTCCCCTTCTAGGTATTTACCTCAGAAAATATGAGAATACTTATTTGTAAAGGTATATGTACCCCTATGTTCATTGCTGCATTATTTACAATAGCTAACACACTGAAACTAACTGCTCATAAGTGAATTACTGGTTAAAGAAGATGTAGTACATATACACAATGGAATACTGAGCCATAAAAAGATGAAATATTGCCATCTATGACAACATGAATAGATCTTGAGAGTATTATGCTAAGTGATATAAGTCAGATGGAAAAGGATGAACATTTGATTTCACTGATGTGGAATATAAAACAAAATGTAACAAATGAACTAACAAAATAAAGAAAATGAAACTCATTGACACAGACAACAGAGTAGTGGTTATCAGAAGCAAAAAGGGTGATTTGGGTAAAGGAGGTCATATACATGATGATAAAAGGAAAGTAAACTTTGGTGGTGAGCACATGAGCGTGCAATAGAATATACAGTTATCAAATATGATGTTGTATACCTGAAATTTATATAATTAACCAATGTTAACCTTAGTAAGTTTAATTATTTTGAAAGGTGACAATCATATTCAATCTCTCATGAAATGGCCTTCTAATTGGACAACTAAATAATATCTAGATCTTTGATATCCTATCTGGACAAAATTTTGTCAGCTGTGCAGAAACCAGGTTATCCTGGAATACAGTAAAAAATAAACTATAAAATAATTCTGTTTATTAGGCAGAGCAAAATGATACTGCTTTCTTCAAATATGGTTTGTTTCCCATTTTTCTTACCTACCCAACCCAGCTTTTCAAACCTGGCTCTCCAACATAAGACTGGAACTGATTGAGACTTTTAAATGCTTTATGGTCGTTTGTTCTTTTTTGTTTTCTAATGAGCACAATGGTTTACTCCCTTTTGAGGCAGGGGACCTGTGTAATGAGTGGATGCTTCTGTTAACTCTTAAGAACCCTTAATTATTTCTACCATTTTTTCCATGTGTTTCCTTCATTGACTCAATCACAGGCAGGCTGCTGGTTGTCAGAGACTAGAAAACTCACTGGTCTTTCTTGTTGGCAAGGAACTGAATTCTGCTGCATCTGCATTCACGGACAGAGTATCCTATCTCAGAGTTTGTGCAGCACCTTCTGTTTTTAGTTTACTGGTGAGCAGGGCACATCACAAGAACTTGGAGTGAGGCAAAAGCCAAATCAGACTTGACAGAAAATTATTAGCAGGGTACAGAAGGAAAAAAGATCCTCCTTCCTTTCTGTAATCAGGTTAATATGTGCATGGAATGTTTCACTTAAAAAGGTAGTGTGTTTTGGCAAAGCTGGTTTCTTAAGTAGAATTTCAGTTCCCATTATGTGAGGCTATCCATTGCTGCTCTGGCAGAGCCTTTGATCAGTGAACTCAGTGGGGGAGAAGGGCATAGGCCTATTAATAACTTCAACATGTGGCCCTTCGGCCCAGCTGTACCCTTGTCTTGGAAAAAGGCCAACTGCAAAGGGTTTTCTTAACACGACCTATATATGCATATTTTGAAAAGCGTTAAAGTAAAGATAGGGGTTCAAAGAGAGAAAAAATCTGGTTTTATGGTAGTTCTTTCTCTTGTCCCTGTTCCCTATTTGGGACATTTGGCTACTACATATTTGGATCCTATAGACTCTGGCTCCCCCCTCCACTTTTACTATCTTTGTTCCTTCTACTGTAATGTTATAAAGATTAAAGTTGGTGGTTTAATTTACATACCAGCTCAGGACAAGGTTAGGGAGAAGCAGGAGGCTCTGTAAGAGTCTATAGGGATGAGAGATTAATGGAAACCAGGTGCCCGAAATAGGAGCCCAGGGTCCATTTGGCCAGGACTCTGTCTTCTGCCCTTTGTCCCCTGCATTGGTATTTTTGAATGTTTTATTTTGACAATCATGGTCCTTAGGCCTCATTAAATTACTGCCACAGACTAGAGCCAACACTTCTCTTTCAGTGTGTGTTTTCTTGTGTTATTTCGTACCATTCTTTCATTTCTTCTTCTTCTGGGATATTCATTTGCCATGGATCCCTGTCTGGTCCTGAAAAGGTTCCAGAGTGACTCTACATCACAGTCAAGGAGAACAGGCTTGGCTCATCACAAGTGGCTATTCAACAATGACCTCAGCTGACATTCATCTCTCATTCATTCTCTTTCCCTTCCTCATCCTCTTCCTCCTTCAATTTTATGATACTATCATTTCCTTGATCCAAACCTTCCATCCTTCCAATTCCCTAACTGCCTGATAATGACTTGTCAAAAAGAATGATAGCAGGCGTGGGATACGATATCTAAGATTTCTATATTAGTTAGAATAAAGATTTGACTTCTGTAACAGAAGCAAAAAAAACAATGTCTTATACAAGATGGTAGTTGACGTCTGTGTCATGTTACAGAACAAGCATGAGCGGTGCGGGGCCCAAAAGGTGCTCCTTCATTTCAGGCACTGTGACTCCGTCTATCCTGTTTGCTTTCTTTCTTTCTTTTTTCTTTTTTTTTCCATGGTAACCATTTTTATTCTTTTCAACAAGCCTTGTTTTCAAGCTGAAATAAAGAGGGGAAGGGACTGTGAAAAGCTAACACTCCGCACTGTGAGTTTGGATTTTATCCAGTAAGAAATCGAGAGCTATTGAAGGTTTTTTTTGTTTGGTTGGTTTTTTTTATAAATAAATTTTTATTTTAATGGGGTGACATCAATAAATCAGTGTACATATATTCAAAGAAAACATGTCCAGGTTATCTTGTCATTCAATTCTGTTGCATACCCATCACCCAAAGTCAGATTGTCCTCTGTCACCTTCTATCTAGTTTTCTTTGTGCCCCTCCCCCTCTCCCTCCTTCCCTCCCCCCGCCCCCCGTAACCACCACACTCTTGTCCATGTCTCTTAGTCTCGTTTTTATGTCCCACCAATGTATGGAATCCCGCAGTTCCCGTTTTTTTCTGATCTACCTACTTCACTCCGTATAATGCTATCAAGATCCCACCATCCCGTCGCAAGTGATCCGATGTCATCATTTCTTATGGCTGAATAGTAGACCATAGTGTATATGTGCCACATATTCTTTATCTAGTCCTCTATTCTTTTCTTTTTTACAGTGATTAAAGCCTTTAAGCAAACTCTTGGCCAATACAGCAAGAATCCATAAAAGAGTAGTGTCCTTAACATGTTCACCAAGTCCAAGTTGGCCCCATCACCATGCCAAATCCCTGAAAAATGCAACCCAACCCCAGTTCAGTCTGTTAGGAGCTGTCACAAGGAGCAGGAGTCCAGGAAAAGTCCACATCTAGGCAAAGTCCGCATGGCACTGGAATTGTTGTCACAATTCTATACTTTGCAGCTCACGTCCAAGTCCCAATGACCGCTGCTTCTGGCTGGTAATGATTTAGGTAGACTGGAATCCTGTTTGCTTTCTTAATCTCAACACACAGCTTCCATTTTATAGTCCAGAATTGCTTCTTCAGCTACTGTCCCCACATTCCCAACCCTGCCAGCAGGAAAAAGGACAAGTGAAAGGAGGGCATGTTTCTTCCATTTTGAAGGTGTAAAGTTATACTTATTACTTTTCATTGTCCAGAAACTAATCACTTGCCCACACTTAGCTGCCACGAAGACTGGGACATGCCTTCTTTAGCTGCTGATATTCTTTGCCACAGAAACCTGCTTTAGCATTTTGTTTCTGACAACTACGGGCACTGTGAAATTATGAAAAGTCATAAATTTAACTAGTACAGTTATGTTTTCTTTCTGGAAAAGGTGAGAATTAGAAGAGTACAAGTAACAGTGTGATGGTCATGTTGTTGTGTTTGTTTTTGAACTCCTGTTCTTCGACCACCTCACTCACTTAATCATTCAACAAAGAAAGCATTCCAGGAACTGTAGAAGGCTCTGGGCCTACAGAAGCATTTACAACATAGGCCTTGATTTTACATATCTTCCCATGGGTATGTGAAGGATTCAGACACTAATGGGGACAGGAATGGACATGGGACTTCAGTGGAACTCTCATATAGAGTTTCTTCAGCAGATGAAAATAAAAGAGCTAAGTAGGAATGAGATAATAAAAAGCCTTATATGACAGGATAAGAAGACTCAAATTTATCCTATAAAAAGTGATAGTGAGATACCAAAGATAATTTAGCAAGAAATAATGAATAAATTTCTTATTTAGAAATGATTCCTCTATAAAATAGATACTTGATCAATTTGACTACATGAAAATTTTTTTTAAAATTTACTTGGGTCAAACATCATGAACAAAATCAAAAGACAAATGACAAACTGAGAAAAGGATAAACCACACATATGACCGAAAAGGAGCTAATTTGCTCATTAATATTAGAAAATCTAAAGACCAATAATCAAGAGAAAATAAAAACATGAACAGATCCTTCATAGAAAAAAATAAATTACTAATGATTTTCAAATACAGAAAATGTGCTCAACCTCTCTTTTTTAAAAAATAAAATAAAATAAAATCCTGATATATTATGTCTCAAGTTTGCCAAAACACTGTATTGGTTAAGATGGTGAGAAAGGGGTACTCTGGGCAAAAAGAATTAGATCAAAGTAAAAGAAATACTTTATAAAAAAAACCACTGTAATAAACATTTTCTAAAATAGCTCCCAATGATTCCTGATTCCTGGTACTGGTGCACCTGTGTAATCCTCTCCCCTTGAGTGTGATCTGGACCTAGTGACTCTCTTCTAACCAAATAAAATGGCAAAAGAGAAGAGATACCATTTCCAGGGTTGAGTTACAAAAGGACTCTTCCATTTTTCTCACTCTCTCTCAGGCTCTCTCCCTCACAATGAGGGACAACTACCACATTATACCCTGCTCTTTGGAGAAGCTCATGTGAGAAGAAGCTGACATCTTTGGCCAAGAGCCAGTAAGGACCTGAGGCCTGCCAACAGTGCATGAATGAGCTTCGAACATAACCTTCTCACAGTTGAACCTTAAGATAACTGTAGCCCCAGTCAACATTAGATTGCAGCCTTACGAGGTACTCTGAGCCTGAAAAGTTATCTCAGCTGAACTTGATTACTGGCCCATAAAAAGTATGAAATAATAAATGTTTGTTGTTTGAAACCACTAAGCTTTGGGATATTCTGTTACGTAGCAATAGATAACTAATAGAGACTTTGATACCTGGAAGTGAGAGGCTGCCCTGCATTGGAACAAGGCAGTGGGCAGAACCTGGAAGGATTCTGACTGGCATGTTAGAGAAAGCTTCATGCTATGAATAGACTGGTACTAGAAATTTGGACTTTGAGGATGCTACTATTAAGAGCACAAAAGGAAGTAAAGAATATTTTATTACAAAGTAGAGGAAGGGGGATCCTTGTCATGTAGTGGCAGAAAGCTTAGCAACACATGCCTCAGTAACATGGAAAGAAGAATATGTGTTGAATGAAATGGGTGACCCAGCTGAGATCCCCAAACTGCTTGCCATCTATGGGGGGTGGAGGGTGGGCTAAAGTGAAAGAAAAATGATTAAACAGAAAGAAAACAGAACTGAAGAATTATTGCAAGATAGTATAATAGGAAGCACCAGGAATTCATCTCTCTGGACAACATTTGTCCTGGCAGAATCTGTCTGATATAGCTATTTTGGAACTCGAGTCTATTCAAAGGCTTGCAACTTTCAGGGGAAGACATGGATTGTAAGTTAATTTAGGTCAATTTTGGCTCCTTAGTTCAGTAGCCAGTATCCATTGCCCACCCCACAGACCAGTGGCAGGCAACCATGTATGTTTCAGGAGCAGCTTGCATGCAGCTTCCAGAGCCAGGGTAGGCAATAAGGACCCTGTCCTCCAAATATCAGGGGTCTATGCTCTGATCACTGATTGCTGCTCCTGATTGCAGAAGTGTAGACACAGAGATGGGCAGCCATTGTTGCAAACCTCACTGCCACTGCTGCAAGCCTATCACCTCCAGCTAAATTGACTCCTAGGAGATTTAAAGTGTGGGTACATCCTTCCCCTATTATTTTTCTCTTTTCCCCTTGTGGAAGCTAGATAAGTCACTACACATACCCTGAGGAAGATGCAGGCTCTGCAAAAATTTGAGGAATTGTTAAGTGTACACCTTAGGCTAATTGCTGGCACAGAAACAGACTAACTGAGGGGTGTGGGGGAGAGAATCAAACCCTGGGGAAAATCTGTTTAATTAAATCAATAGAACTATCCATTAAATCAACAGAAACTACCTTTGAGAAAGATCAATGGCAAACCAACCAGACAAAGATTTTAAAACAATTGCCTTAAGATGCCCAAAGGTCTATAGGAAGACATTGAGCAAATTAAGAAAACAATATATAAACAAAGTGGAAATATAAATAAAAAGACAGAAACCATAGAAAAAGAATTCTGGGCTAAAAAGTACAACTGAAATGAAAAAATAAAATCCAGCAGAAAGATTAGAAAGATTTGAACAGGCAGAACAAAGAATCAGCAAACTTGAAGAAAGGATAATTGAAATGATCAAGCTGGAGGAACAGAAAGAATAAAGATTTAAGAAAAGCAATTAGGGCATAAAGGATGTGAGAAACACCATTAAGTGGACAAACAGGCATCATAGATGCCCCAGAAGGAGAAAAGGCAGAAAAAATGATAAGACATTACTTGAAGAAATTATAGTTGAAAATATCCCAAATTTGATGAAATGCCTGAATATAAACATTTAAAAAGCTTGGCTAACTCCAAGTAGGATTCACTGAAAGAGACCTACACCAAGACACAGTGTAATCACAATGTCAAATCAAAGACAAAAAGAAAAATCTTGAAAGCAAGCAAGAGAGAAACAATTCATCACATATAGAAATGCTCAACTCAGTATGATTATAAGCAGATTTCTCATCAGAAACTTCGAAGGCCAGAGGACTGATAATATTCAAAATGCTGAATCCTATTTCCAGCAATACTGTCCTTCAAAACTAGGAATCCTATTTCCATTAAAACTTTCCCTCAAAAGTGAGAGAGATATTAAAGACATTCTCAGATAAACAAAAGGGAGTTCATTACTAGTAGATCTGCCCTTCAAGAAATGCTAAAGGGAGTCTTTCAGGTTAAAATGAAAGGACACTAGACAGAAACATGAAGCATAAAGACTACTATAAAAGTGAATACATGGGCAGTTATAAAAGCCAGTATTATCTTTAGTTTGAGATTCCAATTTTTATTTTCTACATAATTTAAGGGACTAATACATTTTTTTTTAAAAGTTGTCTAAAACTTAATATTACTGTAATTTGTTAGTAACCACTTTTTGTTTGCTACATGATTTAAGAAACTAATGCATAAAAAGAACAATTATTAGTTTATGTTTTTTCAGCAGATTGTAAAAAGATATAATACTGTGACACCAGTAACTAAAAATGGGTGGGGACAAAGCTGTAGCAGCAGAGTTTTTGTATGTTATTTAAGTTTAGCTGGTACAAATTTAAATCAGAGTAACTTTAGGATGTTAAATGTCATTACCATGGTAACCACAAAGAAAACAGCTATAGAATATACACAGAAAGAAATGAGAAGTGAATTTAAACATTTCACTACAAAAAACAAATACAAAAGAAGATAGTAATGAAGGAAATGAGGGACAACTGAGCTATAAAACATACTGACAAGAAACAACAAAAGTAATAGCAGTGTCTCCATATCAGTAATTACTGAAATGATTTAAATATTCTAATCAAAATACGTATATTGGCAGAGTGGGTAAAAAAAAAAGATCCAACTCAATTTAGACACTCAATTTATATCCAAAGACACAGCATGGAAAAAGGTTTTCCTTGCAAATATACAGTAATCAAAAGAAAGCAGGGAACAATACTAGTATTGAGCATAATAGATTTTAAATAAAAAAGTTTAGAAAGGGCAAAGAAGGACATTATATATTAACAAAGATTCAACAGAGTGAGAAAATAGAACTATTTATATAGCAAATAACAGACCATCAAAATATATGAAGCAAAATTAAAGTGAGTGATAGCCAGTACTATGTTAGTTGGAAATTATTACACCACTTTCAATGGTAGATAAAACAACCAGACAGAAGATAAGACAATAGAGGACTTGAACAACACAATAAATCAACTACATTTAATAGACATATACAGAACACTTGACCCAACAACAGAGTACACATTCTTCTCAAGTGCATATGGCACATTCTCCAGGATAGAATGAAATTTAGGCCACAAATTAAGTATCAACAGATTTTAAAAGATGGATAGCATACAAAGTATCTTCTCTAAGCATAACAAGATGATACTAGTAATCAGTAAGAGGTGAAAAACTGGAAAATTCATAAATTGGTAGAAATTAACAACATACTTTTTCTAAATTGAATTTTTTGGGGTGATACTGGATAAAATAATTACTGTAAACAGGTTTCAGATGCCCAATATTATGACATAACTGGGTACACCATATTTTGTGCTCAGTCCCTCCCCCAGGTCAAGTCTTCATCCATCACCATTTATCACCCATGGACCCTCCTCCACCTCCCTCTCCACCCCAGCATTCTCCACTACATACTCTTAACTAATGGATCAAAGAAGAAATTAGAAGGGAAATAAGAAAATACTTAGAGATAAATGGAAACACAAACAAAACATACTGAAATTTATGGTGCCCAGCAAAAAAAGGGCAGTACCCAGGCAATGACTGAGCAAAGTAGTGGTAGCTGAAGGCAGTCCCAGAAATGACTATGTGATGGTCAGGGCAGTCCCAGAAATGATTGACTATGTGATGGTATCAGGGCCCACCTAACACCTAAAAAATGCAGGACTCCTCTAATAGGAAATCTTGACTCTGCAGCTCCTCACTGGGCAGACAGAGATTGGGCCAGGCCAGTATTGTAAACTAAGCCCTTTCCTTTCCCAGTTGAGCTTCTTCCTTTTCCTTTCGAAAGTGTTATTTATACTCCTAACTCCTCCATCTTGGCAACTACTTCCCAGAGAACACAACCCATGTCACTGAGGTAAGCATGATATTTTTTTCTCCTTATTAAGTGACTTAATCTTTTTGCCTGATCACCTGAAGAATTCATTATTTTTGTGGCACCTAGTAACTGTGCTAGAATAAAACTTTCATTTTGACTATTTTGGGTCAATTTTGTTCAACATATATACACATATATACAGTATGTGGCCCTGATAATATGTAACAGATTCGTAACTTTCATTTTGGGAATGTTTCTTAAATTATCTCTAAATATTGTTTCTGCTGTCTTCTTTTGAGATCACAAATATGCATATGTTAAATCTCCTTTTTCTTATCATTTTTTCCTCCCTCAAACTTTTTAAAAATTTATTTATCGATTTTAGTGAGAAGTGGGAGAGGGTGTTTCAGGGAGAAGGGAAGACACAGAAACATCAATCTGTTCCTATATGTGCCCTGACCAGGGATCAAACCCACAGCCTTCACATTTCAGAATGGTGCTAACCAACTAAGCTATCAGACCAGAGCTCTCCCTCAAACTCTTTTAAACTAATTCTTGATTTTTATTTAATGTTCAGTTTTCTCATTTCTATTCTTCACTTGCTTTTATGAATGTTACCTCACTCTGTGTTCAGTGTTATCTTCACTCAACTTTTTTTGCTACTTTTTCCATGGTAGCAAATATACTTCTTCCCATTGGCAAACAATAGCCAATGTTTTATTGCCTGCTGCTATTGAACCATCACTTCCCAGCATTCTTCCAGCTAAGCTTTGTGTTCTTCATTCCAGAAGCAATTTATTAATTCTCTATCTTTTGTTTTGTTTTCATTGAAGTTATTCCTTATTTATCTCCTTGAGCAGCCTAAATATATATATATATATACTTTAGAGATTCACAACATCAATTCTGTCTGGAGTGAATTCATATTCCAATTTTTAATTTGGTTGGCTTCTTTCAAGTGAGTAAACTTATTTATCTGTTCTGAAATTCTGACCTATTTTGAGCCTTTTTTTTTCAGCTCCCTCTTCCTCCACTGTTCAACTGAATCCTAGTAAGGTAGTTTTTTGTTTGTTTGTTTGTTTTAATTTTTTATTTATTTACTTTTTTAGATTTTATTTATTCATTTTTATTAGAGAGAGAGGGGAGAGAGAGAGAGAGAGGGAGAGATAGAGAGAGAACAGGGGGAGGAGCAGGAAGCATCAACTCCCATATGTGCCTTGACCAGGCAAGCCCAGGGTTTTGAACCGGCGACCTCAGCATTCCAGGTCGACGCTTTATCCACTGCGCCACCACAGGTCAGGCCCTAGTAAGGTAGTTTTATGTTTAACTCCAGCCAAATCCTGATCCCCCAATCCAGAATGAGCTTTTTGTTTATGGCATATTAGGATTCCTGTCCAAAGTTGATATTGGGGATATACCTTATCCTGTCTCAAAATTCACAGGCAGCTTGGTTCTGTTCTGGCCATGAGTATGTACCTTCCTTTCAATGTATCCTGAAGTTTTCTGAAAGTCAAAGCACAATGTAGTGACAACTCCCTTCCCTCCCACTCCCAGGCTTCTTTCATGAGAGGAATCCAATCCCTGGATTCATGTGGTAATCTGGATTCACACCACTGGCTCATATGGAGCATTTTAAATACTGCTTATCTCACAGAGGCTAAACTCCTGGCAAACATTGAGGCTCCACTCCGCATTTAAAAAACCCGCAACACAGAAGACTATTGGCCAGCTCCACTCATTGTTTTCCTTTTCTGTTCTTTATTTGGGTCACAGAAAAATTTTTCTAAATTTACCTGTGTTTTGGTGTTTTAATACTTTGGGACATTGCTAAGTGTTAGAGAGTTTCATACCATAAACTTATAAAGTAACTGTTAATAGGAATTCCCTAAAGGTTGCTTTTAAATTTTAAATTATTTAAGAAACCTTTTTGTACAACTACAAGAGCATCTGCAAAAAAGAATTGAATTCCTCCTTTATATCTATCGCCTACTAAAAAAATTCCTGATGGATTAAAGATCTAAATGTTAAAAAATGAAGCCACTAAGCTATTAGAAAACACCTTAGGGTAGACCAAGATTTCTTAAACAAGACACAAAAAGTGCTAAAAAAATTAATAAATTTTACATTAAAATTAAGAACTTTTGCTCATCAAAGACATTAAGAGAGTGAAATGGCAAGTTACAAAATGGGAGAAGATACCTGCAGTATTACAAGGGGTGGGCAAAATTAGGTTTACAGCTGTGAGTACCGGAAAGTGTTTATTCTTGTATTATTATTTATTTTTGTTATTATTCCATATCATTACTTATGTTTTATCTTTTAGATAATAATGGCTAGTAATTAAATCTACTTTTTCCCACTCGTGTATTCAACAAAGTATGTTCTGATATCCAGAACATACTTCTTCAAAACTACAGATCAGTAAGAAAAAGACAATAACAACAAAACCATTTTAAAAAATAGGCAAGAGATTGTAACGGGCATTTCACAAAATAGCATATCCAAGAGTTTATCTAATAAACATGAAAATGTGCTAAATATCATCATCAGAGAAATGCAAACAAAAATCAATAAGAAACTGCCACACACTCACCAAAATGTTGGTGAGGATGTGAAGAAACTGAGCTCTAAAATATTGCTGGTGGGGGTGTAAAGGCTATAAATTAGAAAACGGCAATACCTAATCTAGTTAGGCTACCAGGCCTATCAAGGTCATACAGACTGGGGGGGGGGTCATAAATCATAGCCCCCCCCAGTCATACAGAAAGGAAGTGAGACAAATAATGTCTATCTAATGGCAGAGCCTCTGTTCTTTACTACCACCCTGCTCTTCCACCATAACCCAGGTCTTCTACAAACACACTAATGCTTTAAATGGACTTTCTTTTTCTGGTTCAGTATCATTTGGATTTGTTTTAAAATGGAAACCCTTAACATAGCTGGGCTTTGGTTGCTTGTCAAGGTTTACTAAGCACATTAACAGAAGCACAGAACTAACACTGGATCGGAACCAGCAGACAAAAGAAATACAATACTGTTATAGGGTACATTTTTCTGATTTCAAGTTCAATAAAGTCCCTCCTAATACATATCAGAATTATTTTTTAAAATGCTTCACCTAGCTACTGTTTCTCTTGATTGTAATCCTCAGTGTTCAGAATCCTCAGTCCTCACTTCCTGCCTATAATCAAAATTCAATGCCATGGTCTTGCCTAATATTTACTTTGTTCCTGAAGTCATCTACTACCTTAGTCTAGGTAACCTCATGTTTATATGTCTACTAAGCCTGCTGACATTACCTAAGGATCTCATCTGAAATCAGTTACCTGGAATTCATCACAGGTTTTTCCTTTAGAAAATGCTTTTCGTTCCTGTTGCTTATCACAATCTATTAAATCTGTATCAGACTAAAATTTGTAATCCATGTGGTCAAGATTTTTGCAAGCTTTTCAATATCTGTGTCTTTTAGACAATGCTAAACTGCTGCTTTCATTGACAGTCTATGGGTGTCCAATCATACAGAAACACCAAACCTGGACAGCTAAGTATTCTTATGATAATTAATATTGCCACACTGATCTGTTAACCTGTCCTACTAATACTGTATTGGAGTCTGAAAGGCATGCATGAAATGTAGCAGCTTAGTAACTATAGAAATTCAATTTATGTTATTTAATAATGGTAGTATTCACCTTGGAGATATCTCAATAATTAGGCTCCTTTAAAACATTCAAAATTCTTACACAGTATCTAAAGAGAGAAAGAAGTCTCTCAAATTTCAGTAAAAAGCCTAATTTCAAACGGTTTTCTGAAACAAAGTGAAACAAAAAAAAATCTCCCAGATGTCAACCTTTTTCCTAGAGATCAAGAAGCTTAGGCATGGACAAGAAAAAGGAGGAGTGTACTTCTGAGCTCTAAATCTGCAGGAGAGCTTTTTCTTGATTGATTAAAGAAGCTAAAGAGGCTAAGAATTAAAGCAATCTGACCAAATGAGAGAACAGGTTCATAATGACTTTTTCTTCTTCCTTACGACATTTTATGACAATTCTGCACACGTGGGAATATACAGGCTTCTTTAGCACAATTTTAATTTCCGACTTTGAAACTGTGAAGTTCTTCCATATGAACAAGAAGCAATACAGGCTAAGCATTTTAAACAAGCTAATGTTGTATTCAATAAGTTGCTAATAATTTCAAATATTTAATAATATGCATAATTTTTACATGTGCATATCATGACAGATTGCTTTAAAGCAAAGTTTGGTTCATACTGTGCTATGTGCTCTACTGCTCATATTTATTTTTAAAAACTATGGCCCGTTTTCCCTTGTTCCTCTTTGTAGTTGTCTCAGTTTACTCAAATACTAAACTATGTTTTGTTAGTTTGAGGTAGGGGTGGGGGAAAAACAAACCTTCAGTCTATGGCAGTTTTTTTTTAATTGTCCCGAGACTCAAGTTTTTTGCAGTTTCCTTCCTACATTTCTGAGACTTCTCTGCCTCACTTGAGGTTTCTATATCTATTGAATATTTCCAAACCTAGGTGTTAAAGTATTCTCAACAATAAAATTTTGAATAATATTATAGTTCTAAGTCAGAGGCTAAAGGAATGGAACCAGCCAGAGGGTCTGAGGACAGTGGGTATCAGATTCTAAGGTAGGATGGCAGTATGGAGATATTCCTGAACCCAACTACCTCTACCTTTGGCCACTTTGAAGAAGAAACTTCCAGTTGGACCTCTACTGATTTCTGTCCTCGTTCATTCTTGCAGAGTAATAAACATTAGATCTATCTTATTTTACAAAAGGAAGGAAGAATGGAGAGATATATCTTGGAAGCATCAAGTGTTATAGGTTATTCTCATAGTTTTCTTGATTCTCATCACAGTCAGAATTCATTTCCAGTCTTCCATGACTGGCAAATTTCCTGCTGAAACTTCTCATACCTCCCTGGAATTCTATTTTCCCCCAAAGGTCATTTAGTCACCACTTTTTATAAACAAGTATTATAGTGAATGCCAAATATTCATAAGAATCACTACAATAACTATTCAAAGTACAAAATACCAGTTTACACCTCTCCTTTAACCTACTTTAGAATCCATGGGTAGGACACAAGAATCTTTTAATAAGAACTCAGTGGTAATTTCATTAGGTAATTTTAGATATACTGCAGAAAGTCATAGTACTTCTGGTTATATATAGTTTATTATCCAAACAGGACACTTTTAAAAGTAAAAGCAGGGCTATTAATAACTCATTGGTCTAACTGGCAAAAACTGGGACAATTCTGGGCAAATCAGGATATATGGTCATCCTAGTTATATATCATGATATTTATTTCCACCTAAGTCCTTTATTCATTTTTGTTACAATTTAATGAACATATAACTCAGATACCAAGTTTACGCACTTAAAATGTCCAATTCAAAGGTTTTTTAGTATATTCAGAAAGTTTTGCACCATCACCACAATCAATTTTAGAGCATTTTCATCATGCCCCAACAAAACCCTGTATCCTTTAGCAGTCACCTCATCTCTCCATGCCCCTTCCCAAGTCCTAAGCAACCATTCATCTATTTTCTCTTTGCTGATATGTTTATTCTTGGAATTCCATATAAATGAAATCATACAATATGTGGTCTTTAATGTCTCACTTTTTTCACTTGACATAATGTTTTCAAGGTTTATCCATGTTGTAGCATGAGTCAGTAATTCACTTTTTTTTTTTTGTATTTTTCCGAAGCTGGAAACAGGGAGGCAGTCAGACAGAATCCCGCATGCGCCCAACCGGGATCCACCCGGCATGCCCACGAGGGGGCGATGCTCTGCCCATCTGGGGCGTTGCTCTGTTGCGACCAGAGCCACTCTAGTGCCTGAGGCAGAGGCCACAGAGCCATCCTCAGCGCCCGGGGAAACTTTGCTCCAGTGGAGCCTCGGCTGCGGGAGGGGAAGAGAGAGACAGAGAGGAAGGAGAGGGGGAGGGGTGGAGAAGCAGATGGGCGCCTCTCCTGTGTGCCCTGGCCGGGAATCAAATTCAGGACTCCTGCACACCAGGCCGACGCTCTACCACTGACCCAACCGGCCAGGGCCCAATTTCACTCTTTTTTATTGACAAATAATACTCTACTGTATGGATATACCATACCACATTATATTTATCCATTCATTAGTTGATATTTGGGTTGTTTCCACATTTTAGCTAATATAAGTAATGCTGCTGTGAACATTTGTGTACAAGATTTTGTGTGGACATGTTTTCATTCCTCCTGGGTATATACCTACGCTACCCCACTTTTTTGTCACCTGCATCATAGGAAACTGCAAGACGCTAATAAACAGTTTTCACAAGCCTGTGGGAAATCAAGAAATCAATGAGAAGGACTAAAAGGCAGAAAATTAGGTTACTTATATTAAGCAAAACAGCTATTTTTTTCCAAAATACATTTATGCCCTTTTTAGCAATGATCCAAATACTCTTTCAAAAATTAGAGAAGCTGAGCCTGACCAAAGGTGGTGGTGCAGTGGACAGAGCATCGGACTGGGACATGAAGGACCCAGGTTTGAAACTCCAAGGTTGCCAGCTCGAGCGTAGGCTCATCTAGCTTGAGCAGGGGCACACCAGCTTGAGTGCGGGGTCACTGGCTTGAGCGTGGGATCCTAGACATGACCCCATGATTGCTGGTTAGAGCCCAAGGTTGCTGGCTTACAGGCCAAGGTCGCTGCTTGAGCAAGGGGTCACTCGCTCTGCTGTAGCCCCCTGGTCAAGGCACATATGAGAAAGCAATCAATGAACAACTAAGGAGACTAAGGAGCTGCAACAAAGAGTTGATGCTTCTCATCTCTCTCCCTTCCTGCCTGTCTATCCCTATCTGTCTCTCTCTGTTTGTCTGACACACAAACACACACACACACACACACACACACACACACACAAAGAGAAAAATTAGGGAAGCTGAGAAAGAAACACAGGGAGGTAAGCAACCAACCTGAAGGATCAACAAAAATCCCTGCTAGGCTACCAAGGGTCCTTTCAGAGTTTAGTCACCTAAGACAATGAACTAATATGTCGAAGTTAACATAACAGTTGTAAAAAGCTCCTGGGTCCTTGTTCTCTGGTCAAATGTTTAAATTCTGTGTCTTGAATAAAAACTTTTAATTTCTAGTGTTAATGGTTTACTCACTGATGATTTCTTTAATTTGGTCTTTTTCTTTAAAATACACGACACAGGCAGGCTAAGTTTTTAGAAAATGTGTTTAACCTTATAAAGATCTATACATAGGTGTAATGGTCTAAGGTGAGGACAGACACAGTAGAGTTAGTCGTGTTAAAGTAAAATCAATACCTACAGAAGAGAAAATTAGGTAAAAAAAACTGCTGCTTTGCCTTCCCTCTTTCTGTTCTTTTTCCCTGTCACAAGTTTGTACAGCTATGGAACTCCAGGAATCATTACATTATAAAAGTCTCCAGGTTCCCATTCTAATAGATTCCAGGTTTTCCTGCTACGGGGATGAAACTAGCAGACTTTAGTAAATCCTTATTTATTTGTCCCAAAGGCCAGGCAGTATTCTTTCTTCTCTGATGCTGTTTCTATTCATTCACTGCCTCTTCTCAGGTTCTTTTGCTGCCCATCATTAATCTTTCAAGCTACAGCTGGGTGGGTTCAGAACAAAACCATCAGAGGAACTGAAAAATGAAATATTTACCTCCACCAATAGGGAGTAAAGGCCTATCAACCTTGTCCTTTCAATGCAATCACGTTTTTATTTTATTTTATGCACTTTCTAGATAGGAGACAAGATACATATATACACTCACATATATGTCCCTCTCTGTGCTAATATATTATTATTTTTTTTACTATCTATCCTCATTTGTAATGAGGTGTAATATATAGAGCTCAGTTAGTTACCATGGAGACACTAGCCCTCTGTTTCTTATCACAGAGCCACACTATCGTCTGGTGTCAGCCAAGGAAGGATGACAAAGGCCTCCCCAGGAGCCTGGCTCTGCAATTACTGAGCAATCAAGCGCCTCTTTTAATAGAGCACATCCAGGTATACATGGTTCCTCACTCAGCACTGTCCTCTCCTTCCTTTTAAAACTTTACATAGTAGAATGCAGTTATCAAGTATAGAAGAAACCTTCCTGTTATATGGCCTGTTTATTCAGGATTTTAATGATATTCTTTGGTTTACATAACAGAGCTCACTAAGTACAATTTTCTTTATTATCTCCCAAAGTTTTCTAACTTCAACAAATATTATTTTCTTCTGAGGATATGCAGTGACCCTTCATGTGTTAATCAGTTGTTATGGGTTGTCATTAACTAACAAAATAAAGCAATGGATAAATGAAAATAAGAGTTTCTAAATACTCTTAGTCCAGACTTTTCCCTTATATCTTTAACCCAATTGCTAAAGCTATGAACAAAAAAGTTTAAAACTTGAATGACTGGATTGTTATTCTTGTTCTCCTGGTGGTAATATAAATGAAAGCTAAATAAATTAAAGGTATATAATATGAGAAACAAAAAGCTTAATTTTAAAAAAATTTTTTATCTTACTTGGGGATTGATATACCCCAAGTTTGACTTGAATGCTTAGACTCAGATGTTCTATACTTACCTGGAAATCTGGGATGAAACAGGATATACAGGTATGTCCTAAGAAGGCATTCAAGTTGGCCTGAATCTATTATTGTATATAGGTTTCTTACAGTAACAGCTAAGTTTACCCTGCATAGTGTCTATAATGTTATAAAATATACATTTGTATTTGATTCAGCTCAAAAGTTCTACATTTGCTAACATGCCCTTTTCCCCAAGGGAGGAGGAATGGTCAAGTGTTCAAAAGCATGATCATGGCTAGGATAGGGAGCGATAAAAATAGTGAGAAACTAAAAAGTATGACACAATCACTGCTCTGAAAAAAACCTTAAAATCTAATTGGGAAAACAAGCCTTTAAATGTTATGTACAAGGCTCAATAATACTAATAGCAAAAGCATGTAACAGCATAGGGTGTGGGGGGATCAATTAGGTCCAGAATTCCAGTAAGGTTTACTGGAAGAGGTGAGTTTTAAGATTGGTCTTAAAGGATAAAAGAAAAGAAAAAGCATCTGGGGTAAGAAAAACAGCAGATGCTAAAATGTGGCCATGGGATGGTCATGGTCTTTTCCGAAGCCCATAATTCCGTTAGCATTACTGAAGCACACCATTCTTGAATTTCAAGAAAACTTCCACAATCAGTTCAGGTGATGTTTAGTTTCCTCCCTATTACAACCCCCTCCCCAAGGTGTTCCTTCCACTCTTCACTAGAAACAAAAAGATGGGAGGGAGGAAGAGAGAAGGGAAAGAAAGGCAGTGAGGGAGGATCGGAGGAAAAGGAGAGGGGGAGGGAGGGGGAAAAAAAGAAAAGAAAAATCAATGAGGGAGAGGGAGGAAGGGAGAACAACTGCACTCAAAATGGCACAAAGAAATGAGAAACAGGTTGCCCTTTTTTTTCTTTTTTTTGCAGGTGGAGAACAAAGTGGGTTTTTGCAGGCAGAGTATGAACAAGTTCTGTGTTATATGATCCCCATATGCCAGGAATGTCATTAATTAGATAGAAATGAATGACTGGAGACTTGCCAAATGCAGCTCAGGAGATCAAGAGCTATATACTCACACGTTTTCACCTATGTTCTGGAATTCGTGGTATAGCTACACAGTATGTATAGGCTTTGTCAGGAGCTTGACAGGAGCCTGAATTAATACTGGGGTTTTTAATATATCATTGACTCTGGCATTTTTGTTACCAGAGGATGGTCTCTAAATACATAATTTTTATTATTTTTTTTCAGTTGAACACTGGAGAAAATGATATTTGATCAGCGGCATGAGCTGGGTGAAAACCCAACATAAAAGTTATTGTGGCTACTCAAAAAAGTTTGCAGAAAAGGGTTACTGGGAGGTGACTGGAAGGGATGAAGAATTTCATGATAACAGTAAGTGCATCTTAAACATTATCTATTCTGACTATGTGTGATGCATTATGTTAAACACTTCATGTGCATAATCTCATGTAATCCTCACAACCCTGTGAGATAAATAGTAGTCACATATCTCATCTACATATTATAGATGAGGAAACTGAGAGGTTCCAGAGAAGTTAAGTAATCTGCCCAA